>NC_136428.1:308877397-309212397 GCF_052849685.1 Lactuca virosa | reverse complement strand
TAGCGAAACACTATTCACCGACAAAACACTATTCCCATGACACTATGTGACAACCGTCAAATTCAAGTCAAAGTCAAAGTCAAAGTCAACAAGTCAAAGTCAAAGTCAACAAGTCATATCGGTCGAACTTAACTAGTAATTCTATGTTAAAAGTTATTCTATGTATGAAAATGTGCATTTGTATGTCAAGAATTCAAGTGTCTCAGATATTTTATGTGTTTAGCAATGTAAAACCCTAAGAAGGGAGTTAAACGCATCAAAACACGACTATGGACCCTTTTGGGGACTTAAAACAATCATAAACGAAGCATAACGGGGTTCACGAACCTTGCATTGCGGGATTATACACTAATAATGGCTAAAATTAAATCTCTCCCAAATCTCTCTCAACTTTTTATAGCCATCCGGGTCATCCTGACCCTTAACTTGGCCAAAAACCGCTTGAAACGGGAAGTTAGCTTGAAAAACAGCCCTTAAGGACCGAAACCCTTCTTAAGGACCGAAGCTTCTGATGACCGAACTACTCAGGACCGAAGGTCCCCTTCAGAACCGAACCGAAGCCAGTCAGAACCTGTCACACCCCTAAACCTAGGATGGCGGAAACGTCCGGGGGTGGAGGACTTCATGTATAGTATCACAGCAACGAATATAATAGTGTTCAAAGTATAGACAACCAACATAAATATAATTACAAAAGTTACATGATAGTATATGTTTACATGTTTCTGAATCAATTACATTCTGTTGACAAAAATACAATGTTTGACGCCTTAGCGTTCCATCCTCAAAAGCGGTCGATTACCTGCTTACTGATTTCCTGAGAATACAAGTAGTTTTGAAAAAGTGTCAACAATTAAGTTGGTGAGTTCATAAGCTTTTGAAGGTGATGATAAAATCCTTTTCTTTGTAAACGAAACGTTTGTTCAAGAAAAATCCAATATTTCTCTTATAAAATGCATTGTAGTCTTAAAAGTCAAAACCGAATTGTACAAGTATTTTCCATACTTAAAGTAATTCATGCAAGTTTAAATCGACATAAACTCGTTTAATTTAGAAGTAAAACCCGTAAATCTTATGTTTTGTTAATACCCCATGTGAGTTATTATAACCATACTAAGACTCAGACGGCCTCATAATACGACGTTCTTCAGGCGTCGCAAGTTAAATGACACTTGTCACCTCAGACCTGTCTGCATTCATCTCAGGTGCGGGTTTATCAGACCCAATATAGATCTATACACAACTATCACGCTCTCCCTACAAGAGACTCTGGTTACAATTTACAGGACTTTTGACTTTGTTACTATGAAGGTAACACGAAGCGAATGTCTCATAAATTTATTCATTAACAGATTTACGTGAACTGAACTGAAAACCCCTTGGTAATGAGTTTGACTGGTTAATGAAACATAAACTATACCTATTATAGTTTAACGTAATTGTTTTTAATGTGTATGAAACATATACTATACTTACCATAGTTTATCATAAGTGTTTGTAATGTAAAAGAACCTTTTTCTGTGATGTAGATTTATAGCAAAAACATAACTAGGTTTATTATGCCTCATTTTGTAATAATAAGGATTCTTGGAACTTAATGTCTATTTTTCTGTTATATAATTTTATCATAACAGAAAACACATGCAAAATATGAAGTCATCAAGGTTTAACACTTTGCTCAACATGTTACAAGTGTTATGAATGTTGTAAACTGTAAATTCGTTTTTACCATTTTTGCACTGATTTAGAAAATCACAGAAAATTCATACAAAACCGAAAACTAGATCCATAAACTCTGAGAGTTTACAAAATGTGTCTAGTTTGTTCATAATTTTTATTATGTTTTTTAGAAGTTGCTAACTGGTGTGAAAACGTTCATATTCACTGACTGGTCCGAATTCGTAGCTACAGTGATAGGCAGTTTTGTAAAAATCACCATAATTAGTAGAAAAGTCGTATGAACGTGTGCAAGTAGTCATTTTAAAGGTATAAACCTGAACTGTTTGCACCTAATACAGTTTTGAAAACTAAAATGTTTAAGTTGACCAACACAGTCTGTGAATGGAGTTAAACTTTTCTGATGAAAGCTGTTGAATGAGTTTAGTTGTGTTCTTGGTGTTTTAACTTGTATTCCCCCCCCCCCCCTTAAAACTTAAGAAAAACATGAAAAGGTAGGGGTATGAACTCACCTTGTTTGGTTTCAGAAGATGGATGATGAAGAAAGGAAGTGTTCAACTCAAGAACACTTTAGACGATGCTTGAAGATTCGAAGATCTAACACAAATATGACGATGTTTGTGTAAGATATCCATGATTCAAGTAGAAAGAAGGAGAAATAATCATGTGAGGAGTGATATTACTTACTAGGAGTAGATGAAGAACTTGTGATCAGCCTTGAAATTTCGAGATTAGAGAGGGATAGTGAGAGAGAATGAGTTTTTGCTTTTTGGTGAAGTGTGAGTGAAATGGGAGGAGAGATGAGGGTCTTACTATCCTTATGTCAAGGCACTTGGCTGAAAAGAGTGGGAAAAGGACAATGAAATGACCAGGTATGGTGGAATAGTAACTGGGGATGGTCTTGGAGTGGGTATGGGAGGTGACTTGTGTCCTTGCCCAAAGGATAAGTCAACACTCCACTCCATATCTTACCCACTATATTTTTAGTCTTTGATATTGATTACCCTCAAAATGTGATTAGATTATGGAAATATGGGGTCTTATATGTCAAAATATAAGTTTGGGTGAAAATCCCGCGTTAAAATCACGAAAAACGGGCTTAAAACGCTAAAAATATTGAAAACCGGGTAAAAGTTGTGAATTTCCGAAGTTCAGGGCCGGAGGTTCGGTCCTAACCATTAGAACCGAAAGTAGATGGGAACCGAGAGTAGGCTTCGGTCTTGAGCAGCTTGCGTCTCGGAACCGAAGGTTGCATTCTCGGACCGATGGTGGCATTCTCGGACCGAAGGTGGCACTCTCGGACCGAAGGTGGAGTTTCGGTCTCTTAGTAGGTTCGGCTCCTTAAGAGAGGTTCGGTTCCTAAGAAGGTTCGGCTCCTTAAGAGAGGTTCGGTTCCTAAGAAGGTTCGGCTCCTTAAGAGGGTTCGGCTCCTTAAGGCTGTTTTTCGCGTAGACTTCCATTTTCGAGCGGTTTTCGACATAATTAAGGGTTGGGATGCCCCGAGTGATTATAAGAAGTTGAGAGAGATTTGGGAAAGATTTGACATACTTGGAGAGATTTCTCATACTTAGAGAGATTTGGGAGAGATTTCACATACTTGGAAAGATTTGGGAGAGATTTGACATACTTGGAGAGATTTCTCATACTTAGAGAGATTTGGGGGAGATTTGACATACTTGGAGAGATTTGGGAGAGATTTGACATACTTGGAGAGATTTATCACACTTAGAGAGATTTCACATACTTGGAGAGATTTGGGAGAGATTTGACATTCTTGGAGAGATTTCTCATACTTAGAGGGATTTGGGAGAGATTTGACATACTTGGAGAGATTTGACATACTTAGAGATATTCGGGAGAGATTTCACATACTTGAAGAGATTTGGGAGAGATTTGACATACTTGGAGAGATTTCTCATACTTAGAGGGATTTGGGAGAGATTTGACATACTTGGAGAGATTTCATTTATGCCCTTTTTGACTGATTAGCTTTGCAACTCAAGGTTCCTAAACCTCGTTAAGCCATGTTTAAGGGTCTTACACACCCCTTAAAGGGTATGCAATAGTGTTTTATCGTTTTGCTACCTCACTTATCCCGTTTAGGGTTTAAGAATTTCAATCATACGAACTTTCCAAGTGATAACTTCTTATTAAAATAGCGAGTTGTACAGTAGCTAACATATTGCAAGACCTAATATTCTAAGGTTAGATGAGTTGACCGGATTGACTTACTAACTTTATTTGACTTCGAATAGCCTGAAAATCGACGGTTGTCATAGAACCGAAACCTCTTGCAGCCGAAATGAACCGAGCCCTCAGTCCATTTCGCTTCCCTCCCATCTTCGGACCCAAGACCTACCCTTCGCACCCGAGACCTACACTTCAGACCCAAGCCTTACCTTCAGTTCCTTCTTCTCCCTACTCTCGGTCCTCATCTCTAAGAATCGAACCCTCGCAGGTTCGCTCCTAATTCCCGGTTTTCGACTACTTTCAACTGTTAAGCCCGTTTTTGACGTTTTTGACGGGGATTTTTCACCAAATTCATATTTTTATCATTTTAAACCCCCTAAACTCATATTTTATTCATTTCTCAAGGATTTATTAATTATAAATCAATATTTTTACAATAAAGAAAATAGCTTAGAATACCAAGTGGGTCAAGTGTGCCCACTTGCCCTCCATGTGTCACCTCCCCATTAGCCCAATCTTATCCACATCACACAAACCAAGGCAAACATCCTTTCAACTTTGCAATTTGCTCCAGCAACATCTATATAAAGAAATCCCTGGAGGATTTCTTGGCTTACTTTGATCACTTTCAAACACTTATACACTTCTCAAACCATCAAGAGAGCCTCTTTTTCTCTCTACTTCCAGCCACTTTTTGAAGGAGTTCTTAAGCTATTACTTCACTTTTTGGTAAGGATTACATGTAAACTCAAGTGTTATTCCATGTTTTCATAACATCCTTGGATCATCTACACACATTTTAACATAAAAAATCGCCTTTAGGATCATCCAACACTTCACGTGTTCATCAAGTGTTCTTGACTTGATACTCCTCGTCTTCGACCTTCCACTCTTCAAGAAATCACTCAAGGTGAGTTCATACCGCTACATTTTCCAGTTTTCTTTAGTTTTCAGGGGGGGGGGAGAGGGATACAAGTTAAAACACCAAGACATATTTAAAACTTAACTTGACAGCTTACAACAGAAAAGTTGTGACCTGTTCACGAACTGCTTTACCCAACTTAAACTTAATATTTTTCAAAACTGTTTAATATGCAAATAGTTCACGTTTATACCTTTATAATGACTAGTTGCACATCTCCATACGATTTGTCTACAATTTATGGTGAATTTTACAAAACTGCCTATCACTGCATCAACAAAATCGGACCAGGTTGTGAAGATGAACATTTTCACACTGGTTTGAGAACACCAAAAATTATAGGAAAGTTTATGAATACAGTAGACTCGTTTTCCAAACTCTCCGAGTTTACGGATTCAGTTTTCGACTACGATGATTTTTCTATAAATATTCTAAAACAGTGACATTTAAGGGTAAAACTGTCAAAACAAGTTTAAGAGTTATTCACACCTTGTAACATGCTGAGCAAGGTGTGTAAGATTTTATACTTAGTATTTTCAATGTCATTTTATTGAAATACAAAGCCATGCATAACAAGGTTTCGTTTAAAACATAATACACTCTTGATAAACTATAATAGGTATAGTTTGGACACCTCATTTAACAAAGAAACAGTAATACAATCGATTTACAAAACGGGTATTTCATTACAAACTACGTGAACTTGTTAATGAATAAAATTGTGAGATATTCACCTTCAGGGTACTCTTAAGTACAACAGAAAAGTCCTGTAGTTATAGACAAAATCTCTTGTAAGGAGAGCGTGATAGTTGTGTATAGATCTATATTGGGTCTGACAAACCCGCACCTAAGCTGCTTGCAACAGCTAGACCGGCAGGTCTGGGGTGACAAGTGTCATAACATTCTGATGCTTGAAGAACGTCGAGTACGAGGTCTTCGAGTCTTAGCATGGTTATAACAACTCACATGGGAATTAACAAAACACACAGTTCACGGAAATTTAAGGATTTCACAAAAAGGAGTTTTATTTAAATATAAAACCACATATAAGTATGACGATTTACTTACATATACTAAGTCTTGGTTCAGTTAAGACTACAACAAACCTTTTAGAAAATATTGGATTTTCTGGAAACAAACTTGTAACAAACTTTAAGGAACAACATCCATTTTTCATTCATAAATTGCTTATGAACTCACCAGCTTTAATGCTGATACTCTTTCAAAAACAACTTGTATTCTCAGGTATTCAGTAATATAGGTAACCAAAAGATTTTTGAAGGCAAGACGCTAAGGCGCATATTTCTTTTGAACTATTTTGATATCATATGTAATTTATTTGGAAACATGTATTTTTGCAACGATGTAACCTTTTAAATTATATTTATGATGGTTGTGTTTGCTTTCTTCACTATGTTTATGATACTAAGCATGACGTCCTCCGCCCCCGAACGTTTCCGCCGTTCCAGTTTGGGGATGTGACACACTATTCACCAGACTGTGAAATTGTTATTTTTTGGATTTTTCTAATATCTTCGTTTTCCCCGAGAATACATGCAATAAACTATATTATTTGTATTAGGTTTATAGAAATGTTATTTAAACTATATAAAAACTCTGTTTAAATAATGGATATAGTAGAATGGTATTGTAATAAATCTATCTCAATACCAAATACAATAGTACTGTCGTAGAACCTCAAAGTAAGGAATGATTACAGTAAATCATAGTACTGTAGATAATTTGCCCGAAAACTTATCCAATAAAGTTAGGGTGAATATAATGATTCATTATCAGGAAATTCATGTGAGCCTTTTATTCATCAAACTAAGAATCACAATACTTATAAAGACCTCAAGCTTATAACTGTTAATTCTTAAGGAGCGGTAGAATTATGTACAAATCTATAAGGGTTGACACCCTCACCTGTGGTTGGTAGCTACAACCTTGACGGTCGAGTCACACCGGGTGATAATTGTCTTTTATCATTTTGATGCCATGATGAAGCGTTGGGAGAGGCATATCATTATGAAATAGCTCGGTTATAGGACCTCACGGTGAATATAAAATATGTGTAGGAAACTTGAAATACCTATATACATACAAGGAATATATTTTTATCAAGAACCCAGTTATGAAAACTAAAGATAAGAAGATACAATATGTAGCCTGGGAAATTACCTATATACATCCAAATAATACTTTTTGGTCTCGAAAAGTACTTATCAACTCTATAAAAATCGTACTTTAGTGAGAAAAGTACATTTGATACAAAACTTCACTTCATAGAAGAACTCTGTGAAATTAATTAATTCATAAACTAAGAAACCGTGTTCGTTTTCCATACTTGCTAAGTGTATACTTTGGTGTTGTATATAACTAGGATTCTATAACCTTAGAATGTTTGATTTGGCCTTATTCCCTGTTCATTGTTTGGTCGTGAATTTAGGGTATAATCATTTATTTGACCGACTATCAAATCTTGAATTATATATGACTTGCATACACAAGGCGGCTATAGAAGGGCCATGTAAGGATCAAATGAAAAACAGGTATCCTGAACTTACACTTTCTATAACATACTTTTAGTAGAATAGTACACTTTCAGTAAACATACTTTTTGGTAGAAAAGTACATTTTCCGTAACATACTTTTTATGTATAAGGTACACTTTCATTAAATATACCTTTGGTAGAAAAGTACACATTCAATAAACATACTTTTGGTAGAAAAGTACATTTGATACAAACAACTCAAAAGTCAAACCCGTGAACTCACAAACTTTTTAGGTGACACTCTTTCAAAACACATGTATTCTCAGAGAAATAAGAGTAGGAAGATTTCATCTATGGAATGAAGTCATGGAGTCACAGTCTTCTATAGATTAGTCTCACTAGCCAACTATAGGAGGATTAATTATGTATTTCAGTTGATGTAACTTTAAATAAGTAGAAGTAATATTTATGATGTAATTTTATTTGTTGTTCTTGTTCCGTGTATGCAAATCACTGTGATCCATGATGTCGTCTCACCGCCCGACGTTACCACCGTCGGCTGGGGATGTGACAGATTGGTATCATAGCTATTGGCTATAGAGAGCTAGTACTTTCTTATGAAAGTACGTCTATATGAAAATTAGTCATGCCACCCGCCTTATCTCTACTTGTCCCTCAACAACAAATGAAGGGTTTTGAAGAGGTGACTAGAGCATCCTAAAAATCTATCTTTGTACTAGATCATCCTGAACAGTCAGTGACTGACAACTTTTTCAACATATATGTAAGATATTTACTCTGACTTATGAAGATCCCTTTAGGCAACTGATTGACTTGAAGACCTAAGAAGAAGGTTAGTTCACCCATCATGCTCATCTTGAACTTTTTGGACATGATATCAATAGATTCCTTGCTTAATTCCTCGTTTATAGATCCAAATATAATTCATTGACATATACTTAAGCAAGAATGAGACCAGTTCTTGATTCTTTGATGAATAAGGTGTTTTCAGTAGCACGTCTCTTGTAGCCATGTTGAAGAATATACAATGTGAACATATCATACCATGCCTTGGGTTCTTTCTTTAGTCCACACATAACCTATCCAACCTGTAAACATCATAAGAGAATTCCTTGATTTCAAAGCCAGGAGGCTGTTTGAGAAATACTTCTTGCATGAGATCTCCATGTAGGAATGCATTATTAACATCCATCTGAAAAATATTAAAATTCATAAAAGAAGCATAAGCAGGAAAAAAAGTCTAATTGCCTAAATTCTGGAAACTAGAGCAAAAGTTTCATCATAATCCAAGCCCCCTAGTTGAGTGAAACCTTGAGCAACAAGTCTATCCTTGTTTCTTGTAATGATTCCATCTTCATCCATCTTGTTTCGAAACACCCAACGTGTACCAACAATTATTTTGGCCTGAGGTTGAGGAACTGGAATCCACACATTATTTCTTTTAAATTCAAGAAATTCATCTTGCATTGCTCTAATCCAGTCAGAATCATTCAGTACATCATTGACTTTCGTGGGCTCAATGAAAGAGACAAAGTTAACAAACATACAAAAGTTTGAAGATACTTGTCGTCGAGTGCGAACTCGAGCTGTATGATCTCCAATAACTTGAGACAGAGGGTGATCACGTACATCATGAATATTAAATTGATAGGACAACTCAACGTTTTCATCAGCGGGAAGACCAATTTCAAGGTGAGAGGTATCGTCAATAACTGAAGCTTCAAAACCAGGACATGGAGAGGAGTGGCAATCTGAATCAAGATTCATATAAACAACTGAAACCGGGTTTAAAGTAACTTCGGAGTCAAGGGATTTAAGATATGAAAAACTGATAAGCTTATCCAAACTTAACCTTGAATGATCAATAGAATATTTATAATAGGATTCTTTGTCAAACTTCACATGAATAGATTCTTTAAAAACTTGTTTCCTTGGATTAAATACCCTGAACGCTTTAGATATTGATGCGTAACGCAAGAAGATACCTTCATCAACTTTAGCTTGAAACTTGGAGAGCTAATCCTTTTTATTAGATAAAACATACACAACCAAAAACATGAAAAATAAGAAATGTTACGCTTTCTACCTTGATGCACTTCATAAGAAGTGTTTCCATGACGCTTCAAAATTATAGATCAATTATGCTTAGCAAGCAGTATTAACACCTTCAACGTATAAAGAGAGAGATAGATAGATAGATATATAGATAGATAGATATATAGATAAAAAGATAGATAAATAGATAGATAGATAAATAGCTATATATATATATATATATATATATATATATATATGTATATAGATAGACAGACAGATATATATATATATATATATATATATATATATATATATATATATATATAAATATATATATATATATATAGAGAGAGAGAGAGAGAGAGAAAGAGAGGCCAACATCAACCACCATAGTTCGACCTACTTCAACAAGAGTTATTTTTTGGCGTTTAATGACACCATTTTTCTCTGGGGTTCTAACAATTGAAAATTTTGAACAATCCCTTTTTCATAACAAAAACTTTTAAGAATGCATTAAAAAACTCAATTCCATGATCATTTTGAGTTGCTTGACTTTTCAATCATATAACACTTCACACTGTTTGATCAAGGAGATAATCTCATCAGTTGCACTACTTTTGTTTTGCAGAAACATTACCCATGTGTGACAACCATCAAAATTCGAGAGAGTTCTAGATTTGAATAAACTTAGTTACACGAGTAGGCAATACACATTCTAGACTTAGTAAGTAGAAGCTAAGTTATAACCTACTAGAAACTTGGAAACAATTAGAAACAAGGGATAGTGTACTTAGATTTGATATTGATACGTGACTTCTATAGCTACTTTAACTATAACATCTGTCTAATTCGGGTAATTTATTGACTCGAGCATCTTTGTACATTCATGTAGAATCATCATGCACTTGACCTAGTAGCAAAAATTAGGTCACATTCTCGTAGGAACTTAAGTCAAAGTTGAAAACTAGGACTAATATACTTGATTTTTCAAATTCACTTGAATCTTAGAATCACTAAATAGAAATGCCAATAAACTAACAAAAACAAATTTCAAGCATTTCTATAACTGGAAGAGTTATAAGACTCTTAAATATTTTGAAGTCTCAAAAATTCAAATTATTTTGATATCCAAAGATTTATTAAATCCCAAAACCGTAAAATCCCTAAAAACCTAAATTTTATAAATTTAGCATCTAAAATTCTATAAAAATAATTATAAACCATATAATATTATATTAGAAAAATTAAAATTTGGAAAACATAATCAAGGAAGTAAAATTTAGGTCATTAACAAATTAACCTTATTTTATAAGTCAAAATCCAAGAGTTATGAATTTTTTTTTATTCAAAGTGCATATTTTATAAAAATTGAAATTTTTTATAAAAATCTATGAATGAAATTTGAAAAAAAATGGAGGAGAGAGGAAAATCCACTCTCCTCATTCAAATTTCTGTCCATGCTCTCTCATCCCCATAACACTAGTCATTTTACCCTTTTACATACTTCATCTCTTAATTTCTCTCTCTAAAATTTTCACTATTTCTTATCTTTAGAAAAATACGAACTTAGAAGCAAAATCAGTGGGAAAGATTTTGTCATTAGATTATTCATGAATCTACATACATTACTATATTTTGGTGACAAATTTTGTGGTGGAGAAACACCAAATAGATGACGAGAGAGATTGGGTATCCAAAGAGATAGAATCTCTCTTTTCTCTCTTTTCTTCTCTCTAAAACCCCTATTCTTTCCGTATATGATTCAACCCCCAAACAAGCGAATTTCCAGCTAAATATCCCTCATTTTACTCAAAAATCTTCATCATTTTGAAGTGTTCATCAAGGTAAACACAAATATCCTTCATTCTCCTTCATTTTCTTTCCAATTTTCATGATTTTTCTTGTATTTCTTGTCCTTATACACTCGTCTATGACCAATTCATGAGCATGAACATATGCACTTCGAGTTTTATGATGACAGTGGTAGGATTTCACCCAAAAACCTCATGCATGTTGCTTGATGGTGAAATCCAATGACCAAAACCTATGTCAAACCCAAAAATTTGAGTTTTTACAAGTCTTAATGTTCATCAACCACATCCATTCAAGTTTTTCTTTTTTAAAAACATAATTTTAAACAAAATAAGTCCACTATGGTCTTCAAACCATGATGCATGTGATGAACATCAAGCTTAAAGGCTTGATGATCATAGTACATTGTTAAGCTTATAAAGGATTTTATTCTCAAAAAAATCTAAATGTCCTTTTCTGTTCAAACCAATTTTTTCTCAGAATTTCAGTAACAAAATTGGATGATCCAGAAATTATTAGAAAATAAATCATTTTCTTGAATTATTGTGATTTTTGCAAGCAAATAAGGCAATAAATCAATTAAAATATTTTCTTAGGTCTATAAATCCTAGATAAATTCATGGATGATACATAATGTAAATACACATCTTCAATGAGGTTTCACAAATTTGTGTTACTGTTTGTGATGATTTTTAATTTTCATTGTGTTTAACTCAAATAAATCATAAAACCAAGTTTTGAAATATGAAATGAACATATAAGAATTTTTGGAGCTTCTAGACCTTTTATAACACTTAGATAAATATTTTGAGAATTTTCATCACCTATTTATATTTTTCCATGGTTTTTATGCATTTAATGGACTAAATCGAGGAAAAATAGTTACACTTACCCATAATTCATAGTAGGACACCAAATTAAAAGTTTATTAAATTTTCTCTACTATTTAATATATTTTGTTTCTATTTTCCTATGATTAAACACCCATAAATCCAAATATCATACTCCACTATTTGAAAATCACTTTTAATATTTTTCCTATCTTAATTACATTATAAAACAGTTGCAAAATCAGTTTTGAGAAAATTATGTTAGTTGTTTACTATTTATTCTATATGAAAACGACTTTTGTCATTTTTCTCAGCTTATATACATTTTATATCAGTTGTACAAAAATATTGGCAATTTTCTTAACTGTTTAGTATTTTTCATTATTTTATGATGATTTCAAGGAACTAAATGCTGGAAATATAGATAAACTTGTCTAAAATTCAATAAAACTTACCATGTGATTTTAACAAACGTTGGAAAAAAGAATAAAACGTTTGGTGAATTTTGCTTACTTTTTACCATATATTTCGATTTTTTTGTCAACTAATGGACATAAATTATAAAATGGAGTTAAACTATTTACAAAATAACATTTAATATTTTTCCTAGCTTCTAGACAATGTATAACAGTGTCACAAAAATTCTAAGAAATTTTCATGATTATTTATTGTTTTTCCAAGATTTTATGATTATTCAAGGAATTAAAATGGTGAAAAACAGTTTGACAAATAAAAAATTGAAGAAAGTTGATGTTAAGGTATTTGACTTCAGTTAAAACTGAAATACAAAGTTTGGAAAATTTTAGAACTAATTTGTTTAGTTTTTGAAAATTTAGTCTTTAGAACATTCTCTAAAATGTCAAATTTTAACATTTCAAAGATGTAAATTTTCCACTTAAATTGTTATTTAACAAACTGATTCATGGAATACTGAATTTTCCAGAAAAATATAGTAACTTATTCAAGACCTAACTTTTGACATTTTATTGGCATAATTCTATTGTATAAGATAAGTATACTAGTATTAGACTTCGAGTAGAGACTCACTAGCGTGTAACATCATTGTAGGACATCGGTAGTAGGCCGTGTGGAACTTAGTTTAATGCATCATTAGCATCATCCTGAATCATTGTGAGTATTCGCTACCCTTATTTTCAGTTTTTACGTTTTGGGGTAGAAAAGCATGTCCATGTTTTACTATGTTTGTTGCATTTCAATTATCCTGTAACAAATTGATTGTTATATTTTTCATGTATGTGTATGCAATTGCGAACATGAGGCCTTATCACACTAAGTCCCATGAATGATAGTATTTCCTTGAGGTTCGGGAACAAGAGTCCACACACGATGACGTTCGAATTCATTCATCTCATCCTGCATGGCTTTAATCCAGTCAACTTTTTTCAAGGCATCACCGACATTTTTTGTTTCAATCATTGAGACGAAGTTTACAAACATGCAGAAGTTGCTGCTGAATCTGCTGCGAGTGAGAATCCTAGAATTTACATCTCCAATGATTTGGGATTCAAGATGATGTCGAAGGATTCTTGGATAAGCACTTATATTTGCATTGCTTTGGGCAGAGTCTTCATGATTGTATGGTTCAGATTCTTCAGGGATAACATACTGATATTCATAGATAGGTTGTGAATTTATTAACCGATCAACATTGGGAACAATGGTATCAACATCATTTGACAAGAGCTCATGAACAGGGTCTGAAGGGCTATAAGTAAGTTCATCCAGAATTGACGAGGGATGATCAACTCGATCATGAATGAATGATTCCTCGTAAAAAGTGACATGAACTGTTTCTTCAACAATTTTCCTTGAAAGATTAAATACTCTGAAAGCCTTGGATACGCTAGAGTATCCTAGGAACACTCCTTCACCAGCTTTAGCTTCAAACTTCGAACGCTGACCTCTTTGATTCAATTCGTAACAAACATATCCAAACACATGAAAATAAGAGATGTCCGGTTTCCTTCCTTTCAGTAGTTCATAAGCAGTTTTCCCATGACGCTTAACAATAATAGACCGGTTTTGGGTATAACACACTGTATTGACAACTTCAGCCCAAAATGACAAAGAAATACCAACTTCAACGACCATAGTTCTTACTTCAATGAGAGTTATGTTTCTTCTTTCTGCAATACCATTAGTCTGAGGAGTTCTAACTGTAGAAAAATTCTAAGAAATTCTTAGATTGAGCAAAAGTCCTTCAGAGAAGAGGGTCTGAATTCGGTTCCATGATCACCATGCAATTGCCTTACTTTGTGATCATAGAGAACTTCCCACTATTTGATGAGAGTAATGATCTCATCAGCAGCATATCTTTTCATGCTTAAGAAGACTGCCCATGTAAACCTTGAAAATTCATCCATAATGACAAGAGTGTATTTCTTCCCAACTCTTGACTTAACTGGAATAGGTCCAAACAGATCCATGTGAAAGAGATGAAGTGGTTTGATAATAGAGGAGAATGACTTTGGCTTGAAGAAAGACTTGGTTTTCTTACATTTTTTCCCACACTGAGCATAGCTTATCCTTGACAAAATGCATTTTAGGAATTCCTCTTACAAGTTGATTCCCTGCAATCTTTGAAATGTTCTTGAAGTTCAGATGTGATAGCCTCTTGTGCCACAACCAATTTAGATGAGACTGAGCACGAGAGAAGAAACAACGACAAAGATAGTTGTCAGCAGAAAACATATCCAAAACATAAATATTGTTTTGTCGATTTGTAGTAAGAACAGTGACATTCTTTTGATCAACAACCTTTCCTTCTCTCTTGTTAAATAAAAATTCGTAACCAGTGTCACATAGTTGGCTGATAGAAATGAGATTATGCTGAAGACCTTTCACATAAGAGAAATTCTTGAAAACAACAAAATTACACTTGATGGATCCATATCCCTTTTTAGCTCCTTTGCAATTATCTTTATATGTAACAGTCGGACAATCCATCTTTATGAAATCTTCCAAGAGAGACTTGAATCCTGTCATATGCCTTGAACAGCGCTGTCTAAATACCAAATATGCTCTTTGCCCTGAAACTAATATATATACAGGAATACATAAAACACAAAAAGTTACATATACTACACACTGACCCATTTGCAAACGGCCACTCACTAAAAGATATTATAACATCCATCAGGGAGACAATTCAACGAGTTTCCCCTTTTGATCCACTTATCATTGTGAGTTCTGATATTACCAACGCGAACGGAGTCCTTTTCAAAAGTGCACTCACTGACTTTGTGAGAGGCATCACCAAATCGATAACAAACTTTGATTCCAGAGTTCTTTCCCTTAACATTAGATTTTGATTTCTTTTTAACAACTGAATTTAATTTGAAGTTTTGGGACAAGGGATGTCACTGATGGTATACTCAGATACTACCTTTTTATGAGGCTCACGATGCATTGGAGAGTCATTAGAAGTGGAAGACTTTGATTGATCTTCAGGTTTATAATTGCTTATTGAGCACTGAGGAAACATGCTAAGAATCTCATTTACAGAATGAACTTTTCCATTGCATATAGGAAACATTAGAAAAATCTTAGTAGGTGGAAGAACATACTCACGATAAGAAGGTTGGTGAGAAGGAACAAGAGCAGATAATTTAGAAATACATTTGGTAATGCCATTAGAACCAGTAGAGCAGTGAGTATCAACTAAAGATTGATTTATAAAATGAGAACTCACAAATCTACTCTTAAAGTCTTCCTTTAAGCATTTAGCTTCATAAAAGGTTTTTTTAGTCTCAACAACTTATGTTAAAGAAATAGCACCTTTTATATCACCTCCAAGAATTTTCTTATACTGATATGGAATCTGAGCATTAATGATTCTTGTGACATGAAAGTGAGAAGATGCCCAGTTTTTCAAAATAAGTTGAGTGTGATTAGCATGATCAACAACTTTTTCTTTTTTCAGTGTAACTAAAATTATTGGTCAGCGAGAAACAAGTGTTTTCATTTTTTAGAGTAAAAAGAGATTTTTCTAGAAAAGAGTTTTTTTCTTTGAGTTTCTTTAACTCAAGACTGAGAGACGATTTTTCATTATTTGAGACCAATAAATTTAAATGTAAGAGATCAATTGAGTCATCTTTTTCAATATTATCAACAGAGGAAAGATTAACATGATTCTTTACGTGATACACTGAGGTATCATCCCATTCTGAATTGAGGTACTTTGCAGCGTGATGAGGATCAACATCAAGGATCTCAATGTTGTCATGATCAGTTTCATTGTGTGGTTCAACAATCTGAGCCATAATACACTTATATTCATCGTTTGAGGAGTTTTCCTTTTCAAAAGCAGATCATAGAGTGATCATAATCTGTTGAGCAATTTTGATCCAAATGGTAGACAAAAAATGGGAGTGAGTTTCTGATAGCAGCTCTCGCCATTACATCAAGATTCAACATCCTCTTTTATTTGTTGTTGAATCAAGGAACATGTTTCCCTTTCAGCTTGCTACCAGATGCACCATCACTGGATGATTGATGCATAACGGTGATAGGACCTTTATTGACAACATCGAGCATATCAAGGTCCATGAATTCGAGAGCTTTTAGGGGCTTTGATTTCCATGCAGAGAAATTATGTTTATCAAACGAATGAATCTTGTTGCAAGTAGTTGATTTTGGAGTAAAAGAGGTTGCCATGATTACTTTAGTGTATCAAAAACCTCCCCTGATACCAATTGAAGGTTTGTATCGATCGGATACACTTAAAGTATTTAGAACAAATGTAAAACTAATCTTAGCAAAACAATAAACAGAAAGTAAATAAAACAAAAGTTCTCCAAATTGTTTCTTTCACAAAGAAAGGGTTTTGTCTTCACCAAGAAGACGAGTTTGTCACAAAGACGATTGAAACAAAGACACAACCACACCATTGGGGTTTTCCTTAATGTTTTATATATACTAATCTATACATGTATATCCCATGATTCAAGGGATTGCGTCTATTCTATACTTATAAATATCATTACCTAATATACAAAAGATTACAATCGGATAACTGTACTATAAGCTGACGCTGATAAGCTTGATACGTCGGCGCTATAGATCTAGTAGTTGCTGACACTGATCTATCAACGTGTTGTGTGTTTGACTCATAAGATCATAATGTGTGACCTTAAATTTACCTTCATCTTGAGATTTCCAGAGTACGTCCTTTTAAATTCCTATGAGCTGAACCTTGTTTGAAATGTTTGTGGTCCACCAAACTTCTAATTATCAAACTTGTCATAGTGCTTCACAATCATTGCAACACTTGAGTAAAGGTCAACATGATATTCCTATTAGGTTTTCTATGCATCAAATACACTTAAACTAGGTAGCATAAAAATCAATCTATGATATACATAAGTGTACATGCAACATAAGGATCTAGGTGTCTTACTAACTACTACTACCCTATAAAAATATAAAGCAAAAAGAAGAATAACATACCTCTTATGTAGCCCTTGATCTCCATTCTTGAGATCTTCTCCTCCTCAAAGTTGATTGAATGACAGAACCCAAACAAGAATACCTATAATTGTATCACACCCAATGACACCACAGAGTGGAATAAATAAAAACTATGAGAATGGTCAATTTTACAAACCCTAAGAGGGTTAGA
Organism: Lactuca virosa; assembly: GCF_052849685.1. Taxonomy (NCBI): domain Eukaryota; kingdom Viridiplantae; phylum Streptophyta; class Magnoliopsida; order Asterales; family Asteraceae; genus Lactuca; species Lactuca virosa. Next base: position 309,194,772 of record NC_136428.1, on the reverse strand, counting down.
AATTGTCCCTATGAGGGAGGAAGAAGGATTGTCGAAACTTCAAGCCAAGGTGCAAGGAAGAATGAAATCCTAAGGCCCTATTTATAGCCTTGGATCCCTTCCTAGGTTTTGTACTCCATCCCATGTGGGAAAAGGAGGGAAAAAAATGAAATTCCCTCTTATCCAAGATGGATTTCATCCAAAACCTAATCCCATAAGGGTTCTGGAGCATTCCTGATGAACCAACTATTTATTAATGAATATTTAACCCTATAATTAATTAAATTGCTTGATTATTTCCCAAAATATTTTCTAATTAGTTTCTTATTAATTATTAAACCATAATAATTAATAAACCAATTTCTCGTTTTTTATTCTACTCAATTTGGGTCTTGAGGGAAACCCATAAGGACCCTGTTGTTATTAGAAACATTACTAATAGTTAATGACCTTGGACACTCTTTCCAAAAGTCTCCCACTTGGACAAGTCATCAACTATACGAGGTTTAATACTTCTCTAATAATCTACAAAGAGTTAGCTATTCAATGCATCTACCAAAATTTGATCTAATCAGGATTCAACCCTTAGATAAGTGATCAACTATTCCTTTGTTCTATGATATCTATATGAAATCGAGATATGGATAATGGTCAATATCAGAATTCAAGATTATGTCTCCCGATATAGATCTATGATGACTGCGTCTGGCTACTAAATTGAACACATCAATTTCATCGAGAGCTAGACCAAAAAGTTTAGATGTCAACACCTAATCGTCGAGGGGCCCATAGATATCGCTTCTCATATTAAGGCAGAAGGAACAAATAAACTTCGACTACATAGTTTTTTTCTAATTCATCATATCACACATAGGTATACCCTTTATTAACACTACTTACATATAGTGTTCGAGTAGACCAACATATAACAAATTCATAGAGAAAAACCCCACATGCCTCTTGGATTGAAGAATAGAAGATATTATCGTCTTAGAATTACTCGTGACTGTATCCATGAAGTAATCTCTAAGCGCGAGTTGTTCCAATACTTAAATCTCTATTAAGTACTCATAAGTGTTAGTGCAATCTTTATTCTATGCCTGATAATTATGGACAATCCACGAATAATGATACAGTCTTAAATCACTTACTTATTTCGAAGAGTATGGATGACTTTGGAAGTTTGAGTAAATTAATACACAGGGAGTGGGTTCTAAACATGTAAAAGGAGAACACAATGATAAGCTAATTGAAATGACTAATCTCCATCATATATTAAGATCTAAACATAATAATAGCCAAATCAAATTAAGACTTAGGTTGCTTAAGTTCTCAAATTTAATACAAACTAAACTAAAAGTGTTCAATCTAGTTCATTTGAAAATCTTGTGGGATAAGGTGTCTAAGTCCATAACTATTTCTGGTATGTACTTGACCCGACCCGGCATGGTCCATTTGGGTTGCATGGCACCATGCAATTGGATAAACTAAAATGAGAGAAATAACACTTATGGTTTATTAATATATTATAAGTTCTAATATATTAATAATATTATTTAATTAGTTTGATCAAGAATTAATTTAGAATTAATTAAGTGATCAAAAGATAACTAATTAAATATATGGGTAGATTATGTAAATCTTCCATATCTTATATAGTGGGCTAAGAGGCTCCATGGATTATCAAGTTGGGTTCCACCCATAGGATGCTCCATGGATGCTCCATGGGAGTTACAAACCCATGGGTGATGGAAATGAAGAGTCATGACACATTAGGGTTTACATGGTGTAACCCTAGATGTGTCAACACTATATAAGAAACCCATTCTCCACCAAAATCGGCTACACATAAGAAACAAGAGGACTAGGCCGATTTTAGAAGTGTGTATTCTCTCTAAACTCATTCCAAAAGCATTTGGTGTTGTGTGAAGCATTTGAGGCATCACACTTGGGGTGCTAGGCTCACAAGGTTTCAAGGATCATAAGCAACAACAAGGTAAGTTATTCTATCTTTCATGCAAGTTAAAATTTGTTCCCCATGTATGCTAGATAGGAATATAACCTTGGAATTCAACTTTGCATGATAATTAGACAAACATAGATCCAAGGTTATTAGGGTTGCATGTACACTTAGGAAGTGTTAGAATGCTCAAAACCCATCAGTGGTATCAGAGCCAGGTTCGTTTGTTGTTTTTTTTTTTGTGTGCAAACAGCTTGAAAAAAAATCGTTTTTCTGTTTTCTGCTCGTATGAATGTTTGCATATTTGTTGCTGGAAATGGACTAGAAACATTACCCTAAACTGTTTTGATGTTTTAAAGCTTGTTTTAGATGGTGTAATGTTTATGCTAATCCATTTACAATGGCAATTATTAAAATTACAAGTTTTTTTAAGTGAAATTTTTGATTCTTGAAAGTGTTCATATTCATGTTCTTGAACTTATGAAGATTAGATGATCATAGGAATTGTTTGTAACCTTCATGGTAGTTTAATTCATGATCATAATGTGTTTTAATGGAGTCCATAACTTGTCCTCAAGTTATGGAAAACCAAAAGTCTCACTTTTATTAAAGCCATTAAAAGAACACAAGAGTTATAAAAATGAAGAGTCTTTATTTTTATTACTCAATTAATTCATAAGTTATAAGAAATGAAAAGTTTTGGAAGTTTACAAAACTTGCCTTCAAGTTTTGGAACATGTAAAGTCTTGATTAAAACTTTAGTTCCAACCCTTAGAATTTTAAAAAGTTAAAATTCAACCCTTATACTTTATAATATTATAAGTTACTAATATATATATGTATAACGTCAAGTCATCTTACCGCTAGTACGCCTCATTCACGAAGCCGGTCTATAAGGGGGGTATAAGGTTGTTGCCTATAAAATGGCAACTTAATGGGTGTCCACTATCACCCACCGCTTCCTTGATCGGTGGAGGGTCGTTAGCCGAACGGGTAAGACAAGGACTTATAAATTCTCATTAAAAGTATGATGAATATTATAAAGTAACTAAATGCTTTTATTAAATTCCCAATCTTAGTTACTTTAGGAAAATATGAATAAGGTCCTAATCCATGAAATTACACTTTACACTTTGTTTAAGTCGTTGGTGGAGCGTGTGTGGTTAACCGCCACACTAACTTGGACTTAACAAGGTAGGTAAAGGGTGACTTAAGGCTTACCATAGCATCGGTGGAGCGTGTGTGGTTTACCGACACATCGATTGAGTGATAAACCTTGAGGGTACCAAGTGATTTGCATGGTTACTTCACACCTCGTTTTGTGATCCTCGGTATCCCAGTCACAAAACTTGGAGGGCACACTCGAGATTGAAACATGCCTTTGAAAAGTTCATTGAATCTCAAAAGAATCTAGGAATTTCTAAGAACCAATTAAAAACCTAATATTTATATTTCGTTTTTCATGGTGGAAATTGGTGAATCGTCATTCACCTACCTTTCAAATATGTTATAGCTTGGATTACGGCATACCTCTTCTAAGTTATAATATATTGTGATTGGATCCTAGCCTTAATATTACATTTGGGTGTTTTATTAAGGACTCTCTTAATATCTAAACTAATCTTGTTCTCTTCTTTCAGATGTCTTCAAACAATGCTGCTTCTCGCTCTAATCCTAATGGCTCCTTTACCCTTATGAACTTGTGTGGGAAAGTCACTTTTGATGGATCCAACTTCAATGAATGGATCAGAAACATCAGGATGATTACCCGCTACGAGGACAAAGAATATGTCCTTGACAAGAAGCTTAAGGAGATTGATGAGACCACTGCAACTCCCCAGGAGATCGCTGACTTCCGGGCACATGAAAGGGATGCTACAAAAGTGGCATGCATCATGTTGGCCACCATGACAGCGGAACTCCAAAAGTCCTATGAGGACTTCTACCCTTTTGAAATGCACCAAGATCTGATGGAAAGATACCATCAAAGTGCACGACAAGAGAGGTATGAAATCATATGCTCTATCATAACAACCATGATGAAGGACGGGGAATCCGTCACGAGCCACATGCAGAAAATGCAAAGGTATGTGGATCGGTTGCTGAAGTTTAATGTGAACTTCCCTGAGGAGCTTGCAATAGATATCATTTTGCACTCCTTACCATCGTGCTATGATCAATTCCGCATGACATTTCACATGAATAAGGAAGAGGTCACACTCAGCAAACTTCGGGGACTCCTCAAGACCGCAGAAACAAGTCTTAAGGGTAAGTCGGTTGTTAACACTCCTACTCCAAACTCCGCCCCGGTTTTGGCAATCGGGAAAGGTAGAGGGAAGAAGAGGAAGAGCTCTTCGAAGGGTACCAAGGCTAGGACCCTTGATGGCTCTTCTTCAAGTGGAACCAAGAAAGGTTTTGTCACTTCTTCTTCTGGCCCTAAAGAGGCTGAATGTTTCTATTGCCAGGAAAAGTCACATTGGAAGCGGAACTGCCCAAAGTACCAGCAAGATGTGAAGGGTGGGAAAGTTAAACCCAACCATGCAAGTATTTACACTATCTTATCTAATAACTCACCCCATTCTAACTCTTGGGTCCTTGATACCGGTTGTGGTATTCATATCTGTTCTGATTTGCAGGGACTAAGAAGAAGTGAGAATGTGGAGCATGGAAGAATAAACTTAATCATGGGGAATAGGAAAGCTTTACCTGTCACCAAGATTCGAGTTTATACTTTATCGCTAAGTAGTGGGTTTAGTTTAGATTTGAATAAATGTTGTTATTCGCCAGAAATGGCAAGAAATATTATTTCCTTTCATGCATTGTATAAACAAGGTTTCACCTTTTCATTTGATAATGAAGTTGGTTCGATTAATTCTTTCTTTAATAGTGTTCTTTATTTTAAAGCATTACCTTGTGATGGTGTGTATGAAACTGTATCTGTGGTTGATAACTTAGGAAATAATGTATTGTGTATTGATTCTGTTAATGATAATAACTTGGATAAAGCATCATTATGGCATTGTCGTCTTGGATATATATAAGCAAGAAACGCATAGGCCAACTCCAAAAGGATGGAGTATTAGAGTCATTTGACCTAAAGTCAGATGATAGTTGCGAATCATGCTTACTTGGAAAAATGACAAAGTCACCCTTCACAGGTTCTTGTGAGAGGGGTGAAGGTTTGTTGGATCTTATACACACGGATGTGTGTGGGCCCTTCAAACATGCCACAAGGGATGCTAATCGTTATTATTTGACTTTTACTGATGATTACAGTAGATATGGATATGTCTACTTAATCAAGCATAAGTCAGAGACTTTTGAGAGGTTTAAAGAGCTTAAACAGGAAGTCGAGAATCAATTGGGCAGGAACATTAAGATGCTTCGATCCGATCGAGGTGGTGAGTATCTTAGTTCAGAGTTCCTAGACTATCTTAGGGAATGTGGGATTGTCTCACAATTGACACCTCCCAGGACACCGCAGTTGAATGGTGTAGCTGAGAGGCGTAATCGAACCTTGTTGGATATGGTTCGTTCCATAATGAGTCGAGCTTCACTACCAATCTCATTTTGGGGGTATGCCTTAGAGACTGCCGCCCATATCCTTAATCTAGTTCCCACAAAGAAAGTTGCCAAAACTCCTCATGAGATGTGGACTGGTAAAGTACCCAAACTAGACCACATTAAGATTTGGGGTTGCGAGGCTTTCGTGAGACGCGAGACTCATGATAAGCTCAAACCTCGAAGTGAGAGGTGTATTTTCATCGGCTACCCACATAAATCCTTTGGTTACCTCTTCTACAAACCTAGTGAGAATGTGGTCTTTGTAGCTAGGAGGGCTTTCTTTCGAGAGAGAGAGTTCATAAGCCAAGGAGACAGTGGGAGGCAAGTTGACCTTGAAGAAATTCAAGAGTCAAGTGGTGAAGGAACTTCAAACCCTAGCACTCAACTTGAGGAGGAAACTTCTGTTGAGCCAATTGACAAGTCTGTACCTCTGAGGCGTTCCACAAGGGTTAGGAATGCACCTAAGCATTACTATGGATTCCATATTACTGCGGAAGGTGATACACTTATCAGTGATGAGACACTGATAGGTCTGGATAAACCTAACAGTTACGCGGAAGCCATGGCAGGCCCTGAGTCAGCCAAGTGGAAAGAGGCAATGGACAGCGAGATACAGTCCATGTATGACAATCAAGTTTGGAACTTGGTTGAGAATGTACCAGGTCGTAAGACTGTAGGGTGCAAATGGATCTTCAAGAAGAAGACCGACATGGATGGTAATGTACACACTTATAAGGCACGACTGGTTGCAAAGGGTTTCTCACAAACTCCGGGAGTTGATTATGATGAGACCTTTTCTCTAGTGGCCAAGATTAAGTCTATTAGGGTTCTGTTAGCCATAGCCGCATTTCATGACTATGAAATATGGCAAATGGATGTCAAAACCACTTTCCTTAATGGAAAGTTGGCTGAGGATGTTTACATGAGTCAGTCAGAGGGTTTTGTCAACACAGAGTACCCTAATAGAGTGTGTAAGCTTGAGAAATCCATTTATGGGTTAAAGCAAGCACCTCGCAGATGGAATCTTTGCTTTGATGAGAAAGTCAAGGAATTTGGCTTTTCTAGGAGTGAAGATGAATCTTGTGTATATGTCAAGGCTAGTGGGAGTATAGTTAGCTTTTTGGTATTGTATGTGGATGACATACTACTCATAGGAAATGACATCCCAACTCTGCAGGAAGTTAAGTCCTGGCTTGGGAAGTGTTTCTCTATGAAGGACCTAGGAGAAGCTGCCTATATTCTAGGGATAAGGATCTTGAGAGACTAGAGTAAAAGACTAATTGGACTTAGTCAGAGTACTTACTTGGATAAGGTGTTGAAGATATTCGGCATGCAGGACTCCAAGAAAGGGGAACCCTGGCAAGGCACACTGGACTGCGGTAAAGAATATCCTCAAGTACCTACGGAGGACTAAGGATTGGGTCCTTACCCTCGGTGGGAGTGAAGACTTGAGAGTTGTAGGGTATAGTGATGCTAGCTTTCAGACTGATAGGGATAATTTCCGCTCTCAGTCAGGCTGGGTCTTTACCTTAAATGGAGGAGCAATTTCTTGGAAGAGTTCCAAGCAAGAGACAGTGGCTGATTCAACTTGCGAATCAGAGTATATAGCAGCTAGCGAGGCAGCAAAGGAGGCGATATGGCTGAAGAACTTCATTGGAGACCTTGGAGTTGTACCAGCTATTAAAGAGCCAATGGAAATTTTTTGTGATAGTGAAAGTGCAGTTGCCTTAGCCAAGGAACCAAGGGATCACGGGAGATCCAGACACATCGACAGAAAATACCATTTCATCAGACATCGAATAGAAGAAGGACTCCTCTTGGCAAAGAGGGTATCATCGGATGAGAATCCAGCAGATCCCCTCACGAAGGGACTGACTCGGGTTAAGCATCTCCAGCATGCTCGAAGCATAGGGCTGAAGGATGATATTAGATTTAGTAGTTATATAACCTTGAAATTTGTAAAGTGTAATTGACATTAGATGATGAATAAAAGGTGATTTATTTATGAGTAAAGTGTTGCTATCTCTTGTCGATCGTTTACTATATTTCTTTTGCATGTTTTGACTTCCAGAATAATTATGTTTGGTATATCATATTATTCGAACCTCCAAAGTCGGTCATATGTCGGAAGTAGGTATGAATCAAGACTGTCATGATTGGTTGCAGAGGTCTAAGCTGTTGGACATGGCTACAACACTCATGAGTGCTCATAAGTTCTAAGCATTGGACTCAACCCACGCTCACTGGAATCACTTCATGGAATTTATCTCGAGTGATCGTGAGACGGTAATATCATATAAGTCTTCAAACCTAGAGATATGATTTGTTACTTATGAGTTGGTTATGCATTGATTGTACGTTAACGCATTGGTAACTCGATGTTATAAAACGTGCTTTTGTGTATAATTCAATGAGTGGTAGAACAAACATATGAGTCGAAGTTTATCTGTTCCTTCTTGGATTAGAAGCTGATATCTGGGCCCCTCGATGATTTTGTTTTGACCTATGTACCGGGCCCGGTCAGAACTAAGTTGATGTGTTCAATTAAGTTCTTTGTCAAACAAATCGGAAATCGGGAAACAAACTGCTGGACAATAAGTAAGACATTGTTCCATGTATTTGTCTGGCTGATATCTAGAACAGAGGATTATATGATCACTTATCTTAAATGGCGTATCATCATCTTCTCAGTTCCGAGAGACCTTGAAAGAGATACGATTGCCGATCGGTTCCTGAAGTATTGTAGTTATAGTTATTAGACTTATCCAAGTGGGAGACTGTTGGATAAGGTGTCTAAGTCCATAACTATTTCTGGTATGTACTTGACCCGACCCGGCATGGTCCATTTGGGTTGCATGGCACCATGCAATTGGATAAACTAAAATGAGAGAAATAACACTTATGGTTTATTAATATATTATAAGTTCTAATATATTAATAATATTATTTAATTAGTTTGATCAAGAATTAATTTAGAATTAATTAAGTGATCAAAAGATAACTAATTAAATATATGGGTAGATTATGTGAATCTTCCATATCTTATATAGTGGGCTAAGAGGCTCCATGGATTATCAAGTTGGGTTCCACCCATAGGATGCTCCATGGATGCTCCATGGGAGTTACAAACCCATGGGTCATGGAAATGAAGAGTCATGACACATTAGGGTTTACATGGTGTAACCCTAGATGTGCCAACACTATATAAGAAACCCATTCTCCACCAAAATCGGCTACACATAAGAAACAAGAGGGCTAGGCCGATTTTAGAAGTGTGTATTCTCTCTAAAGTCATTCCAAAAGCATTTGGTGTTGTGTGAAGCATTTGAGGCATCACACTTGGGGTGCTAGGCTCACAAGGTTTCAAGGATCATAAGCAACAACAAGGTAAGTTATTCTATCTTTCATGCAAGTTAAAATTTGTTCCCCATGTATGCTAGATAGGAATATAACCTTGGAATTCAACTTTGCATGATAATTAGACAAACATAGATCCAAGGTTATTAGGGTTGCATGTACACTTAGGAAGTGTTAGAATGCTCAAAACCCATCAAATCTAATGCCTCTTTACTTTGTCTGACTGCCAGACTTGGTCAACGATGTTGGCTTAGTGACTGGATCGACATGATTATATTGACTATGATGTCTTTACATTTGAACGAATATCAAATGTTATGTACTTACTAAGTATGTGTCATGTGAGCTTGTGTGACTTGGGATGCTTAATCGAGGTATGTTAACCCTCATAGTCATAAGAACCTTCAAAAGGACCATCAATGATTCAACCTTAACAATGATATCACTAATGAATCTCTTAAAGTCACATTGTTTTTCTTTGCAATTTAACCAACTGCAATATACTCTAATTTTGTTGTTAAATCCACCATGGTGTATTACTTGCTACTCTTCCAAGCCAATACCTCACCATTTAGTAAAAGCATGAATTCCCACTGTGAACGGAATCGTCTTTATCAGTGTCGAACTTAATATCAATGTAACTTTTACATTGATCTATTACATACTAACAAGATCCTTTCCTCTGTCCTATTAGGATACTTAGGAATGTTCTTGATCTGGATTTTTTTTGACTATTTTCAAATTTATCTAATCCGACTTGTCATGCTTAAGGTATACGATTCATCAGATTCGTACATTCCATGGAATATATGATCGATCCCATAACAGAAGAATGTGGGAAATGAATCATTTCCTCTAGATCAATAGTATAACTAGGACATTAGCATCGCTCATTGTCATGCCATATTTTATTACGCATGAACTCCTTTATAGTTATGCATGCCAGGTTTCCTCAAAATTCCATGTACTTTGGCTTAATCCAATGAATCAATTAGATCTATATCCATACATCTTTGTCTTGTATCTTGCATGTTTCTCATACAGAAACAATTCCCATACCAATCCAAGCTTTTACACTTTTTAAGTTGGAACATGGTTTCCTATAAATGGTACACTATCTATGTACAATACATGGGCAACAACAATGCTTCCACTAGCATTGACATATATATATATATATATATATATATATATATATATATATATATATATATATATATATATATATATATATATATATATATATATATTGATGCAGGACCTAGTATGGAGGTTCCGGCCCTTGCGTTCCTAGAGGCCCATGATCGTGTAACAAAAGGGGCTTCACGGAAATGACCATAACTTTGCCTACAAATCTCCGTTTTGGGCCCACGACTAGTCAAATCGAAGCTTGGAGTAAGTAGCACGTCTAGATAAGTTCACGAAGGGGACTTACCCATTTTGAGTCCATAAATCGCTTTCTAAATGGAGTTATGAACAATTTTCTTAATTTTCCTTAATTTTTGGGTTTGTATTTCGCCCATGGACTTTTAGGGCTCCGTTTTAATTTCTGCTTCTTATTTAACTGTTTTTGATGTAATTTGGATGGTCGATCATCAATTTTATGAACTTTCATTTCTCCCAAAATTTTGTGCATGTTAACCCAGATTTTGAAGCCAATCCCACAGTATTCGTAGAATCATCATGGTTTTGAAAAGATTGACTTGGTTATTCTCTTAGAATCAACATGTTCACTCTTGTTTATTTCTATTTGTTTTGTACGCTGCATCATCTTTATCTCTCTATATATATATATATATATATATATATATATATATATATATATATATATATATATATATATATATATGGCTCATATATGTTTCTCGAAATTTAAACTGCTTCAATTTTCTCATTAAAACAAAGAATATAATTACTCCCACTAGCTGTGACATATGTATGCCTCATCTTCATTTCTAGAAATTCAAACTCTTTGAACTTTCTCATTAAAATAAGTTTCCAATTGTGAGATGCTCGGTTCAACCCATAAATGAACTTCTTAATATTACACATACTTGACAACCTATCTTGGTTTGATTATGTGACTTTTTCTATCCATGCTTGTCTTTTCTTGAAGATCCACTCACATCTAGTAGTTAAGGCTAGGTGCCTGATCTACTAATTTTCAACATAAATGGACTAAATCTTGCCCTCCATGTCCTCCTTCCATGTTGTAGCCTTTAGGACTGACCATATCTTTCGATAGCTGGTAACACTCTAATTGCTATCTACTAGTGACTCATATACGTCAGTAATATAAAATATTATATAACTAGGCGTATGACATCCTTTATCAGATATATATTTAAGGAAGAGGTGGAGATATTTCCATTTCCTCAATAGCTATTTCAAACTCAAATTCAATGCTAGGGACAACTTTCGGTTCTTTGTTTGTGGTATCTAGAATTTCATCAAGATCAATATGGATCCCAGTAGCGCTTTTGGATATCATCTCCTTCTCATGGAAGATTATCCTTCGAGCAACATACACTTTGTTCTCAATAGGGTTGTTAAACAACTATCCAAAATGCTTGTTGGGATGTCGTACAAGACAACACATCTCTATTCTAAGTCCTAGATTGTCGACCGGTTCACGACTAGTGCAAGCCTTATAATCATAGACTTCTATATGTGGTAGTGAGGATTGAATCCCACTTCACATCTCATAGAGTGTTTCATGAACCTCCTTAAATGGTACAAGACCAAAGGACTTCTCTTAACACTATTCATGGTACAATCCATGAATTGTTAGTAAGCTTATTATGAATCATTTAGTACAAAATCAGTCAATGATTAGTATCTTTATCCAACAAACATTCCTTGTGGTAGTGTTCTAGATGGAGATGACTTGTGAAAATCTTTCACAATTATTTAGATGATCGATAAAGTTTTGGCTGAGAAGCTAAATATGTAACGACCCAAAAATCCAAGGTAAAATATTTCATTTCTAATATAAGAAAAACACTTTAATAACTTTGTTCCAGACATTGAAAACATTTTAATTAAAACTAATATCAAAGTCTAAATCCAAAGATCACACATTACGGAAAAACATGGGTGTATGCGCTGCGATCGTCCCGAGCTCATTACTTGAAAACTGGAGGTACCTGAAACCAAAACTAAAAACTGTAAGCACGAAGCTTAGTGAGTTCCCCAAATACCACATACTATACATATCCACTGATCCATACATGCCATACATAACCGCAAGCCATACATATCAATCATATATAATAATCAAATAAGATGCTATGTGCCGTGCATAGTCTTGCCATTATGCCACAAGCCGCCTCTTGGTGTTTCTTGCCAGGCCAGGGGCCACAACCTTGGGTCTTACAGACAAGTGCCAGGAGCCACCTCCGGGTCTTCCATGCAAGTATCACAAAGACAACTAGCATACATTCTACTCTACTTAGCTAACTAGCATATAGTGTGCCAAGAGCCACCTCCTGGTATTTCATACATAATGACGAGGGCTAACCCCCGAGTCTTCCTATAGTACATAAACCAAATGGGTCGACATTGGTGCCTTCGACCCATACAAACAGTGAGGAGACCAACCTCAAATGTCGGATGATAGCTGAAACGTCTCTGCTCCGAAATCAGCTCTACTCAATACCTAAACCAAAACAATCCATTAGATACCATATCATGCTCATTACCCCTTTAGTAGTCAACCTTGGTCAAAGTCAAAGTCAAAGTCAAGGTCAAAGTCAACACTCCGAGTTGACTCAACTCGTCGAGTTATCCTTCAACTCGGCAAGTTCCCCTAGATCATAGAATCTTGATATCGTGATCCAACTCGTCGAGTTTTTCCCCAACTCGCCGACTTCTTCCTTTCAACAGAATCGGGACATTTCACATCAACTCGTCGAGTTCCTCCATGAACTCGTTGAGTTCCTCAGTCTGTTAACCCCTTCTTAACTCATTACGCTATTATTCTTCAGATCTAAACCCTATACTTCAGATCTAGACTGGAAATGCCTCTAGAAGGGTAATGTTTCCTACTTTACCCATTAATATCCTTACTAAAGAGATTAAGCTCAAACCCTAACCCAAAAGGCCAAAGTCTTACTCCAAAAACCACCAAAACTACAAGGTAGACCATGAGGTCATAAATCTGAACTCTAGGGACTAAAAGATCACGTAAAGTTCCAGCTTTCTCTTCATGCATGGCCTTTAGAAGCTCAAAAGGCTAAAAATGATGGCCTAAAGGTTGCATGGGACTTCCATGGCCATAAAGTTGGCACCTTTATGCCATGTAAACCCCTCAAGACCAGTGTTCTCCACTGGGGACATCCAACTCCTCAATAATCATCTTATTTGGACCAAAACAAGAAAAAATGGCACTAGATGAAGATCTAAATAACCATAGAGCAAGGTTCAAGCTTTTTACCAGCAAAATGTCGAGAATGAGGCAAGGGTTTTGGATCTAGTAGCTCCTTCTTGTTCCTCTAAACTTCCTTTCTTTCCAAGAGCTTCAAACACCCACAAAATGCTCAACAAAACTTACAAACACTCACCTATACTTCTAGGGTTTCGAGATTTAGGGTTTAGGACTTGGAGGATGGAAATGAGGCCAACATGAGAGGCTTAATTTGTTTAAATTGTTGGATTAGGTGTCTAAGCCCATAACTATAATTGGTATGTACTTGACCCGAGACTAGCATGGTCCATTTGGGTTGCATATCATCAGGACAATTTGTTAGGATGGACTTTTGAGAAGAGGTTATTTATGATTTATTAATATATTACCAGTTCTGATATATTAATATGAAATCATATGATTTAATTAGTATTGATTAAGAATTGGTTTGGAATTAATTTAGTGATCAAAAGAGACTAATTAAATCAATGGGAACTAATTGTGTAATTTAGTTATATTTATATGTGTTGGGCCATTGATCCATGTTGGACTAAGTTTATGTATGGATACATAAATATTTGGGACACATGAACCATGGATAATAAACCCATGGGTATGGATTAGGGTTAACCCATGACCCTTGGAATCCTACATATAAATATGTTTCTCCATGACCAAAATCGGATACATCTTTTCTTAGAGAACTATGGACGATTTTGGGGCAAGGAAAACTCTCTCAAATTTCATCCTTTGTCCTAGGTGTGTTGTGAAACATTTGAGGGATTCATACTATTGGTGCTAAGCTCTTAAAGGCCAAATGCAACAAGTTCTACAAGCTACACAAAGAGGTAAACTCCTAACTAGTGTTTATATGTTGATTATATCATTTGTATGCTAGTTGTAGGCTTAATGCTTTGGAAACATATTGCATGTATAATTAGAGAAAACATAGATCCAAGCCATTTAGTGTTGTATGTGCACCATGGGATGTTGTAGTATACAAAACTCTCAGTGGTATCAGAGCCATGGGTTGTTTCCTAATATACTTGATGTTTTATAAGTTTTCAAAATGAAAAAATCGAAATTTTTGCCTTCTGCCCAGTGAACTCGCGGAGTCCACTGGGTGACTCGCCGAGTAGCACGCATTTTGCCTTGGACTCGTCGAGTCTAGTTTGGGGCTCGACGAGTTGGCAGTCCAGACAGCAAAATTTTGAGTTTTTTTGGCCAGTTTTGGATTAGAATCATTACCACAAAAATGTTTTTGTTCATAAAATTTGATTTTGTTGTTATGGTAATGGTGATTCTCTTCCAACTAATAGATAATTGTCAAAGTTTCAAGACTTATATTAGTGTATATGATTAGGCTAATTTCTTGAAATTTGTTTGATATGAATTATCTTAATTTATGAGTTTGTTTTTGATCAATAGAAAGTTGTATGATTATAGTTATTGTTCAAAGTTTGATCTAAAATATTCTTGATATGAGTTTTGTAACTTGTCCTCAAGTTACATGAAAAGTCTCATTCAAGAATTTTAAAACTCATAAAGTTCTATAGGTTATGAAAATGAAGAGTCTTATTTTCTTAAATGATTTTAAAGTCTTCCATATCTTGTCCTCAAGTTATGGAACTTGAAGAGTTTTTTCATTAAACCACTTTAAACTCATAAGTTATGAAAACCAAAAGTTTTTGAATGGTTCAAAACTTGCCCTAAAGTTTTGGAATTTGTAAACGCAAAGTCTTACTTTGAAACGTTTACTTCCAAACCCTAGAATTTTAAAAGTTTAAAATTCAACCCTTATACTATTATAATATTATAGGTTTAATATTTATATTTATATATATATATATATATATATATATATATATATATATATATATATATATATATATATATATAAGAGTAAAGTCAGTCTTACCGTTAGTAGGCCTCATTCACGAAGTCGGTCTATAAGGGGGGTATAAGGTTACTGCCTATAAAATGGAAGTTTAATGGGTGTCCACTCTCACCCACCGCTTCCTTGACTGGTGGAGGGTCCTTAGCCAAACGGGTAGGATAAGACACTAATTCTCCCTTCATTAAAAGTATAATGATAAAAATAAAGTAACTAAACTTTTAATTAAATTCCCAATCTTAGTTACTTTAGGAAAAATGTGAATTTGGTGGTAACGCATGAAATTGCACTTTGCACCTTGTTAAGTCGTTAGTAGAGCGTGTGTGGTTAACCGACACACTAATGTGGAACTGACAGTGCGTGACAAAGGGTAGATTGATGTTAATCATAGATCAATGGAGCGTGTGTGGTTTACCAGAACATTGAATAGGTGGTTGTAACATTGGGTGTACCAAGCTAATTTGCATGGTTATTCACACCTTGTTTGTGATCCTCGGCATCCCAGTCATAAACTTGAAGGGCACCATCAAGATTTAAACATGCCATTGAATTGTTCAATGAATCTCAAAGGATTTAGGAGTTTCAATCCATTTAAAACCCAATGATGAATTTCATTTTTCATGGTGGAAATTGGTAAATCGTCATTTACCTACCTTCAAATATTTTGCAATAGGATTATGGCATCCCTCTTCCGAATTGTAAAATATTGTGTTGGGTCCTAGCCTTAATATTTCATTTGGGTGTTATATTAAGGACTAAAATCAACTAAACTTGAATTTCTCCCTCATAAATGTCTAAATTCAGACAACTATGGTCTTCCCGAATCTTTTGAAAAAAGGCTTTATTTATAAAGATGATTTTCGACAAGGCAATCGAGGTGAAAGATTAATCCCTTCTTTGTGCTTTAGTGGAACTTCACTTCCTTCACCTCCTCCAATTATTGTCCCTAACCCACAAGTTCAAGGTCACTCAAAGACCTATTGGCAGGAAGGAAAGTCTGTATGTGCTCACATATTGGAGATGAAGTTACATATTGACAAGTTGGGAGAGTTGGGTGTCGAAGTCTCAAGGAAGTTGGCGGTTGACTGGGTTCTTCAATCACTTCCTAAGTCATATAGCAGGTTTCCTTAAGGACTACTATATGGGAGACCACGACATGACCCTTATTGATCTAACATATTTGCTTGTTGCTGCTGAATCAGCAATGATTTGACGCACTGGTAAAGCAAATTTGACTGGACGATCTACTCCCCAAACTTCTATGGACATTGAAAATGGTAACATTGGAAGTCGAGAAAAGCTTTCTCTTCCCAATGGAAAGGGATCGACCATAGTCAACCCGGTTGACCAAATGGTAAAGAGAATGGCTAAGTCTGAGAGTGTCCAATGTGCCATTCCCAAAGAGTCCATATGTTTCTATTGCCAAGAGAAGGGGCATTGGTTGCGAAGCTGCCGTATCTACCTGAAGGAGCACAAGGATGGTAAAGTCAGAGTGTATGACTCTGCTTCAGGTAAGTCCACTATCTAACTCTATTAAGTTCCTATTTGGAGATTCTTAATACATGATGTAATGTAATTACATTTTGATGTTTTGAAGAATCGAAGAATTGAAAGGAAGCTTAAGGGAAGAGCATGCTGAGTCTGATCGCGAAGAGATGGATTTCGATCGCATGGTTCGATGATCAGATTTGCGAGCTGCTCCTTAAGAGTTATGATAGATTGCTTAGGAATAGATAACAACATTTTTTCACTTGTTTTGCATTGTAAGGATATGTTTTCCGCAATATTTTTACAAATAAAGAAAATCTTAGTGCATTTGTGTGGCTAAGAAAATCTTTTGCATTGTAAGGATAAGTTTTTCACAATTGATCCTCTAAGGATATCTTAGTGCATTTGTGTGGCTAAGAAGAGGAATCGTGAATTTTTGAAATGGTTAAATCAAGAAGATGAGTCATACTTCGTTCCAAAACAATCCTTAGAGTCATACTCCAAGATTGTGTCTTGAGTGACATAATCTTAGGAAAGGTTTATAACACTCATCAAATGTAAGGTTAAATGTTGTAACACCAGCAAAATTAGGTCAAAAATAAATTTGTTCGGTAACCATAATTGAGTATACTAAGTGGTAGATATCGTAACTAGGTTTCCAAAAATATAAAGAACACTAAAATTCGAGTTATAACGAAGAAGTTATGACTGATCGAAGATACGCGACAATACCGGTAAAACCCTGTTAAGCATAAAACGAAAAATTTCAATAAAATACTTTTCAACCTTAGGTGTCTAAATGAAAGTCTTAGATATCCCAAAACCATGAACATACATAAAAAGAACGCCCAAATCTGACTTCATATGCGAAAGTTATGATTTTTCGAAGTTTCGGACATAGCAGTAGACAGCTAAAAACTCGAAATCGAGATTGAGTGACTTTTTGCCAACATGACCTAAACGAGAATCAAAGATCTCATCAATGGTATTACAACGGTAAAAAGTCTGACGAAAACGGACATCGGACGAAGAAGTTATGGATTTCTAACAGAGTTTTCCTGTCCCGGCCTACTAAAAATAATATATTAATAATATATTAAAAATAAAGTCAAAATTAGCCAACGGAGTCTAAACGAGAGTTGTAGAGCATAATCTCACTTATGTGTGGATATAAAGAACGTCAAAAACGGAGTTCGTATGCGAAAGTTAAGAATTTCTGAAGTTCGAGCGCGAAACCCCAAAAACTGTCAATGTTCACGACGTGAACTGACTTCTGACACCTTCTGGAGCCTGACAGACGCAAGTTGCGATGACGCACCTGATGACGACTGCACTCACGACGTGAATATTTGAGATTCACGACGTGTGACCCAAAATTCACCCTATAAATAAGGATTGAGGGCAGCCGGCTTCGGTTGTTCATTTCCATCCTTTCTCCTACTTCTACTCTGTGTTAAGCCTCCCGAGACCACCCCGAAGCCCCGATAGCACCTCTAACACATGACGCAAGTCAGGAAGTCCCGAAGATCTCGAGAAACTTGCTTCTTTTCAGTCGAAGTACTGCCCGAGTTGAGTCTTGTCTTCTTCAACTCACCACTTCTATCAAGTGAGTTCATACCCCTATCACTAAGTTTTCAAATGCTTTTTAAATGCTTTTAAACACTTTTAAGGGGGGGGGGGGAATACAAGTAAACACACAGTTAAACTCGTGTGAAACACAAATCTTTTGCTATACTTTTCATACTGTTCTTTTAACTATCTTATGAAGTTGTTAACATGCAAAACATCATACATCGCAACTTTACCCTCATGGGATACAATATGTTTTATAAATGAAATACGTTTTATTTATACGTTTGCATACTTCAAGGGTAAACATTTCAATTAAAACATTACGTGTATTTAAGAAATCACAACTCGTTATTATGCCTTTGTTAACACTGTAGAAAGGGTAATCATTTCATACAAAAGGTTTTTCATCATATTACTCGTGAACTCGTTGTTAGCAATCATGTGATGACATATGGCTTTGTTTGTACCAAACGAAAGTCCCCACCTATAACCAGAGTCTCCTGGAGGGAGAGCGTGACAAGTGTGTATAGATCTATACGGGGCTGACGACTCCGCACCCTGACTGTTAGCTACAGTCCCCGGGTGACAAATGTCAACATTAGGTACTGCGTCTAGTATGCTTATGAGGAACTCACAACACGTGGAAACAATGACTCATGCACGTAGTAATACATAACTCAATCATGCTCGGGGGGTAATAACTATATTATAGGGTATTATCAGCATGTTCAGAATTCAGGATAAACACTTCCACAACTAGTTTTATTTAATAATAAAACTATACATCTTCATTTCTAAGCATGGCATATTTGCTTACAGGTTACAGTCTTGGTCATTTAAGACTGCATCTCATTTAGGAAAATATAGGATTTTCCTGGTTCAAACATTCACTTTATACATCTTCATTTCTAAGCATGACATATTTGCTTACAAGTTACAGTCTTGGTCATTTAAGACTGCATCTCATTTAGGAAAATATAGGATTTTCCTGGTTCTAACATTCACTTTATACATCTTCATTTCTAAGCATGGCATATTTGTTTACAGGTTACAGTCTTGGTCATTTAAGACTGCATCTCATTTAGGAAAATATAGGATTTTCCTTGTTCAAACATTCACTTTATACAACAATGATTCACAACCCACTTTATTAAGAAAATATCGGATTTTCTTGAAAACATACACGAACTTTCGAATGACATACATTTTATCAAAACACTACTTATGAACTCACCAACTTAAATGTTGACACTTTTTCTTTGAAATAACTTGTATTCTCAGGAAATCGCTAAACCAGGTTACCAACTGCTTTTGAAGACTTACGCTCAGGCATTAGTTTAATCTTTTGGATATCATATTGTAATTGACTTTTGCCAACATGTAATACTACAATCATGTAAACTTTTCAATTATGTATATGATGGTCGTGTGTACTTTCTTTACTATTCATTTGTTATGATACTGAACATGACGTCCTCCGCCCCTGAACGTTTCCGCCGTTCAGGTTTGGGGGTGTGACAGATTGGTATCAGAGCATTGTTTATAGTGAACTAAGTATATCAAAACCATTTTTGATATACAACTATAAACACAACTGGGCAAAAACACTCTGAGTGAGAGTTATACTTTTAAAATGAAATTTTTATAAAGTATACATGCATACATTATATAACAGGGTCAGTATCATAATGAAAACAATATAGAAGTATTATAGATGAGTTGTAGAATACAGGTATGCCTTGGGATATGTAATCGGGACTGGGATGAATATAGCCTGATCAACTATATTTGTCCGAGAGCCGAACTGCGTATGCCAGGAGATAGCTACAGTGGACAACAAGTCTAAAACTTACCAAACTTATAAACTTTAGAATCAAACATAACATTTAGAATACTATAGGAGTATATTATGCATACCCTAGTTTAACTTTAATAATCAGCCTTATGTGCCTTAATTCTAGACAATTCTTATACCCCTATTCTCGTACAGACACAATGGCCGGATTCCACCTACCAGGAGACCCCTACTACCCGATCCAAGACAGTGGAGAAGGGATAGAGAATGATCCAGAACAAGAAATGCAAGAAGACTCAGACCCAGATCCCGAGGACAATAACCTACCTTAGCGGCTCAAATTCAAAATCGGTCAGATTTGAGAAACTTTTATCTTTCTGCCTAATTTGATTCTTCCCATTCGTTCTGCCATACATTGAGACTTTTCCAATGTTTCAAAATTATACTTAAACTTGTAAGTATAACCATATTTACTAAACTTTAGTAAATCAAATAGTCTTAACGAGCTTTGTGGTGGACATGACCAGTGCACAAGAATGTGTACTCGATCCCTTTAGTCCTTCACTTGACTCACACATCCATGTGAACAAGTAATTAGTCTTGATTTTCCAATGCTTGAAAGTTCTCATTCATCATACTATTCAACTTGCATGATTCCAAGTTTTGGTCCAATTGAAACTTGGGCGATGAGGAACTTTCCTGATTTGGTAAATTTAGACACTACCACAAATGAAAGAATCAAATCCATTTTCCAATATTGCTGTCAGTGGAATCATATAAGCAATAATTTTCCACAAATGCCATTGTAAGGATACTTCAAATAAATAAAATTAAACAATTTTCTTTTATTTTAAAACTTTGCGGAAAAACTTATCCTTACAATCCACATAGAAAATTGTTGTTATCTATTCCTTAGCAATATATCATAACTTCTTAAGCAACTGCTCAAAATTCTGATGCGATCGAAATCCACCTTCGTGATCAGAATCAGCGTATACTTCCTTTAAGATTTCTCTCTATTCTTTGATTCTTAAAACATCAACATGTGACCCAGTCACATCATGTAATGAGGATCTCAGAATAGAACTTAACAGAGTTAGATAATGGGCTCTACCTGATGTAGAGTCAAACTTGTTGACTTTAACATCCTTAGGTAAATTTGGCAGCTTTGCAATCAACGCCCCTTCCTTTGGCAAAATAAACATATGGACCCTTTGGTAATGGGACTATCTCAGACTTAGCCTTTCTCTTTACCATTTGGTCAATCGGGTTGACTATGGCCAATCCCTTTCCATTGGGAAGAGAATGATTTTTCTGGATTTCCAGTGTCACCATTGTCACTGTCCATAAAGTTTTTGGGAAGTTGATCTTCTAATCAAATTTGCTTTACTATCGTTCCAAATCATTGCTGATTCAGCAGCACCAAGCAAATAGATATGATCATTAAGGTTCATGTCATAGTCTGTTTCATAGTAGTCCCAAAGGAACTCACTATGTGACTTAGAAAGTGATTGAACATCCAACTTTCTCAAGACTTTGACACCCAACTCTCCCGGCTTGTCAATATGTGACTTCATCTCTAAGATGTGATCACACACAGACCTTGCTTGCCATTAGGGCTTGAGTGACCTTGAACTTGTGGGTTAGGGAGAATAATTGGAGGAGGTGGAGGAAGAGAAGTATGACTTCCATGAGCCAAACTCGGGAAGTCATATTCATTAGGAAAGCTTGGTTTGGGAAGATCATTGTTATCTAAACCAGACATAAACAATGGGAGAAATTCACGTAAAGTTGATTTAAGTCCTTAATATAACACCCAATATGATATATTAAGGCTAGGACCCAACAAACTATTTTATAACTTGGAAGAGGGATGCCGTAATCCAAGCTATAAAATATTTGAAGGTAGGTGAATGTCGATTCACCAATTTCCACCAAGATAAACGAAATGTATTATTAGGTTTTAATTGGTTTTGAAACTCCTAGATTCTTTTGAGATTCATTGAACTTTTCAATGGCATGTTTCAATCTCGAGTGTGCCCTTCAGGTTTTGTGACTGGGATGCCGAGGATCACAAAACAAGGTGTGAAGTAACCATGCAAATATACTTGGTACCCTTAATATTTACCCCTCAATCGATGTGCCGGTTAACCACACACGCTCCAACGATACTATGATAAACATTAAGTTACTCTTTGCCTACCTTGTTAAGTCCAGGTTAGTGTGTCGGTTAACCACACACGCTCCACTAACAGCTTAAACAAAGTGCAAAGTGTAATTTCATGGATTAGCACCTTATTCACATTTTCCTAAGTAACTAAGATTGGGAATTTATAAGTGTTTAGTTACTTAGTATTTATCATTATACTTATAATGAAGGGAGAATTATAGTCCTTGTCCTACCTGTTCGGCTAACGACGCTCCACCAGTCAAGGAAGCGGTGAGTGAGAGTGGACACCCATTAAACTGCCATTTTATAGGCAGTAACCTTATACCCCCCTTATAGACCGGCTTCGTGAATGAGGCCTACTATTGGTAAGACGACTTGCTCTTATACATATAATATATTAAACTTTTAATATTATAATAGTATAAGGGTGTATTTTAGACATTTAAAATACTTGGTGGTTTAATCTATTAATTAAACTATACTCTTAATTTAATTAAATTTAAACCATGTCATTATGGAATTATTAATTCTCATTTAATTAAACACTTTAATTATCTATTAATAAAGTCCATAAGAGTTAATTGAATTATTCAATAAAAACATCATAATTCTAATTATTAAATTCAAAATTAAAACCATTTAATTAATTGTTTAAGTTATGAACCCAAGAGTTTTAGAATTCAATTCTTTTTTTTTATCATAAAAAACTTTTTCCAAATTCCAAAACTTGAGGGCATGTTTTGTAACTCTTGAAAACTTTTGGATTCCATAACTTATGGAGTTAAATACTTGTTTTATGATGAAACTTTTCATGTTCCATAACTTAAGAACAAGTTATGGAATTCTTTAAAACATTAAGACCAAGTTTTGTAACTCCATAAAAAACTTTGAATCAATTTTTTTAAAAACCTTTTCATATCCATAACTTATGGAGGTTTCAAAAAACTCTTTAGATCAAACTTTTAAAACTAATAAAATAATCATATCATTTTATCTTTTACTAAATTTGACCTAATTCTACTCATAGAGCAAATGATTCAAATTTTACAAATAATTAGTTTTTCACAAAAACAAGTAATTATCTTAAAATTTGACAAACGTCATGTTTTTTTTTCCTTTTTTTTTCCAACTTGAAAATAAAACATTTGCATCAATATAACAGAAAACAACCCATGGCTCTGATACCACTGTTGGGTTTTGAGCATTCTAACACTCCTATGGTGTAAATGCAACCCTATAAACCTTGGATCTATGTTTTCTCTATTATACATGCAAATATTAACTATTCCAAGGTTTCATCCTAACTAGCATATTATGAAGCACCTATACTACAAAGTTGTAGTTAGATGACATACCTTTTGATGTAGCTTGATGTCTTCAAGCTTTAAGAGCTTAGCCCCAATAGTGTGGAAGCCTCAAATGGAATCACAAATCACCAAAACACATTGAAAGAACTTGAGAGAATATGTGTGCACACTAAAATCGGCTCACTCTTATTTTCACACACTTGTGCCAATTTTGTGAGCCAAGGACCCCTTTATATATTATGGAGGATTAGGGTTACATCCATGTAAACCCTAATACCCATGACCTTTCATTTACATAGGATCCATGGGTTAAAAGCTCCATGGACCATCCATGAAAGCTTAGCCCAACCTAAATGAACTTGGCCCATTCCATATATATAAGAGCTCATATTTAATTATTTCTTTTTTGATCACTTAATTAATTCTAAATTAATATCTTGATCAATACTAATTAAATAATATGATTCCATATTAATATATTAGAACTTATAATATATTAATATAAATCATAAATATACTATTCTCAAAAGACTATCCATATAAATTGTGCCGGTGAAGTGCAACCCAAATGGACCATGCCGGGTCGGGTCAAGTACATACCAAATATAGTTATGGACTTAGACATTAATCCAACGGTTATTAGACTCAGTTTCTTCGTTCTCAGATTATGAAACAACTTCATCAAAATCCTCATCAGAAGGATATATGGAACCTTGAACTCTTAATGTATTATAAGGACAAAGAGCAGCTTCATATGGATTCAGAAACCAATTAGCCATCTACTTTGAAACACGAGGATTAGTGGGAATAGGAGTGAAATTGATGAGATTAGAAGACATGGTAAATTTGGTAATTGAATCATCAGTAACACCATCGTATCCAGAGCCAATACGAGAAAGAACAGGTGAGGACTAGTGAGGATAGGGAACATAAGTGGACCTTTTTTTAGAGAGATAGAGTTGATGAGTTGATCAAAAATTAGTTGAGCACATCCTAAGTTCTTGTTCTTCACCATTGAATTCAAAATATGCATCTCAAATAGGTTTAACTAATCAAGACTACTATTTTTTTGCTATAGGCACTTTTCAATAACTTCTGTGAGATATTTCCAACCAGCCGGAAGAAATTGACATATAATCAGACTAGTACGATTGCCTTGCCTGGTGATATCAAAATCCAGATTTGTTATTAGTTGCTTGCACTATTTCTTAGAATGAGATTTTGAGTATCGAGTCAAAAATGAGGAAGACAAAGTACATCTATAAGAACTGAAACAATGAGATGAATGGAATGATTACTGTCACCAATGGTTCCTTGAATTGATATGGATCGTTTATCATATTAGCATGAGTAGTTGTAATTACAAACGTGATTTGGGAATAATAATTCAGCAGCATTCAGCACGAGCGTATCATAGGGGATGACTTTTCAGAAATTCCACAAAAGCTTCAAATCCTCTATTTCTGTGTTTTTGCGGAATGGCATCAGTGATTGCAACATTAATGGAGTCGATCACAATAGGTGTTTATGGAGTATTACGAGCTTTGCGAGAACCATTAGTTGGAACTTAGACGAATAATGGTGAAGACATGATTGCAAGTTAGGGTTCTTCGAATGGTTTTGTTGAGATGGAAATCTTGAGAGATAATGATGTAAAATCTTGAATGAAAAAATGATATTCCATTTATAATGATGGGAAGGATTATATGAATCTTGTTACATGATCAGTAATCATTCGAGGTAACGATTCGCCGTAGTTTTTGAATCCCCATAACCGAATCTTCCATTCTTATCCAAAAATTACCATTGGATAACGTTTCTGAGAACATGTTGTATAAAATCTTAAGACATAATCAGAGAGAAAGTTTTGCACAACAAAATAATGTGGGATGTTAAAAATGTCTTACTTGTTGGTTGACATAATACATGAGGTCTTTGACATATGTTGGTTTGATGCTCACACACTGTATGTTTTGTTACAACGGTTCCTAGACATCAGATTGTTTGTCATGACTCACACACTGTATGGGATACTACAACATGTTCCTAGACACTTGGTTAATGAAGCTCCCTTAATGTATGGTTTAATATAGAGATTCTATAGTATCAACGTCAAGAATGTTTTTGTTGGGACACATATTTGTATAGATATGATGCTGCAAAATATATACATTATAGTTATAGTTTATCTGCTCATTGACAATCAGTCTTGTCTAAGTAAGTGTAAATAATACAACTTAGACAAGCTGATCTATCAGAGCTTGTTTAGTTAGTTAGTATGAATATATGATGATGTAATTTTATATGTCGAAGACTGAAGATCATCCCCTGATGAGAAAAAGACCCTAAAGACTCTATCAACACCAAGGAACTGAAAGTATCATCATCATGAAGACACCATTAACAAAAGACTGATCAGTATGTATAGACGCTGATGTTCTTATACTGATGACACACTGATCAGGTGATACACTGATGACACTCGCTTATGGTTATTCACTCTAGCTGAAACTGAAGTTGATCAATGTGACTCCCTGACGCTGATGCTAAAGCTGAAGCTGATCTACCTGACGTTGATGCTGATGCTTTGATCAGCATCGAATGTGCTGGTGCTAATGTCCGAATCTGGTGCTGATCAGATTTATTTGGTGAAGAAGTATGTTTAAAATATGATCTAATCCATTCCTTATATACCAGATCTACTCTTATCATAGAATATTCAATCCCATCAAATTAGGGATTTGATATTAGCAGAAGATATAGAGAATCTGTAGAAGTTTACTTATTTGGATTAGAATACAATCTCTTGATTGTAGTTATTGTTTAGTATATATAATCTTGTAATGGGGTCAAACTTTAACTACTGCTTTGTGCAGTCACCTTGTGCGCGACTTTGTGTCAACCACTTTGTGTACCTCGTTCTCTTGGTGATAACCGTTCTTAGTGAAAGATATCTTTATGATAATTCTTTATTATTCTATTGTTCTTTCTTATTTGTATCCGATCTACAAATCTACAAAGGGTTTGGGACTTTCAAGTTTACTCACTATGAGTGTCATATTAAGATCATTAACATGGGGGAATGATGTTTCATTAATTGTTGAGTATTGTATGATCTAGGAAAAGAAATTCCATCATTAATTCAGATATTTGCACAATAGCCTTCCCAAAAAATGAGGTCAGGGACATAAGGTACCCTTTGTTTTGGATGGACTAGACAAGCAACTCTTACGCTAATGATATTGCAATCAGGGCAAGCCACATGGTAATGCATAGTGAGTCAACAGAACTCTTGACTTGATGACTTGATACATAAGGCAACTTGTTTCTAGGGTCAGGGTCTGGAATAACAATAAGATTTAAATGAAACACCCAAGGGCTTATAATAGAATTATCTGAAAAGGACCAGACGGTCTCACACTGAAAGATAGATATTGCTAAAGGTATCAGTGTGAGTGAGTTACTCAATGCATCTCAACAGTTAGTCTTGCTGAAGAGATACTTAGAGAGATTTGGCCACATGCAACAACATGATTCTAGGGACAATAAATTGTCAATGTATCAAACTAGAATCAAAGATTCTCTGTCAATTCCTTAGGCAAGGTACAAGACAAAAGAAAATAAAAAATAAAAGGAATCAGTCAACAATGAAATAGTCAAAAACAGAAACTTGTAGCATTATCATTAAGTTCATAAACATTCGGATTTGGCATATGTTTGAATTGAATGCTCATCAAAGACCTTCCTCTTTTCAAAGCACCTACCTCTCAAAAACCTATGTATGAATGAAAGACATATCAGAAGGCATTTCGCAAAAACAAACTTATCTTTTTTACTTTTAAATTGAGAGCAAAAATGCTATTTTGTATTGAAGAAGACCTCATTCCAATGGATTGCAAGCTTCAAGTATATTACCATAGAAAATATCCAGAAGGCACCAGTCTTATTAACCAACGAGTTCAGTGTTTGAAATCTTTTTAATCTTTGAGTTATGAAAATCAACAAGTAGATACTCGAAGGGACAAAAGATTGTGAAATAAGGGACAAGAAACAAGTATCATTATCTTGACAATGAGAGCTTGAATCTCTAATGGGAGAAAGTGGTGGCTTAAAGAGCTTGTATAAAAAAATAGAGCCAACCACTAAATCTTAACCTGTCCCATAGAAAAAGGTGATGGATAGAGGCATGGAAAACACTCATAAGATCTGTCTAGACACTAGTTCTTCCTTATCTTGTGTCGACAGTAAGATGATCAATGCTAAACTCGCCAAAAATCACCCTCAAACTGAAAATTACAGTCGTTGCATTGAAGATGTAGAGAGGCTAAAAGCTAAACATGAAACCAGGCTTAATGATAAGATCTTGTAATAATTGTCTAGACAAGATTAGATGCGAATGTTGTAGAGTGAGATTTGATGATGAAAGAGGCATGATCCTGAACCTTGTGCTTGAGAGGAAAAAGACACGAGGGGTCAACCATAAGAAGATGTTAGTAAACAATATATACTCCTATGGTAGATAAAAATGTAAAAGAAACTGAATGAAAAGAAAATTATATTTTTGTTTTTGATTTGATGCAAACTAAAGACAAAAGACTTGTTTTTGTGTTTTTGAAAAGAACCAAGAAGCTAGAAATAGAAATTTTTTGAAAACACCCAAGAAAAGTACACAAAACTAAAAGAAACAAAATCCTTAGGACATGGAACGCATGCCCAATTCTCCAATAAGGAAAGTAATCATTTGCTTATTTAAAGGCTTAGTAAAGATATTGACAAGTTGATCTTCAATAGGAATAAACATCAACTCAATCTTATCCTTTTGAACGTTATCCCCGATGAAGTGATGCATGATCTCAATATGCTTGGTCTAGGAGTGTTGGACATGATTTTGAGTAGTGAGCATGGCACTTTTGTTTTCACAACAAATGAGAGCCTTTGAAAGCTTAAATTGATGGGTTTATAGGCTATGCAAATAAACATGTACATGTAGAAAAATCACTTAAATTTTAAGGGTACATGCAACCTATAAGGATCTATGTCATAACACTTTGAAGGTAACATACAATGAACAAGAAAACCTATCATGAACCTTAACTTAATGGAAGACACCAAGTTAGGGTTACATACCTTTAAATTGTTGAAGCAAACAATTCTCTTCAATCCCTTGTAGTTGATCTTGGAAAGCCTAGCACCAAAATTATGATGCTTCTAATGGTTTGTACCCAAACCCTTGAACTAGAAGACTATTGTGGAGATAGGAGTAAAATTTCGGCTATTATCTTGGTAAAGGAGTGGACGAAAATAGCTAAATTAAGGGTCCTATTTATAGCTGTTTGGAAAACCATAGAAACTCTAATTTGAACATATATTTATAATATTTTAAATCTAGGTGGTTATCCAGTTTCCTAATGATCACGAGGCTTCCAGAATGACCTATTAGGGCATCCCAAAACTATTCCTATGGGAAGGTCCTGGAACCCTTTCCTTGTTCAACTTTTAAACAATTTCAGCTTAACCACTACACCTTTAATTAATTCTAATTATCCCCAAAACTAATTCAAATTAGTTTCTGATTAATTGTAAATTAATTATTACTATTTCCAGTTAATATATAATCATATAATATATTAACAAATCATTTATTACAATTTATTAATCATATAATAAACTAATAAATTTATCATCTCTCTACAAATGTCATTCTACCAAAGTTCTAGTTTTGAGGGCAACCAAAAAAGAACTTTGCTTTTAATTACAAGTATATACCAATTTAGTTATGAGCTTAGACACCTTAATCCAACAATACCTCACTTGCATAAGTCTATAACTACAATTTCAATGATAACCTTAAACCAACCAACAAAGTGTGATTTCCAAAGGCACTGTCGAACTCTGATTCAAATCAGACATTGGACCTAAGATAAGTGATCAACTATTCCTTTGTTCTTCATGATATCGTATGGACACGAGTCATGGATAAGAATTAATCTATTTTTCCAAGATTCTGTTTCCTGATTTCCTGATTTGTGATGACGTCATCAGACTACTAATTGAACACATCAATTTAGTCTTGGTTGGGCCCAACACTATATGTCAACATTAAATCCTTGAGGGGCCCAAAGATATCACTTTTCCTGTTAAGGCAAAAAGTAACGAATAACATTTAACTACATGACTGTAACCTTTACTTATCAAATCACACATGGCACATCATTTTATAACATCATGTTTACAGATATGTTTATGCAACACCAATGCAAAACCAATTTGAAAATTACGACTCATGTATCTCCGTTTGAAACATAGAAGATATTATTGTCTTAGAACTACTCCTGATTGGATCCATGAAGTAATATTTAAGCCTGGGTTTATTTAATACTCAAAATCTCTATTTTCTAAGTACTCATGAATATCGCAACAATCCCTATGCAATGTCCAATATCTATGTACAATCTACAATCGATTGATGACGGTCTTAATTCACTACTGTGACATCCTTATTTTTTTATGGGCAGAAAAGACCGATTTCGTTTATGCTTTTAAAATAAAATCAGAGTACTCTTTCAAAAGGTGTTGCGGAATTTGTCCCCAAAACAAAATATGATAAAAATTTATCAAAGAATTTCTTAAAGAAATGTATTTTCATTATATTACAAAACCTCGGGATGTCATGTTCTGATACATATGAAAAGCATAAACAGTACGATATAGGCCTTACAACAGTTATTTACATCTACTGGCCTATAATCCAAAATCCCTCGTCATCATCCAACTATGCTCTTGTTCCACTACCTGTAATATAAAAAAAGCTGAGTGGGTCAGGCTTGGGAGCCTGGTGAGCATATAGGGTTTTCAACCCACAATAAATAAAAAAATATATTATGTTTAAACATCAAACAATCAACCCAATTTCCCATCCCCATTATCCTCTTTATTACCCCACCCTATCGATCCTCATAACGACACGATCTATACTCTCAGATCTAAAATCAACCTCTTTACCTAATTCATACTCCCGGATCTAAAATTTACCTCTTTACCTAATCCATACTCCCGGATCGGGTATGTCTGATCCATACTTCCGGATCAATAACTGTGCCCATTCCATACTCTCGGACTAGGGACAACTAACTAGGTCTTAATCCATAGTCCCGGATTAATAACAATTAACTTATGTCTTAATCCATACTCCCGAATAAATAACAAATAACTTATGTCTTAATCCATACTCCCGGATTAATAACAAATAACTATGTCTTAATCCATACGCCCGGATTAATAACAAAGAACTATGTCCTATCCATACTCTCAGACTAAAGACAATTGACTAAGTCTAATCCATAGTTCTCAACCAGGCGCAAGTGCCAATATCATCTATTAGGCGTAGCTGCCAATGTTATCTTTTAGGCGCGGCTGCCAATATTATCATCTAGGCATAGCTACCAGGATATTTAGATTACAACTGGTGAACACTTAAATCAAAATACCCGGTGAACACTCCGTTCAAAAATACATGATGAACACATAGTTCAAAAATAAAACACCGGATGAACACATAGTTCAAAAATACCTACAGAATACGAGCCTGTTAATGTTCCACTGGACTGTTTAGAAAAGTCTGTGGTCGTCATCTATATTCCACTAGATGACTGGAACATCATCAACATCGAGACCTCTCATCATTTTATTTCATCACACATAAACTATTTCATCTACCCATGTTTTACCCAACATATTTGTAGATAAAAATATATATACAATTTAAATCATTCTAAACATGTATAAAACATTCCTTAACATCCATCTCAAATAAACAAACAATATATATATACACATACGACATATTTTATATAAAATACTTCATATCTATGTGTAAGATAAAAGTTTCTATACACTCACTTGATAAGACGGTGATTGGACAGCACTTCTTCCCTTAAAACAATCTTTTTCGATGAAACCAGGATGTTTTCTTAAAAACCGCGCTTTATGAGGGCATAGTATCGACTCGAAAAACTCTTTTCTCAGGATCTTCGGGTGCTCCGGGGCTTGCTACGGGTGTTAGGGTGATTCTCTAGGCTTCGGGGGGTGTTAGGATATTTGAGAGGTGTTTTAGGGTGTAAAAGTGTAAATTTTTCTAAACAAATTCGGGCAGCCTCGCACTCTATTTATAGTGGCCGAAGCCCCAGGTTACGATGGGCGTAAAGTTAGAGTACGCGGGGCGTACTGCCTTGAGAAGTTCTACGCTAAGCGTACTCTCGTACGCTAGGCGTAGGAGCTTAGTGTCACCGACGTCTCAATCGTGCGAGATAGGTGTCCTCCATCCGAAAAGAGGCGACGTGGTGAACTTCTGACCTAGTCCGAGTACACTGTGCGTAATCTCGTACACTGGGCGTACGGGTTCGTATAAGTCTCGAATTTTATGTTTAAAACTTCAAAAATTCATATCTTTTGCATACGAGCTCCGTTTTTGACGTTCTTCATATTCACGCGTAGGTGAGATTATGCTCTACAACTTTTATTTAGACTCCGTCGGCTAATTTTGATTTATTTTTAAAGTTATATTTTTAACAGATCGGGACAGGAAAAGTCCGTTAAAAATTTATAACTTCTTTATCCGACGTCCGTTTTCGTCTGTGTTTTTACCCTTAAACTACTATCGACGAGATCTTTGATTCTCGTTTAGGTTATGTTGGCTAAAAATCGCTCGATCTATAAATCGAATTCCGGGTTGCATACTACTATACCAAATCTTAGAAAATTCATAACTTCCACATACGAAGTCAGATTTGGACATTCCTTTATATGCACGCTCTCGGTTTAACGTATACTACGACTTTCATTTAGATCGCTCAGGTTGAAAATCACTTTATTTTAAATTCACTTTTTACGTCACACAACGTTGTGCCGGTTCTGTCGTGAAACTTGACAGGTCATAGCTTCTTCGTTATAACTCGGATTTGAGTATTATTTATATCTCCGAAATCCTTGTTTCGACCACTACAACTTTCTTCATAGATATCGGCTTTATCGAACATTTTACTTTCGACGCTTATTTTTTATCCTTAATTTGTTATATTATCATAATTAAATATAAGGCTCATAAATTCACATAATTCATTCTTATTACTTCAAAACACGTTACAATAGTTGACCTAGAGTAGTACATCGTCTTTAATGCTTAGTCCAGAAACATGGGCATTATAATTCTCTCCCCCTTAGAATAATTCCATCCCCGGAATCATATATCAGTAAACAAATGCGTATAGCGACTAATAATGTCACTCTCCGTTTCCCAGGTGATATTTTGCCCATTCGTATGTTTCCATCGCATAAGCACTAACTCGACCATCTTCCGTCGCAACTTCTTAGTCTTACGGTCAACAATTGCCTCCGGTTCTTCAATTAACCTCTTGCTTTCACGAATCCTTAACTCTGAAATTGGAATTATGTTGGGAACTTCTCCCGTGAACTTTCTCAAATAACACACGTGGAAAGTGTTATGAATACCATCTAGTTCTTCTGGTAGTTCTAGGTTGTAAGCATGGTTCCCAATCCTTTAAAGAACTTTAAACGGTCCAATAAACCTTGGACTCAACTTTCCTCGAACCACGTAACATACTCATCTTAGTCGGACTCGATTCGATATGACCTCTTGGGTCGGAATATCAATCATCTTCTTAGTCATTACCGAAATGATGGTAACGATATACTTGAACAAAAACGAAATCAATTACTAGCTTCTTGGTAACCTTGTGACTTTCTCTGATCCAAGTGTGAGTCCTGTGCTTCCAGCAGTATAGGCCTCTACTACTATTCACACCTACTCATACTCATCCCAAGTATTGTCTCGTAATTTATCCAAGTTACCATACAAGAAAATCACATAACAACTTAACACACCAGATAACAAAACCAGGTTTTATATTACTTCTTGAAACGATTACACAGATGTTCAAGTTTAATCTATACTATGCCTCTAATAGGCTACACCACCGAATACTATCTGCATGGCTGCGTTCTATCTTGATTTTGGAACATATAGTCCTTACTCCTGATCCCTTGCATACTCGCCTGCTTCATTAAGGATCATCATAAATGCTTTTGCCTTTGGTTTTAGAGGTACGTTTAGCTTTGTAGCTCCTTTCCTCTTTGGGCAGTCTTGCTTGAAGTGTCCTTCTCCACCACACTTCTCTCTGGGTTATGCATTCATGGGCATAGTGACCAGTCCTCCCACATTTGAAGCATGTCACCTCTTTAGGACATCTCCCAGTGTGTTTCCTTCTACATTTGTCACACCACCTTTCTTCATTACTATCCGCATACCTCTTGTTGTTGGGGTCAGACTTCAGGAACCTATTTTTATTTTCGAATCTTGAGGATCCCTCAAACTTCCTCTTCTCGCCTACCTCAACTCTTTCCAAACCCTTTTCCCTAAGTTGGATCTCCACATTCTTGGCTGCTCTAACGCCAGTCTTCAAGGTAGTTGTCATTTTCACTGTTGCACCAAAGTCTGTGGCAATCCATTACCAAACCTATCTATTTTGGAGAGTTCAGTCGGCACCAAGTAGGGAAATAGCTTCATCTTCTCAGTGAATGTTGTGGCATACCCATCTACACTCATCTTCCCTTTCCTCAGGTTCTGAAACACATTGTTTGGATCTATCAGATCTATTTTGGAGCAGTATTGCATTTTCAATTGCTCGATGAATGCTTCCCAAGACATCCTCAGGGCTTCTTGTCACACCCCAAAACTGAAACGGCGGAAACGTTCTGGGGTGGAGGACGTTATGTCAAGTATCACAACATATGCAGTATAGTAATCAAAGTACAACAACCATTGCATTAATAGTAATAATTTTACATAGGTTACATTTAACAACAACATCAAAAGTAGATATAGGAAACAACATAAGCTGCAGCTTGGTACTAGGCTGACTTCGCAAAAGCTCCCGGAGTGTACCTGTCTACTGATGACCTGAGAATACAAGTTATTTTAAAAGCGAGTATCAGCATTTTAATGCTGGTGAGTTCATAAGTATTTAATGACATTGGTATAAATACATGTTTTTCTTCAAAATAATCTCACTAGATAATGGTGATTTGAGTTTACAGAGTATTAGAATTCTTTCCAGAAAATCCTATATTTTCTAATAAAAGTAGTCTTCTACCAAGACCCAATTGTTTTATGTTTAACGAGTAATTTCCCCCAAAGGTAACTATTATTATCAAAATATAGTTTATACTTTAAGGAATATGTGAGAAGATCACAAGCAAAAGTAATAGGGAAAATACTATTTTACCTCAACAGTAACGTTGCTGACTAAAAGTGAATAAAACATAGACTCCAGGTGGTATCGAATGAACCATACGCCTCGGAGAGTCTAAAGGAATGAAGTGTAGACTCCAGGCGGTATTAAGTGAACAATACGCCTCAGAGAGTCTAAGTGAATGAAATACAGACTCCAGGCGGTATTAAGTGAACAATACGCCTCAGAGAGTCTAAGTGAATGAAATACAGACTCCAGGCGGTATTAAGTGAGCAATACGCTTCAGAGAGTCTAAGTGAATGAAATACAGACTCCAGGCGCTATTAAGTGAACAATACGCCTCGGAGAGTCTAAGTTAACCTTTAATCCTAAGTGGGTCAGTTTAAAGGTTTAATATGAGGCGTAGTGTATAACTAGGAAAATATATTATGATGGTTTCATATGTAGAAAATACCATGATAATACTTATTACCTTAAAGCCATGAATTATAAGGTAAATGTAAATATACTCGTAACCATACTGATTGACGGATGTAAACATGACGACCTGCTGGCATCGGAATGAATGTAACATTTGTCACCCCTTGGCTTGGTCGGCCGGGACTGTAGCTAGCAGTCAGGATGTGGGATGGTCTGTCCCGTATAGATCTATACACACAATGCCCGCTCTCCCTCCAGGAGACTCTGGTTACCACTCGACAACGGTGAAATCCGCGTCATGAGGATGTATCTCGTGTTTTGATTTCTATATACCTTTCTTGTTACTATAAGTACAAGTTCTTAGAATATAGATATAACTAAGTTCTCCTTCATGAAAGTTATGGTTGATTTCTAAACTATACCTATTATAGTTTACTCGAGAGGTTATCTAGATGCCTTTGCTACCCAAAGGTGTTGAACTGGAATAAGAGTATTAACATCTAACCAGATATACATAATATATAACTAGGACTTCAACGACACTCGGACAAATAAACGGATGCTCTAAGTCCACAACCAAACAAGGAACAGGAAATAAAGCGGGTTATCAGTCCTAAGTCCTTCAAACCCTACTTATATAACTATATCTATATCGACATGATTCTATCAAGAATATAAGTTTAAAAGACTTTGATAAAAGCTTCGTAATTTAAAAGAGATTTTGGTACTTTAAAAGAGATTTGAAAACAAAATTTGGAAACCTTTAGCTGGATAAAACAGTTTAACATGCATAAATCTTTTTGCTATACAGTTATTAATCACATATGGTTGATATAATAACTTTATAGTTCAACTTGTATTCCCCCCCCCATAAAAGCATTTAAAATCATTTAAAAAGGTTGATTAAGGGGTATGAACTCACCTGAAGTGAGTAACTCAAAAGAAAGATTGATACAGGATCGCCGGGTGTCGAATGAAGTCGTGAGCACAACCGGATCCTAGTTTAACATGTAATAACACATATATGAATACACTTAGGGTATCTAACCACTAATATACACATGGACACACCTTAGGGACATGAAAACACTTAGAATTAAGTGTTACAAACACCTATTGAAGTCCCCAAATGAGTGTAGGGCTTTAGATTTGAGTGTAAGGCCACCAAACTCGACTTTTATGAGTGTGCGGCTAGGTGTACGGCCAGGGTGTGCGGCCGGCTGCGTGTACGGTTGCACACAGGAGTGTGCGGCCGTACACAGGAGTGTGCCCGAAATGTCGATTTTTAGGTGTTCTTGTGCTAATACCAAGTCCTACTAGTCAATGAAGGCCAAACTCTTCACTTTGGAGAGCTTTAAGGTGTGTGCGGCCACCTTATGAAGGTGTGCGGCCATACACCTTCAAAGGATGAAGAACACGAAGAACACTATGAGTTTTAGGCTTAGATTCAGGTGTCTTACCAATATAACAAGCTGAATGATGGAGTACTTCACGTTTTTGAGGCCCTTAGAGTGTTCTTGGATGAAGTTTGTAGAGAGAGAAAGTAGAGAGAGAAAGTTCCAGCTTTTGTGAGAGAGGGAAAAAGGGTGTAAGGTTGGCTAAGTGTTCAATATATAGGGTCGAGTGTGAGGCTGGAGGGGGTGTGCGGCCGCACACACCTTCTTTGGTGTGTTTCGCCCGATTTTGTGATGCTACACACTTTCTAACCCTTCCCAAGACTCATATCTAGGTTATACTAGGCCTAGAACACTCATATAGACCCACAATTTCGTTAAAAGATAGCAAAACGAAGGCTGACACTCGACTGAGTTGAATAGCTGAACTTTACAGGACAATGATTTTCGGGTTGTCACATCATCCCCCCGTTAGAAGGAATTTCGTCCCGAAATTAGAATCTTGACGAACACTCACGAATGGACACGAAAGATGCGTATACTTCATGTTCTATCTGATCCGCCCATTCCCTTGGGGAATCAGATCTATACTGAGTCCTTAACGAACATTTATTACGAGGTATGGCTTTTCCTCCGTTCTCTTGGCTACACGTTATAAGGTTTCATCAGTTTCCTTTACCGAGCTAGATTTCTCCTGTTTCTATTAACGAACGTGGCCCTAGTTTCCATGGATCAAATCGAGAAAATGGTGAGAGTTTTGTCGGGTACTACCGGTTCATTCGCTGAGACGTGGACAAGTTAGGGTGGAATTTATGGAATCCCTAAAGCAGTCTGGGCCTGACGGATACTGGACCAATTCTATCAAGAATCTCTGCTGTTCCTCAGTTCTTTGGAATATGGAACGTTTCAGTACCCGAATCATAATGTACTTCCATGGTGAGATCATCACTTGGCGTGATCACCATTCTAAGGTTCCAAAAGTTTTCCCTTACTGGAGGTGTGGTCCTCATGATTGGTTCCTAGGAGTCTCAGGTCGTATTCGGAGTCGTATTTCCTACTGGTTGGCTTTCGGAGATTTTCTGGATCCTTGAAGGAGCTGACTATATGCTGGCATCTATTGGTTGCGTGACATCTACCTCAGCCCAGTGCAGAAAGGACCTGCACTTTCGACTCATGAGGTGTTTCTAACGGAATATGTCAACGTCAGGATGATAGAGGGTTTTAACAGATGATGCTTAGATAACTCTAATTTCATCATAGTCTAATAGATGCTTTCACAGCATAATCATTAATCGGAAGGAGTCGTTCTCTCATTCGATTCGCTGTTTCATGGATAGCAGTCTCTGATCAGGGCTAGCTTCGCCCGTAGAGATTTTCTGAAGTGATTGACTATCTCGGGAGGTGGTTCTACTATCTCTTATAGATAATGTTCCTTGGAACACCTAGTAGTCTAACAAATCTCTAAGACATGCTCCATTCTCCATTGTGTCTATTTCTTCTAGTTTGCAGCAAGTTCCGTTAAGCTTTATAACCCAGGTCATAAAGAGATTGTGGACTTGACACCAGCTCCTTTCCTATGGGTATATGATGAAGGATTTTATTTTAAGGTTCATGGTAGACCTCGTACTCGGCTTAATCACTATTACTCAGTGTATACAAGTCGTATATAATTGAGATTGACAGGATGTTCAGATGTGTGGCCCCACCCCAAACCCACAACCAAACAAGGAACAGGGAGTAGGAAGGAAGCACACATCTTAAATCTTATTGACCTAAATTATATACCACTCTAATGCATATACTCAGTTGTAGTAAGTTAATCCCATGAGTCCTTTCTCTTGATTCACGAACTTAATCGTGCGATGCAAGTGGCCTTTCCGGAGGATCTACTGAGTCGGCCTCAGGCGGTTATTGCCTTCCGGAATATCTCCAGTGCTTTTCGCTTCTGGTTTGAATGTCTAATGGGGTTGGTTAACAGCGCGTGGTACCCCTCTCCTGGGTACTTCTAAAGGTTGGATGAGAGAGACGACAGATGGTTCGCATTAGGTTTTCTTATTAGGTTCGAAAGAACCTTTATTTGACACCTATGATAAGGTGAAAGTTCTTTTTAGACAGCATTAGGAATTCTCGCATGGTCGAACCATGACTGACGGTAGTGTCGAAATTAATAACATCGAAACGATATAGAATGAAGATTGATAGGACCATGTGCTGAACAGGGCACACAAGTTCTTAGCGTCTCGGGTTTCGTCCATAGTATTACTATCATGGATACTTGGACCGACATGATTGACGCTGAATGCTGGGGGTCCTGATGTTTTGGAATAATGTACTTTTCATGAACGGATTTCTCACGAGGCCTCTCTATAACCGCCTAGTATACACTAGTCATGTATAATTAAGATTAAAAGGACTGTTGACTGAGCGACCCCGCTCTAAATCCACAACAAAACAAGGAACAGGAGATAAGGCCGCATCACTCACTCGAGGTCTATCAATCCTAATTATAAATGGCCTTAACGTATATACTAAGCCATCATAGCTTTACCTGATGGGCTTTTAAGTTTTATAATAGTGCTGCGACTTTTACCTTAACGAGGGAGTAATTACAATTAGGTTTGATTATTTAAAGTTTTCGATTAGCTACTTAA
Source organism: Lactuca virosa (assembly GCF_052849685.1). Lineage (NCBI taxonomy): Eukaryota > Viridiplantae > Streptophyta > Magnoliopsida > Asterales > Asteraceae > Lactuca > Lactuca virosa. The sequence goes on along the minus strand of NC_136428.1, from coordinate 309,155,549 downwards.
TGTTGAGAAGCGTACCAAAATTCTACCGGGTTCCTTGATATTCCTCTAGGTATTTGGGTTAAACTCCTCCTGTGCCTTTGTTATTTCTTTCAGTTGGGCAGTCCCTCTTGAGATGCCCAATTAGACCACATAGGTGGCATATTGGACTGGTCCCAACATTGGTGGTTGATGTAATGAACTCAACCGGGGTTCTGCAGTTGCGAGCGGTATGCCCCTTCATGTTGCACCTAACGTAAAAGGGTTCTCGACAGACTCCATAATGATGGTAGTCACACTTGCTGCAGTGGGGGAAGTTTCCTAGGTATGGTCTTCTTGGTGTCGAGACAGGCGGATTGACAGGGGTATTGACTACCTCAGCTTGCTGCCCTTCGGAAGGTCCTTGAGTCGAGGTACCCCCCTCCTCGCTCCCAAACTTTCTTTTCAGGGGATTAGATTGGGGTTCTTGGGTGGCTTTACACACCGGTGCTGGTTGCTGCTGTCCATTGCTGTGATCGGGATTCCCGATAATGCTCTTGCTAACATTTGCGTGGTTAGCATTCAGGTGAGCCATGACAGCTGCTACGGCTGCTGAAACTGCAGCTTGGAACGTAGCTTCATCGATCTGAAGAGTCGGTGTCTTGCTAGCGGCTTGGTTACGTTTCTTCGGAGGCATGGTTTTTCCTACACGATGAGGAACACAAGTTGATGAGAAACGATGGTTACCCTTAGACGTATCTTTCTTTATCATAATAGGCATAAATTTTTTTCCCGCGCCTTGAGTTATGGTTATCTAAGTGTCGACCTACATCCCTATGATGCAGTCTTGGTAACAGGGTAGAAGTAAGTGTATCGAAAAGCCATAAATGGGTGTCGTTCCTACTAAGTTATCTTTATATTGGAGAGGTTCACTCTCCGGCTTTGAAAAGATTTGAGAGAAGTTCAGAATGAAGATCACGGAAGAAAAGGCTCATGAAAACCTATGGATAAACACTCTCAATCGAGGTTTTGTGATCTGATCTATTTATATTAATCGCGACGAGAAAGACGATTTGCCTAGCACATAGTGTGAGTAGTGTAATCACTAACTCACTAAATTGTATTATTTTATGGATTATTAGCATGACGTTAAAGAGGTAGAAATACTTCTCGGGTTCCATGCATTGGCTCCCTCTGTCCACCTCTTATCCCTGACTGGAACAAGCGTTGGTTTCCTCCAGGTATCTATATAGGATTCTCTTCTCTCGTAGACATATTGAATTTCTGCTCCGCCTTACTTCGGATTCTGATTCTGAGTGTCATCACTTCATAATGGATGACTGGAATCTCAGAAGTTCAGGCGAATTCCCCACCGATGTCCCTAAAAGGTATAGGCACATGGTGATTTCAATCGCCTCATCACTGTTCGTTTACTTCCTACTTGGAAATCTTTCTCAATGAACCTCTTTTGGGTCTTTATCGACTCATCTGCTGATTACTGAAGTGGATAAGGTTTCCTAAAGGGGTTTGTGCGAGAATGGTAATGTCTAAAGAATCTTACGAGATTATTCAAACATTTTACTGGGTGATCTATATCGAGTCCGGCTACAATTACATAGTGTACACAAATCATATATAACTTAGATCTGATAGGCCTTCGAATATGTGATACTACCCTATATCCACATCCAAACAAGGAAAAGGAAGTAGAGCGAAACCACACATTCTTAGCCTATGAGATCCTCACTATATATAACCTTGGGAGTATACACTCTGTAATCATAGGTCTGTCAATAAGGATCTCTTTTAGTTTGCACGCAAGGTTATTTATGGTTCCTAAAATACCCCTATAGTATTTTAATGACATGTTTGATTCATAACTTCTGAACATGCTTTTGGGTTTATTGCGAGTCTTTTAGTATCCTAAAATACACCTATAGTATTTTAACTTTATGTTTGGCTCTAACATTCCTATTTGGTAAGTTTCAGATTCATTGTAACACCATCATCACTCCCAAGCACACGTTAGTCGCATCTCGAATAAATGTAGTTGATCAGGTTACATTTATTCCAGCTTACGATTACATAACTGCCCAGGTTTGACGGTAATGCTCAACATCCAAAGACTTTTATTCTTGTTCTTCTTGTGATACTTGTTCGGGCTTTTATATTTTGGATGTTCTTATACTTTTGTAAAATATGGTTATATTTTAAAGTATAATTCTTGGTCAGAGTATTTTATCCCATTGTATTTATAGGTTGTATATCTTTTATGATTTGATATACTGAGCTCACTATAAACAATGCGCTGATACCAATCTGTCACACCCCAAAACCGGAACGGCGGAAACGTTCTGGGGTGGAGGACGTCATGTCAAGTATCACAACATATGCAGTATAGTTATCAAAGTACAACAACCATTACATTAATAGTAATAATTTTACATAGGTTACATTTAACAACAACATCAAAAGTAGATATAGGAAACAACATAAGCTGCAGCTTGGTACTAGGCTGACTTCGCAAAAGCTCCCGGAGTGTACCTGTCTACTGATGACCTGAGAATACAAGTTATTTTGAAAGCGAGTATCAGCATTTTAAAGCTGGTGAGTTCATAAGTATTTAATGACATTGGTATAAATACATGTTTTTCTTCAAAATAATATCACTAGATAATGGTGATTTGAGTTTACAGAGTATTAGAATTCTTTCCAGAAAATCCTATATTTTCTAATAAAAGTAGTCTTCTACCAAGACCCAATTGTTTTATGTTTAAGGAGTAATTTCCCCCAAAGGTAACTATTATTATCAAAATATAGTTTATACTTTAAGGAATATGTGAGAAGATCACAAGCAAAAGTAATAGGGAAAATACTATTTTACCTCAACAGTAACGCTGCTGACTAAAAGTGAATAAAACATGGACTCCAGGTGGTATCGAATGAACCATACGCCTCGGAGAGTCTAAAGGAATGAAGTATAGACTCCAGGCGGTATTAAGTGAACAATACGCCTCAGAGAGTCTAAGTGAATGAAATACAGACTCCAGGCGGTATTAAGTGAACAATACGCCTCAGAGAGTCTAAGTGAATGAAATACAGACTCCAGGAGGTATTAAGTGAACAATACGCCTCGGAGAGTCTAAGTGAATGAAATACAAACTCCAGGCGGTATTAAGTGAACAATACGCCTCGGAGAGTCTAAGTTAACCTTTAATCCTAAGTGGGTCAGTTTAAAGGTTTAATATGAGGCCTAGTGTATAACTAGGAAAATATATTATGATGGTTTCATATGTAGAAAATACCGTGATAATACTTATTACCTTAAAGCCATGAATTATAAGGTAAATGTAAAGATACTCGTAACCATACTGATTGACGGATGTAAACATGACGACCTGCTGGCATCGAAATGAATGTGACATTTGTCACCCCTTGGCTTGGTCGGCCGGGACTGTAGCTAGCAGTCAGGATGTGGGATGGTCTGTCCCGTATAGATCTATACACACAATGCCCGCTCTCCCTCCAGGAGACTCTGGTTACCACTCGACAATGGTGAAATCCGCGTCATGAGGATGTATCTCGTGTTTTGATTTCTATATACCTTTCTTGTTACTATAACTACAAGTTCTTAGAATATAGATATAACTAAGTTCTCCTTCATGAAATTTATGGTTGTTTTCTAAACTATACCTATTATAGTTTACTCGAGAGGTTATCTAGATGCCTTTGCTACCCAAAGGTGTTGAACTGGAATAAGAGTATTAACATCTAACCAGATATACATAATATATAACTAGGACTTCAACGACACTCGGACAAATAACCGGATACTCTAAGTCCACAACCAAACAAGGAACAGGAAATAAAGCGGGTTATCAGTCCTAAGTCCTTCAAACCCTACTTATATAACTATATCTATATAGACATGATTTTATCAAGAATATATGTTTAAAAGACTTTGATAAAAGCTTCGTAATTTAAAAGAGATTTTGGTACTTTAAAAGAGATTTGAAAACAAAATTTGGAAACCTTTAGCTGGATAAAACAGTTTAACATGCAGAAATCTCTTTGCTATACAGTTATTAATCACATATGGTTGATATAATAACTTTAAAGTTCAACTTCTATTCCCCCCCCCCATAAAAGCATTTAAAATCATTTAAAAAGGTTGATTAAGGGGTATGAACTCACCTGAAGTGAGTAACTCGAAAGAAAGATTGATACAGGATCGTCGGGTGTCGAATGAAGTCGTGAGCACAACCAGATCCTAGTTTAACATGTAATAACACATATATGAATACACTTAGGGTATCTAACCACTAATAGACACATGGACACACCTTAGGGACAAGAAAACACTTAGAATTAAGTGTTACAAACACCTATTGAAGTCCCCAAATGAGTGTAGGGCTTTAGATTTGAGTCTAAGGCCACCAAACTCGACTTTTATGAGTGTGCGGCCAGGTGTACGGCCAGGGTGTGCGGCCGGATGCATGTGCTGTTGCACACAGGAGTGTGCGGCCGTACAGAGGGTGTGTGCGGCCGTACACAGGAGTGTGCCCGAAATGTCGATTTTTAGGTGTTCTTGTGCTAATACCAAGTCCTACTAGTGAATGAAGGCCAAACTCTTCACTTTGGAGAGCTTTAAGGTGTGTGCGGACACCTTATGAAGGTGTGCGGCCGTACACCTTCAAAGGATGAAGAACACGAAGAACACTACGAGTTTTAGGCTTAGATTCAGGTGTCTTACCAATATAACAAGCTGAATGATGGAGTACTTCACGTTTTTGAGGCCCTTAGAGTGTTCTTGGATGAAGTTTCTAGAGAGAGAAAGTAGAGAGAGAAAGTTCCAGCTTTGAGAGAGAGGGAAAAAGGGGGTGTAAGGTTGGCTAAGTGTTCAATATATAGGGTCAAGTGGAGGCTGGAGGGGGTGTGCGGCCACACACACCTTCTTTGGTGTGTTTGGCCCGATTTTGTGATGCTACACACTTTCTAACCCTTCCCAAGACTCATACCGAGGTTATACTAGGCCTAGAACACTCATATAGACCCACAATTTCGTTAAAAGATAGCAGAACGAAGGCTGACACTCGGCTGAGTTGAATAGCTGAACTTTACAGGACAATGATTTTCGGGTTGTCACACTTCTCCCCATGGCATTGTGTCTGCTAACAACTTCCACCAACTTAAAACTCCAGTATTTAGCTGTCTGACTGCAAAGACGGTTTTCTGCTTGTCGCTACAGTTGCAGCTTTCAAATACCATCTCCATTTCGGAGATCCAGGCCATAATCTCTACAGGTTTTGGGCTTCCAAAAAGACTTGGCAGTTTGGCACCCAATAAATTCTTATACATACGTCAGTCTCTGTTGATTACCCTCTCCGGGTTATTCATTTCTGCCACTGTGGGTTCCACTTGATTGACAGTACGACTGTAATTTCCTTCCACTGACTGACTGTCATTTAATTCAGGTTTTCAACAGGCATTGAAGGTTCATTCTTGTTGTTCAGTAATAGTTGTCTCATTTCTTCCCTTTGTTCAGCCATCATAGTCTGAATCATGGCTTGTACTCCAGCCATATAGACTGGCTCTGGTGCAACTTCTACTATCGGCACCTGCTCAATCACTTGGGGTTGAGGTTGCTGATTTTTGTTTTCATTTGTGTTTCCAGCTCCGCTTCGTGTTTTTTCCATTTTGATCTATACACCAAATTAGGTGAATTTAGATCTTTATTCACAATAGATGTTAAATCCTCCTTATCAATTCGAAACGTTACATGCTAGTTCTAATATCATAATTAAACGCTTAGAATCCTAAATACATAAGGTTTCCATATCCGGTCGGCAACAGACCATAGATCCAAACAAATAATAGCATATAAGGCATCTTTATAGCTATAACATAAATCATTTAACACATAAAAGCATTTTAGGAATCTTTCCTAAACTAAACTAGTGCTAGTGTCTAAAATATAGCAGACACTCATCTCACAATCACCACTTAGCATTCTAAGTTTAAGTCTAGAAATCCTACAAATTCCTAGTTCGCTTAAACTGTAACAACGTAAAGTTTCAAAACAATTTTTCATTTTTAAATCATCAAAAACAGTATCAACAAACTGTATCCAATGTCATCATAACAAACAAATCCCAGAAACTCAAAACATAATATCTATGAGTGTGTAGGGATCATGCCGGCACCTTCCCGCGATCCTCGCTAGTACCTGAAACACATAACACAACAACTGTAAGCATAAATGCTTAGTGAGTTCCCCAAAATACCACATACAACACATACGCCTTTCCAGGCCATAACTCTGAAGGATCTTCCGATCCATGTGTCTCAGGGGACTTCCGTCCCGAATCCCGGTAGACGTTCCGGTCCTACCCGTATCGACCTTCCGGTCCGTAACCTCTTGACCTTCCGGTCCATATCATCTTGACCTTCCGGTCCATATCATCTTGACCTTCCGGTCCTTATCGTACATAACATACATAACACATACATATCACATAACAACATACAACTCATACATCTCATAGCATATAAGACCTTCCGGTCACACATAGGTACCCTTCCAGGTATAGTATAGTGAGAAGACTCACCTCGATGAAGTCGGATAAACTCTTGTGCTCAACGTCCCGACCTAGCCTCCTCCTATTATTCAAATAACATCCCTGATCAATATTCATTCATAGTCTCATCTCTAAAGATTGGGTAGAAGGCCATTCTACCCCTCTCTGAACTCTCTTGAATCAGTCTTGACCAGAACCCTAAAGTCAATGAAAGTCAACGGTTAAACTTTGACCCGACTCGTCGAGTGCACAAGGGCGACTCGGCAAGTCCATGCGGGTCCTCTGAATCCTTCCAGCCTCTCTTGGCTCGTCGAGTCATCCTTCCACTCGATGGGTTCCTCCGGTCACGAATCACGGGGCAACCCCGACTCGACTCGTCGAGTCCACTTATGGACTCGGCGAGTTGCTTCAATGTTCATACTCAAATGACCTTCTAAGGTCAGATCTGCTTCCCTAATCTATAGATCTGACCTTCCGAAGCATGATAATCACGTAAAGGTCGAATCTTGGTACACATGCAACACACCCAAAGCTTCTTTTAGTGAAATAACCTCTAAAATGGCCTCCTAGGCTCATAACTCAAAAGGTATGGCATAAAGCAGAGTGGTAAAGACTCTCTGGACCTCTTAAGGTCCAGATCTATGAACCAACTCGCCTTGGGACCTCACATACTCAAGATTCAACTAAAAGAGGCATAGAGAAAACCCTGGATTTCACTAGAATCATAATAAACACAAGAATGGCACAGATTGTTACCTCTAACAGCTTCCTTTGGTCAAATAGAAGTGGATCCAAGCTCCTCAACCCACTTAGCTTGTTCTACCTCCTTCCTTCTTGCTAAAACACACAAGAAATGGTGAATTAGCCTTCCTATTGCACCACAAACGATCTCTCTGTTCTCTAGGGTTTCTCAGGGGTGAAGTGGCCGCAAATGGAGGCCATAAAGGACTTTAAATAGGGCACATACCCTGAGAATTAGGGTTTCAAATTACAGCGCGGACTCGTCGAGTCCACCCATTCTGACTCATCGAGTCCATTCATTAATCCAGTCAGCACACGCGATCCTACTCGACGAGTCTACGCCTCAACTCGTGGAGTCCCTCCCTTTTACTCAAACGAATAAATGATCAAACATAATACCTGGAAATCTGGATGTTACAATTCTCCCCCACTAGAATCAGACTTTGCCCTCGAAGTCTTGCTTCGCAAACAACTCTGGATGCTGCTCCCGCATCTCCAACTCCGGCTCCCAAGTCAGCTCGGACCCTCTCCGATGTTGCCACTAGACCTGCACCAGGGACACCTCCTTGTTCCTCAGAACCTTGATCTTCCGATCCCGGATTGCGATCGGCCTCTATGCATAATTCAGGCTCGCATCCACCTGAATATCCTCCAGCGGTACCGCCGCCGACTCGTCAGCTATACACTTTCTCAACTGGGAAACGTGGAAGGTATCATGTATCTGACTCAACTCCGTAGGTAGCTCCAACCGGTATGCTACCCTGCCCACCCTCACGGTTACCCTGAACGACCCAATATACCGGGGCCCCAGCTTGCCACTCTTTCTGAATCGAATCACTCCTTTCCAAGGAGACACTTTCAGGAGTACGAAGTCTCCCACCTGGAACTCAAGCTCGGATCGTCGCCTATCCGCATAACTCTTCTGGCAATTCTGAGCTGTCAACAACCTCTGCCTGACCTGCTGTATCTGCTCGGTCGTCTGAAACACTATCTCAGTGTTTCCCATCACGCGCTGCCCTACCTCTCCCCAGCAAATGGGAGTCCGACATCTCCTACCATACAATAACTCGAAGGGAGGCATACCAATACTCGAATGGTGGCTGTTGTTATAGGAAAACTCAGCCAACGGCAAGTACATGTCCCAACTTTCTCCGAAGTCCAACACACATGCTCGAAGCATGTCCTCAAGCGTCTGAATCGTCCGCTCACTCTGGCCGTCCGTCTGTGGGTGGTATGCGGTACTGAAATGCAGCCTCGTACCTAACTCCTCATGAAACTTCTTCCAGAACCTGGAAGTGAAACGTACATATCGATCTGACACAATCGAAATCGGTACTCCATGACGCAATACCACATCTCTCACGTACAACTCAGCCAGCCTCTCAGCGGAAGAGCTCTCACTGATAGCAAGGAAGTGAGCGCTCTTCTTCAACCGGTCAACGATCACCCAAATTGCATCGACACCCCTCGCGGTCGTTGGCAATTTGGTGATAAAATCCATGGAAATCTGTTCCCACTTCCACTGGGGAACCTCAAGTGGCTGCAACTTGCCATGCGGACGCTGGTGCTCAGCCTTAACCCTGCGACAGGTCAAGCACCTCTCAACAAACCATGCAACATCCCTCTTCATACCGGGCCACCAATAGTCTTTCTTCAAATCCAAATACATCTTAGTGGCTCCGGGATGGATCGAGAACCTCGATCTATGCGCCTTCTCCATCAGAATGGTACGTTCCCCGCCTGCATACGGCACCCAAATCCGACCTTGAAAGGTCATTAGCCCCCGGCTATTGGTAACGAACTCAGACACCTGCCCGATCACCTGCTCCCTCTTGCGGTTCTCCGGTATCACGGCCTCTGCCTGGGCCTCCCGAATGGTGTCCAACACCGGAGTCATCACTGTCAGTCGCATACAAATATCTCGAATCGGGGCACTCTCCACCCTACGGCTCAGGGCATCAACTACAACATTAGCTTTGCCCGGGTGGTACATGATCTCATAATTGTAATCCTTTACCATGTCAAGCCATCTCCTCTGGCGCATATTCAGATTGGGCTGATCCATCAAATACTTCAAGCTCTTATGGTCCGTGTATATGGTACACCGAACCCCATATAAATAGTGACACCATATCTTAAGGGCGAACACCACTGCCCCCAACTCCAGATCGTGGGTGGGATACCTCGTCTCATGACGCTTCAGCTGCCTCGATGCATACACTATCACATGCCCCCTCTGCATAAGTACTGCACCCAACCCTGATATCGATGTGTCACAATACACCACAAAATCCTATATTCGTTCCGGGAGGGCTAACACCGGGGCTTCGCATAATCTCTGGCGAAGTGTCTCAAACGAGGTCTGCTGCTCCGGACCCCATGAAAAAGCAACACCCTTCCGGGTCAACCTGGTGAGAGGCACGACGATCTTGGAGAAATCTCTGATAAATCTCCGATAGTAGCCGGCCAATCCTACAAAACTCCTGATCTCGGTGGGTGATCTCGGCACTTCCCACCTCATAACCACCTCAATCTTGGCCGGATCGACCAAAATCCCATTCTGGTTGACGAGATGCCCCAAGAACTGGACCTCCCGTAACCAGAACTCGCACTTGGAGAATTTGGCATAAAGTCTCTCCGTCCTCAATACCCCGAGGATCTCTCTCAGATGCTCCTCGTGCTGCTCTCTAGATCTTGAATACACTAAAATATCATCAATGAATAGGATCACCGAACGATCCAACATCGGCCTGTACACCCTGTTCATGAGATCTATGAACGCTGCCGGTGCATTGGTGAGCCCGAAAGGCATCACCACGAACTCGTAATGCCCATAACGAGTCCTGAACGCCGTCTTCTAAATATCCTCATCACGCACTCTCATCTGATGATATCCAGACCTCAGATCAATCTTGGAGAACCAAGATGCTCCCTGTAACTGATCGAACAAATCGTCGATCCTCGGTAATGGGTAACGGTTCTTGACCGTCAACTTATTCAACTCCAGGTAATCAATGCACATCCGGTGTGAACCATCCTTTTTCTTGACAAAAAGGATCGGTGCTCCCCAAGGGGAACTACTCGGTCTAATAAAACCCTTCCCCAGCAGCTCCTGAAGCTGCGAGGATAACTCCTACATCTCTGGCGGCGCAAGACGATAAGGCGCCTTGGCGATAGGCGCTGCCCCCGGAACCAAATCGATGCGGAACTCTACCTGCCTCTCGGGAGGCACACCCGACAACTCCTCGGGAAAAACATCCAGGAACCCACGCACTATCAGAACGTCATCCATCGAACTTGGCCTCCCAGCGGCCTCTCGTGTATCCATCACATAGGCTACAAACCCGCTGCAGCCCTGCTATAAACTCTGTCTCACTCTGGCAGCCGAACAAAACGCTGACCCACATCGGGTACCCTCGCCGTACACCATAATTACTCCCCCACTAGGGTCTCGTATCGTCACCAACTGTCGCTCGCAGTCTATAACAGCCCCAAATCGGCTCAACCAATCCATGCCCACTATGACACATACGTCCCCCATTGCAATCGGGACTAGATCTATCGGGAACTCAACACCGAAGATCTCGAGTACACATCCTCGAACTACTTCCGTAGCATACACCGCTCGCTCGTCAGCTATAGAAACTCGCAGAGGTCGACTCAACGCCTCTCGTCGGATACTGATGTACTGACTAAACGCTAAGGAAACAAATGACCGATTCGCACCCGAGTCAAATAACACCAAAGCAGGTACGGAATTCACAAGAAAAGTACCTACGCATATCATAATATAAGCACACCACCTCATACTCGGCATAAATAAATGAAAGAATACATACCAGCCACGATATCGGCCGCTGCGCGGACCTCCTCTGTTGTCAATTGGAAGGCTCTCCCGCGAGCCTTCAGTGCATCGGCCTTCATCGGCCGAACCTCAGTATCTCGCATGGCGGCAGGGGCAGATCCCTGCGGTGCTCACTGTGCTGTCCCCCGCAGCTGCGGACACTCGGCCTTCCGATGGCCCGTCTGCTTGCAATGAAAACAAACCATGAACCCCTTAGGGCAATCCTTGGCTATATGCCCCTCCTTGCCACATTTGTAGCAAGCACCCGATCGACAAACCCCGTCATGTCCCTTGCCGCACTTTCCGCAAGTGCGGCCCTTCTGGCCTCCAGATCTAGAATCGGCGGGCTTTGCCCGCTTGGCTGCCGGCTGAGACTGTGTCGGCCATCGATCCATCCCCTGAGACCCGGCCTCCTCCCTGGCCTGAGTCTCTAACTCAATCTCCCTCTTCCGAACATTTGCCTGGAGCTCAGCAAATGTCTGGTAAGTCGAGTTCGACACGAAGTCCCAAATATCTCTCCTCAAAATGCCCAAATACCGGCTCAGGTGTGCCTGCTCAGTAGACACCTGCTCATGGCAGAACATCGCCTTCTCATGAAACTTCCTGGTAACCACAGTAACATAATCAATACCCTGCTTGAGGGTCAAGAACTCCTGAACCAACCGTTCCCTCTCCACTGGAGGAACATACTCGTCTCTGAACATGGTGGTGAACCTCTCCAAGGTCACCTCTGAAATCTCTGCAAGAGTGAAGCTCGCCGTCACGAACTTCCACCAGTCCTTCGCTCCCAAGCGAAGCTGGTTCAGCGCGAACCGTACCCTCAGATGCTCCGGACATGAACACGTGTTGAAGCATCCCTCGATATCAGAAATCCATCTCATCGCAGCGATCGGATCCTGCGTCCCATCAAACTCTGGTGGCTTCGTGTTGCTGAACTCCCGTAACAACAACGAGTCACCTCCCTGAGGCCTGGCAGCAGCCACAGCTGTAGTAGCTGCAGCAGCCACAACCTCAGTCACCGCTGCGTACCGCTCATCAAAATTGTCAATCAATGTGGTCTTGATAGACCCAAACATCTCCGGAATCTCGACTCGAATCGCCGCTGCCACCTCATCGTGGATCATCTGACAAAGCTCCTCGTCACTCACGTCGCTCGTCTCATGTCTATGGCATGTCCCAACCATGATGTCTCTGAAATACAACATAATAATATCAGAGACTTGCTCGAGCATACTCGCACTCGATAACTCAACCCTACTTGTTGCTTAGTACCCTAAGGATTCTTACTTAGAGTGCGCACTGCTCCGGTGTCTTCAGTAGTATGGGCCCTATACTACCGTCCACACCGCATCAGTATTCACCCTCAGTCCTCCTCCTTGGATCCTAGATTACAAGCACCCTACATCTCGCTGGCATAGGCTACCCTTCGGTAGACCTCTCATAAGCTCCTCACTGCTACCTACTCACTCTTAAGCATCACATAGCAGCAGAAATCTCCCTAGGCTAAGGCATCACAAATCAGGCCACTCTAGTCCTAATATGAATACCTAGCCTACTCTAGCATGCATATCATAACATATCTCATAGCACATAATATAAGGGTATTTTGGGAAATCACCGTTCGGGTGCTGGTTGATCGTACACACTGCTCATTTCTACTTTTCTCAAAATCTTTTACTCTGTTAGAAAATTGTTCCTTTTTATGAAAAACTTTCTGAAATCCTTAGTTTGAGTTCAGATACGCCCGAAGGTGCATCCGAATCTCTCAAACCAAGGCTCTGATACCAACTTGTAACAATGTAAATTTTCAAAACAATTTTTCATTTTTAAATCATCAAAAAACAGTATCAACAAACTGTATCCAATGTCATCATAACAAATAAATCCCAGAATCTCAAAACATAATATCTATGAGTGTGTAGGGATCATGCCGGCACCTTCCCGCGATCCTCGCTAGTACCTGAAACACATAACACAACAACTGTAAGCATAAATGCTTAGTGAGTTCCCCAAAATACCACATACAACACATACGCCTTTCCAGGCCATAACTCTGAAGGATCTTCCGATCCATGTGTCTCAGGTGACTTCCGTCCCGAATCCCGGTAGACCTTCCGGTCCTACCCGTATCAACCTTTCGGTCCGTAACCTCTTGACCTTCCGGTCCATATCATCTTGACCTTCCGGTCCATATCATCTTGACCTTCCGGTCCTTATCGTACATAACATACATAACACATACATATCACATAACAACATACAGCTCATAATACAATGGTGACCACTTACTTCATGTTCCTTTATGATAACCCTTATTCCTGTTCCTTTATTGAAACCCTTATTCCTTTATGAAAACCCTTATTCCTTATCACATAACAACACATACATATCACGTAACACTTACTTCCTGTTCCTTTATGAAAACCCTTATTCCTTATAATACAATGGTGACCACAGTGATTACTTCTATAATCACTTAGTTTATACTAGCTATATATGGTCTAATATCGAATAGAAAGTTAATTGGGTGAAGCTGCCCTAAGCCCACAACCAAACAAGGAACAGGAAGTAAAGCAGAAAGCACAAATCCGACTACCTATTGGGTATTAATGATATATAACCATGATGTATAAACTAAAGTATTATAGAGTTAATCACCTAAAGTATTTTAAGTTTATACTGGTTTAATAGAATGGATTAAACCCTTTGCTGGAAAGTTTCTAGTTTTGTATACCCAAAGTTCTGATTTGGAAAGTGTGTTATGTACTAGAAAACTGTGCATTGACTCTGTGTCCTATGACTTGACCCATACCTGGTACCCTTATGATGACTCAATGTATACTGGACATATATATCTAGAATCGAATAGATAATAGACCGGGTGAATCTGCTCCAAGCCCACAACCAAACAAGGAACAGGAAATAAAGCGGAGAGCACACATCCTATTACCTGTCAGATCCTATTGATATATATGTATCCTTTGATGTATACATTAAGGAATCATAAGGTTATGCATGTTTGTTTCTTGTATGAGTATGTACTTTTCCCTAGTGAGGCTATCATTAACTAAATATAATATATACATTAATGAATATGTGAGAAGATCACAAAGTAAATGTAGTAGGGAAAATAATGTTTTACCTCAGCAGTGACACTGCTGGCTATAAAGTAATAAAATACAGACTCCAGGTAGTATTAAATATACAATACACCTCGGGGAGTCTTTTTGCCTTTAATCCCTAATGAGTTAATTTAAGTTTTAAATGTGAACTCGTATGTAACTAGGAAGATATTTTATTATATTTTATCACCTCGTGTCTGCTAACCCAGATACGTGTAATCGTACTAAAGTTAACACAAACTCGGAAAGATATATTATTATATTTTATCACCTCGTGTCTGCTAACCCAGATACGTGTAATCGTACTAAAGTTAACGCAAACTCGGCAAGATATATTAACGTTATTTTTCCCGGTACTTAGTATGGTGTGTTCCTCCATGTACTTATTATAGTATGTTCCTCTATGTATGTGTTATAGTATGTTGTGAACCGTTAAACTATACCTATTATAGTTTACTGGTAATGTACTTGAACTGTTGTTGAAAATACTCGTTTTACTACTAAGTTATGCTTGTACTTTAAAACAGAGTTTTGTTAGACTATAAAGTAACATAACTTGAAAGAGCTTTTGAAAAGTTTTGATCACTTATGAAAGGCATAAGTAATAATTTGAAAGATGTTTATAACAAACATATACACAATTATCATTGTGTTCAACTTGTATTCCCCCCTTAAAACATTTAAAATAGTTTAAAAGATTGATTACGGGGTATGAACTCACCTGATGTGGGTGATTCAACTAATATGCGTGTAAGGATGAGGAGTTCCACGAATGACGTCCCAAGACACAACAAGTCCTAAATGGCATACATTGTCATTTATTGACATAAATATAGTACTTGGAAGCAACCAAATGCAAGGAAACACCTCATGGGACTAGGAAACACTTTGACCAAGTGTTGGAATCACATGTGATTCATCTAAAGGGTGTTTAAGGCCATAGTTTGGTGTTTACGGCCATGTGTTTACGGCCACATGAGTTTACGGCCATAAACTCATGGTCAAAGATGAAAATGAGGGTGTTTGAAGGCTAGGGAAGCTTGAGGGAATTTTGCTCTACACATGGATGAGAAAGACCCACTCAATGGAGAGTTTTGAGGTGTTTACTGCCAAGGGTGTTTACTCTTGGGCCGTAAACTCTCTAAATGGTCACATTTAGGGTCTTATATGTAAGGAGTCTCAAGGGTTCAAGTGTTCTATGGTTTAGCAAGAGTCTAGATGTGTTTAAGGTCCAAGACTTGACCTTAATTGGAGTTTACGGCCAAGGGTGTTTACTCTTGGGCCGTAAACTCTCTAAATGATGAGTTTGGTGATGGTTCAAGGTCTTACAAAACACATGGGAGCGTTCTAGCCTCAAGTCCAAGTCTTAGGAAGAGTTTAGGGCTCAAATGGCACCCTTTATAGGGGTTTACGGCCATGGGAGATGGCTTGGCCGTAAAATCCTTTTGGTCCTTCATTCATGATGTTTTTGTTGGATTAATGTCTAAGTCCATAACTATATTTGGTATGTACTTGACACGACCCGACATGGTCCATTTGGGTTGCACTTCACCGGCACAATTTATATGGATAGTCTTTTGAGAATAGTATATTTATGATTTATATTAATATATTATAAGTTCTAATATATTAATATGGAATCATATTATTTAATTAGTATTGATCAAAAATTAATTTAGAATTAATTAAGTGATCAAAAAAGAACTAATTAAATATTGACTCTTATATATATGGAATGGGCCAAGTTCATTTAGGTTGGGCTAAGCTTTCATGGATGGTCCATTGAGCTTTTAACCCATGGATCCTATGTAAATGAAAGGTCATGGGTATTAGGGTTTACATGGATGTAACCCCAATCCTCCATAATATATAAAGGGGTCCTTGGCTCACAAAATTGGGACAAGTGTGTGAAAATAAGAGTGAGCCGATTTTAGTGTGCATACATATTCTCTCAAGTTCTTCCAAGGTGTTTTGGTGATTTGTGATTCCATTTGAGGCTACCACACTATTGGGGCTAAGCTCTTAAAGCTTGAAGACATCAAAATACATCAAAAGGAATGTCATCTAACTAGAACTTTGTAGTATAGGTGCTTCATAATACGCTAGTTAGGATGAAACCTTGGAATAATTAATATTTGCATGTATAATAGAGAAAACAGAGATCCAAGGTTTATAGGGTTACATGTACACCATAAGAGTGTTAGAATGCTCAAAAACCCAACAGTGGTATCAGAGCCTGATTGTTTTCTGTTATATTGATGCAAATGTTTTATTTTCAAAGTTGGAAAAAAAAACATGACGTTTGTTAAATTTTAAGATAATTACTTGTTTTTGTGAAAAACTAATTATTTGTAAAATTTGAATCATTTGCTATATGAGTTGAATTAGGTCAAATTTAGTAAAAAATAAAATGATATGATTATTTTATTAGTTTTAAAAGTTTGATCTAAAGAGTTTTTTGAAACCTCCATTAGTTATGGATATGAAAAGGTTTTTGAAAATAAATTGATTCAAAGTTTTTTATGGAGTTACAAAACTTGGTCTTAATGTTTTAAAGAATTCCATAACTTGTTCTTAAGTTATGGAACATGAAAAGTTTCATCATAAAACAAGTATTTAACTCCATAAGTTATGGAATCCAAAAGTTTTCAAGAGTTACAAAACTTGCCCTCAAGTTTTGGAATTTGGAAAAAGTTTTTTTTATGATAAAAAAAAGAATTGAATTCTAAAACTCTTGGGTTCATAACTTAAACAATTAATTAAATGGTTTTAATTTTGAATTTAATAATTGGAATTATGATGTTTTTATTGAATAATTCAATTAACTCTTATGAACTTTATTAATAGATAATTAAAGTGTTTAATTAAAAGAGAATTAGTAATTCCATAATGACATGGTTTAAATTTAATTAAATTAAGAGTATAGTTTAATTAATAGAGTAAACCACCAAGTATTTTAAATGTCTAAAATACACCCTTATACTATTATAATATTAAAAGTTTAATATATTATATGTATAAGAGCAAGTCGTCTTACCATTAGTAGGCCTCATTCACGAAGCCGGTCTATAAGGGGGGTATAAGGTTACTGCCTATAAAATGGCAGTTTAATGGGTGTCCACTCTCACCCACCGCTTCCTTGACTGGTGGAGGGTCGTTAGCCGAACAGGTAGGACAAGGACTATAATTCTCTCTTCATTAAAAGTATTAATGATAAATACTAAGTAACTAAACTTTTTATAAATTCCCAATCTTAGTTACTTAGGAAAATGTGAATAAGGTGCTAATCCATGAAATTAAACTTTGCACTTTGTTTAAGCTGTTAGTGGAGCGTGTGTGGTTAACCAGCACACTAACCTGGACTTAACAAGGTGGGCAAAGGGTAACTTAATGTTTAACATAGTATTGTTGGAGCGTGTGTGGTTAACCGACACATCGATTGAGGGGTAAATATTAAGGGTACCAAGTATATTTACATGGTTACTTCACACCTTGTTTTGTGATCCTCGGCATCCCAGTCACAAAACCTGAAGGGCACACTCGGGATTGAAACATGCCATTGAAATGTTCAATGAATCTCAAAAGAATCTGGGAGTTTCAAAACCAATTAAAACCTAATAATACATTTTGTTTATCTTGGTGGAAATTGGTGAATCGTCATTCACCTACCTTCAAATATTTTATAGCTTGGATTACGGCATCCCTCTTCCAAGTTATAAAATAGTTTGTTGGGTCCTAGCCTTAATATATCATATTGGGTGTTATATTAAGGACTTAAATCAACTTTACGTGAATTTCTCCCATTGTTGATGTCTGGTTTAGACAACAATGATCTTCCCAAACCAAGCTTTCCTAATGAATATGACTTCCCGAGTTTGGCTCATGGAAGTCATACTTCTCTTGTTCCACCTCCTCCAATTATTCTCCCTAACCCACAAGTTCAAGGTCACTCAAGCCCTAATGGCAAGCAAGGTCTATGTGTGATCACATCTTAGAGATGAAGTCACATATTGACAAGCCGGGAGAGTTGGGTGTCAAAGTCTTGAGAAAGTTGGATGTTCAATCACTTTCTAAGTCACATAGTGAGTTCCTTTGGGACTACTATGAAACAGACTATGACATGAACCTTAATGATCATATCTATTTGCTTGGTGCTGCTGAATCAGCAATGATTTGGAACGATAGTAAAGCAAATTTGATTAGAAGATCAACTTCCCAAAAACTTTATGGACAGTGACAATGGTGACACTGGAAATCCAGAAAAATCATTCTCTTCCGAATGGAAAGGGATTGGCCATAGTCAACCCGGTTGTCCAAATGGTAAAGAGAAAGGCTAAGTCCGAGATAGTCCCATTACCAAAGGGTCCATATGTTTATTTTGCCAAAGAAAGGGGCGTTGATTGCAAAGCTGCCAAATTTACCTAAGGATGTTAAAGTCAATAAGTTTGACTCTACATCAGGTAGAGCCCATTATCTAACTCTGTTAAGTTCTATTCTGAGATCCTCATTACATGATGTGTCTGGGTCACATGTTGATGTTTTAAGAATCAAAGAATAGAGAGAAATCTTAAAGGAAGTATATGCTGATTCTGATCGCAAAGGTGGATTTCGATCGCATCAGAATTTTGAGCAGTTGCTTAAGAAGTTATGATATATTGCTAAGGAATAGATAACAACAATTTTCCATGTGGATTGTAAGGATAAGTTTTTCCACAAAGTTTTAAAATAAAATAAAATTGTTTAATTTTATTTATTTGAAGTATCCTTACAATGGCAATTGTGGAAAATTGTTGCTTATATGATTCCACTGACAGCAATATTGGAAAATGGATTTGATTCTTTCATTTGTGGTAGTGTCTAAATTACCAAATCAGGAAAGTTCCTCATCACCCAAGTTTCAATTGGACCGAAACTTGGAATCATGCAAGTTGAATATTATGATGAATGAGAACTTTCAAGCATTGGAAAATCAAGACTAATTACTTGTTCACATGGATGTGTGAGTCAAGTGAAGGACTAAAGGGATCGAGTACACATTCTTGTGCACTGGTCATGTCCACCACAAAGCTCGTTAAGACTATTTGATTTACTAAAGTTTAGTAAATATGGCTATACTTGCAAGTTTAAGTATAATTCTGAAACATTGGAAAAGTCTCAATGTATGGCAGAACGAATGGGAAGAATCAAATTAGGAAGAAAGATAAAAGTTTCTAAAATCTGAAAAGATGGGAGAGTACTTTAGTATCATGTTTGTGATCTTCTTAATCATTTAGAAATCATATCACAATTAGTCCTCTAAAGGTCATCTTAGTGCATTCTTATGACTAAGAAGAGGAGTCATGAATTGTTGAAATGGTTAGATCAGGAAGATGAGTCATACTTCGTTCCAAAACAATTCTTAGAGTCATACTCCAAGATTGTAACTTGAGTGACATATCTTAAAGAAAGGTTTAAAACACTTGTCAAATGTAAGAGTAAAAGTGTCCTACTCTTGTACATTTGAAATTGGTAAGTTGTGATGTTTTGGATAAAACAAAGACCAAGTAAGGCCAATTGTGTGAAGTGTTTGTCTTGATAAAGAATCTGCACTATCTCTTGAATATTTGGCAAGATAGTCTTATATGTCAAGAGGATAGTGGGAGTCTTAAAGATCCTAAAAAGAATTTCAAGAACTAATCAAGAATAAAACCCGAGGTTCTTCACTAGCACACGACTTGAGGTTTATAACCTATCGTGTTGACATACTCTGTGCCCATTCCAGTTAAAGTTGGCTTTGCATAGGAGTTCTGAAAGTTCTCAATTGGTTGCATAACAACTTGGAAGCAATGGCAGGCCCTGTACTGCCAGGTGGCAAGAAGTTAAGATTGCATAAGTTCAGTCCATATGAGTTTGGATTTGTCATTATCCTTATCTTGTGACTATGGTTTTGACGATTCACATGGATAAGAACACATACACCATAAAATCTAAGGGTCATAAGGTTTCTCTCCGATTCATGAAAATGATGGTGAGGAAACACTTCCACCAAGTAGATTTGAAGCAGATGGCAAAAGGTCTAAACAATTGAGACTATGATTACGGCATCCCTTTTCATAGTTCTGAAATTGTTTAGACACACATGCATGCTATCTAAGGAAAGGTGTATGATTTTGATAAAGTTTTATCAAAGCATCACGTATCAGAAATCTGAACTTTGGTAAGAAAGTCAATAAAGTATTGATTTCTAGAAGTCCAGCTGATTTCTGAATATGAGACTTAGTTTCCATGGAGTTGATCTCCATTGGAATACCTTATAATGACTGTTGACAAGTCTTTGTGACTTTGTACATATTCATTACAGGAGGGTCAGTGCATATAAGTTTAAAGTCTAAACAGATTTCGATAAATGATAGGAATTTGAAATTCTCACATTTTTCGATAAGGATTTGGGAGTGTGAAATTAGAATCATTGAAATTATGTTCAATTGGTTTATTTCACAAAGTAAGGATCATAGACAAACATAGAGTGCATACTTGGTGTATGGCAAAGCTATTGTTTAAGAAAAACATAGTGTACATGCTTGGAGCATGGGACAACTAGTGTTTTTAATTCAAGTATAAAGTTGATAAAACCGAAACAATGAATAATGAGTAATCAGTATGGTGATAAATAAAAGTGTTTATTTATATTAATAGGGTTTGATACCATATTTGATTCATTTATTCTTGTGTTTCACATTGCATGTTTTGACTTCCAGAATAACTAAGTCGCTCTTCCTGAATGATTAAGTTATTCAAACCATCCACAGTCGGTCATATGTTGGAAGTAGATATGAATCAAGACTGTCATGGGTTGGTTTGTAGAGGTCCAAGTTGGTGGACAAAGTGGTGCTACAACACTCATGAGTGCTCATAAGTTCTGAGTATTGGATTCAACCCGCGCTCATTTGAATCACTTCATGGATTTTATCACGAGTGATCATGAGACGATAATATCTTATATTCTTCAAACCTAGAGATATGAGTTGTTACTATGAGTTGGTGATACATTGATTGCACGAAAACGCATTTGGTAACTCGATGTTATAAAACGTGCCTTTGTGTTTGATTCAACAAGTAGTAGAACAAGCTATATGAGTCAAAGTTTATCCATTCCTTTTACCTTCGGGATAAAAGCGATATCTGTGGGCCCCTCGATGATTTAGCGATGACACATGTGAGTGCTTGGCCAAGCCAGGACTGATTTGATTTGTTCAATCAGTCAGTCATCATAAATCGAAAATTGGGAAACAACAAATGGACAGAGAGAATGATTATAATCCATGTCTCAGTCCATATGATATCTAGAATGGAGGAATATATGATCCCTTATCTAATGGACAAGTCATTGAAAAGGTCAGAGTTCGACAGCGACTTTAAGAGCTACGATTGCCAGTTAGGTTTTGAAGTCATACTCAATAATAGTTTTAGACTTATCCAAGTGGGAGACTGTTGGATTAATGTCTAAGTCCATAACTATATTTGGTATGTACTTGACCCGACCCGGCATGGTCCATTTGGGTTGCACTTCACCGGCACAATTTATATGGATAGTCTTTTGAGAATAGTATATTAATATATTATAAGTTCTAATATATTAATGTGGAATCATATTATTTAATTAGTATTGATCAAGAATTAATTTAGAATTAATTAAGTGATCAAAAAAGAAATAATTAAATATGGACTCTTATATATATGGAATGGGCCAAGTTCATTTAGGTTAGGCTAAGCTTTCATGGATGGTCCATGGAGCTTTTAACCCATGGATCCTATGTAAATGAAAGGTCATGGGTATTAGGGTTTACATGGATGTAACCCTAATCCTCCATAATATATAAAGGGGTCCTTGGCTCACAAAATTGGGACAAGTGTGTGAAAATAAGAGTGGGCCGATTTTAGTGTGCATACATATTCTCTCAAGTTCTTCCTAGGTGTTTTGGTGATTTGTGATTCCATTTGAGGCTTCCACACTATTGGGGCTAAGCTCTTAAAGCTTGAAGACATCAAGCTACATCAAAAGGTATGTCATCTAACTAGAACTTTGTAGTATAGGTGCTTCATAATATGCTAGTTAGGATGAAACCTTAGAATAGTTAATATTTGCATGTATAATAGAGAAAACAGAGATCCAAGGTGTATAGGGTTGCATGTACACCATAAGAGTGTTAGAATGCTCAAAACCGAACAGTTTTCAAGGCTCTAAGCATGAGTCTTAACTAGATAACATGTTTAGGGAAGAGTACTTATGATATAGAAGCTTGAAAGGGTCGATTTTGGCCAAGAACATTAGTGTGTGTTCTTGGTGTTCTTGGTGAAACTTAAAGATTTGAAGATCTAGTTGAAATGAATGTTTTCATGGATGAAATCAAAGAGTGTAACTAGGAGATGAAGTGTAACAACAAATCAAGGAAAGAGCACTTACGTTTTTGATGATCTAAGATGAAGAACTTGATGATACTTGAGAGGATTTGGAAGTGTTATTGAGTTGGAAATGAAGAAATGAAAGAAAAATGAAGGGATGGGGTCTTATAGGGGAGTTTCCGGCCAGGGTTGAGTTTACGGCCGTAAACTCCATGTTTACGGCCGTAAACTCCACATGTTGGAGTTTAGGGCTTTAGTGTTGTACAGTAAAGCTAACTAGTATTTCCTAACACTCACCACTTGAGTGTACTAGGCTCGGAACACTCAAACAGACTCTAAATTGTGTTAAATGATAGCAGGATTGAGTCTGTCACTGAGTTGAGTTGACTGACTGAGCTTTTAAAACAAAATTTTTTCGGGTTGTCACATCATCCCCCCATTAGATGGAATTTCGTCCCGAAATTAGCTTTCTTAGCAGCATTACTGGGGTTGCGCTCCTTTGATTGGCAGAATACCTACTCGTAGACCTGGCAACTTTGCCCTGGCGTTCATGATAGGATTCGTATTTGGTCCATCTATCATTACCTCGTGTATACAAGTCATATATATTTAGGATTAGTAAGACGGTCGGATGTGCGAGTCTGCCCCAGGTCCACAACCAAACAAGGAACAGGAGATAGGGCGGAAACACACATACTAAATCTGCGTAATCATAATTATATACCATCCTCGTGTATACACTAAATAGTGATAGGTGGGCTGTATTCGTCCTTTGCCTCTGTGCTTGAACGTGGTCTGCTGGACGAGTGGTATTTCATGACGGTCTGTAGACATCTAACAGTAAGGCTTCGGAGATCAAAGTACCCTTCGCATGAGTACTTCGGGTTTTAGAATACGAAAGATAAAACTGAGGTTTAGGTCGGACTGTCGATACGAATGACGAAGGTTTCGAGAACTTGACGGTCGAGGCGATAGAAACATATGAACTTAGTATGGTGAGGACCACGTCAATTCATGACGAATGTAGTAACGGACCCTTTACTGAACAAGGTTTTGGCCGATTTGGAAGAAACGTCTGTTATACGATGATGTATCCCTAGTGTGTTCGACAATGTACTCCTAGTGTGTTCGACAATGTACTCCTAGTGTGTTCGACAATGTACTCTTTGTAAATGTTCGATAATGTACCTCTAGTGTGTTTGACAATGTACTCTTTGTGCGTTCGGTCATGTACCTCTAGTGTGTTCGACAATGTACTCTTTGTAAATGTTCCAGTGTTTTCTGTTTTTCCCTTTGATGTTAACACTCCTACGTATCGTATCGCTATGTGCGCATATGTACAAATGAAAGTGCTTTGATAATTGGTGATAATACTTTATATCATGATCCTCCTCGGTAGCACTACGATGACCTGTCATATAAAAGTTATGAATACTTAAGATGAATAAGACGGTCGACTGAGTAACTCTGCCTCAAATCCAAAACCAAACAAGGAACAGGAATTAAGGCGGAATTACTCACTCTAGGTCTGCAATATCTTAGTTATGCACAACCCTAATGTATATGTTCAGCCATCATAGCTTCTCTAAACGGATCCTTTAGTTCTTTTGAATACTGTGACTTGTTCCTATCAGTGAGTTATTATAATTACTTTTAGGTGTTATCCCCAAGTTTTAATCTTATATAAATATAAATTAATTTTCAAAGTAATTACTAAGTCGAAACGTACCGCTGCTCGATGGCGACTCCGAGGTCGACTCTCCTGCGGTGATCATCAGAATTCTTCCATCCGTGCCTTAGTTCTTTGTTATCGGGCAGTCCCTCTGGTAGTGTCCAGTCTCACCACAGCCATAGCAGGCTTGGTTTTCTTCAACTCCTGGGACTTGGGAGATCGGTTGTGTCGGTGCCCTGTAGAAACGGACTGTGTGTCCCTTTCTGTGGCAGTTCAGACACTGCATTTCCCGGCATACTCCAGTGTGGTGATAGTTGCACTTCCCACACTTCGGAAGGGTTCCAGCATATCGACTGGCAGGTGTTGGAGTAGTAGGTGTTGTAGCGACGTACATAGTACTCGCTTGTTGCTCTTGCGGGGTGTCCTGTGTTGTTCGCTTCTTCTTCCTCTTGTTTCTCCGACTTCTGATTATAGTCCTTTCCCTTTAACGGCTCGGGAATGAGGACTTCCACACCATGGCGGACTCCATGGTCAATGAGTCGCTAGGCCAGGCGTTTGGCGCTACCAAATGTGGCTGGGTTAGAAGACAACACATCTCCTTGGGTCGGAGCAGTCAGACCCCTGATGTATCTTTCTATCTTCTTGCTCTCCGGGGTAACCATCTGTAACGCCCGTGTTTCTAGGCTAGGCATTAATATTGACATAATGGTCTAGGTTAACCTTTGTGACTCATTTTGGAGAAATGAAAAGGAATTATGTGAATATTATGTGTTTTATGTGTTTTATGCTTAATTATTAGGGTTTAAATAATTAAGAATAAAAATGAGCGTCAAAAATTAAATTTTAGATAAAGCTGATATCTATTAAGAAACTTGTGGTGGGCGTGACAAGGATTACTGATATATAAAGAATGCCGAAATCCGAGTTATAACGAAGAAGTTATGACTTGTCGAAGTTTCGCAACAAACCGGCACGGTGCCGAATGTCGTAAAATGTGAGTTTTTGATAAACTACTTTTTAGCCTTAGTAATCTAAACGAAACTTGTAGTATTCATTAAACCGAGAAGTTCAATAAAAAGAACGCCCAAATCTGACTTCGTATGAGGAAGTAATGATTTTTCGAAGTTTCAGCTTAGCAGTAGACAACTAAAAACTCGAATTTTAGATCGAGTGATTTTTAGCCGACACGACCTAAACGAGAATCGAAGGTCTCGTCATTAGTAGCACAACGGTAAAAAGTCTGACGAAAACGGACGTCGGATGAAGAAGTTATGAATTTTTAACAGATTTCCTGTCCCGGTCTGTTAAAAATAATAATATAAAAATTAAATTCAAAATTAGCCGACGAAGTCTAATTTGAAGTTGTAGAGCATAATTTTACCTACGCGCGCATATAAAGAACGTAAAAAACGGAGCTCGTATGCGAAAGTTATGGATTTTAGAAGTTTTAGCACGAAAAACGAGAAAAAATCCCCAAAACCGAGGAATTTCGCATAGGTGGACTTCGGCCACGTGTCCTCGCCTCGAAGGTGCCACGTGTCTGAAATTCTGATGAGTCACCGAAGTCGTGGAAGCATCCGAGGAGTGACGCGTGTGCAACCGAGAGTCCGACGCGTGCCAGGTGACTCCTCCATCCGAAGCCGCCTTACCTCGCCCCGACGCGTGTCGCACCAGCTGTCTGAAGCGGTCCAATCAGAAGCCTCCAACGAGACCCTCACATGCGCAGCCATGTGCGGCCCACGTGCGAGCCTTCCCTGCGAGCCCTCGGATCTGCGATGCGTGGCTTCTTCTCAGCCGTTGGATCAGGATGCTCGACCCTATAAATAGGAGGGTGCGAGACCTCCCGGGTAAACTTTGAAAACTTGTCATTTTTAGCCCTTTTTTCAATATTTCTTTCATTTCAACTTCCCTCGAAGCCCCAGTATCAATTATAACCCCCGAAATACGCCACGAAGTGCCTGAGAAACCCGTAAAATTTATCTTTTCGGTTTCGAAGTCCGACCCTTCGCAGAGCCCGGTTTCTCAATAAAACTCCCAGTTTTATTAGAAACGATCGTTTTAGGAAACGAATTGCTGCCCGATTTTCATTAAATCAGGTGAGTGTGTAGTTACTTTCACCTTACACATAGATATGAAGTATTTTACATAAAATATGTGCTGTGTGAATATTTATTGTTTGTTTATTTAAGTTGGATGTTGAAGGTGTGATTTATACATGTTTTTAAATAATTTAAACTGTATATGTATTTTTATCTACAAAAATGTTGGGTAAAACATGGGTAGATGAAATAATGGGTGTGTGATGATAGGTGAGTTGGATAAAGGAGATGATCAGTAATATTGATCATGAGTTGAGGGTGAGTGGTGAAATTTGAGAGAATCACTTACCCAAAATGTTGGCCCCCATCATTCAGCAGAGTAGGGATGACAACCATGGACTATTCTAGATGGTCTGTGGAACACTAGCAGGCCCGCAACCTGTAGGTGTAATGAACTATTTGTTCATTTGGAGTACTCTAAAAACCCATTGACATGTATGACAGGGGTGAATACTGTTAATAAATAAGAGCTATGAATTTAGCCCCTGTTGTATAAACCCTGGTGATGGTGTGACCTTGTGTCTATTCCTTAGGATGAATCCTTAGGAAGGAGTGATAGTTGATTCTTAGGATAAACCCTTAAGAAATAAATAAGATAATGGGGTTGGGGTAATTTGGTTGATGGATTGATGTTTAAGTACAATAAATTTATTTATTGTGGGTTGAAAACACTATATGCTCCCCAGGCTTCCAAGCCTGACCCACTCAGGTTTTTTATATTACAGGTAGTGGACCCTGAGCATAGTCGGATGATGATGATGAGTGATTTATGGATTATAGGCCAGTAGTTATGAATAACTGTTGTAAGGCTTATAATGTCTTGTTTATGCTTTTGATCTGTATCGGAACATGACATCCCGAGGTTTTGATATAAAAGGAAATTATATATTTCTTAAAGAAAGGTTTTGACAAACTTTTATCATGTTTTGGTTTTTTGGGGACCAATTCCGCAACATCTTTTAAAAAGATTCTCTGATTTTATTTTAAAAAGCATAAATTAAATCGGTCTTTTCTGGCCGAGAAATTAGGGGATGTCATAGTTGGTATCAGAGCATTAGTTTAAGCGAACTACGAAATTTGTAGGATTTTTAGACTTAAACTTAGAATGCTAAGCGATGATTGTGAGTTGAGTGTGTCTATTATATTTTAGGTAGTACACCTAAATTGACAGGAGCACTAGTTTATTTTAGGAAGGATGCCTAAAATGCTTTTATGTGCTAAATGTTTTGTGTTATAGCTATAATTATGCTATTATTTGTTCGGATCTATGGTCTGTTGCCGACCGGATCTGGAAACCTTATGTGTGTAGGATTCTAAGCGTATGATTACGAGATTAGAACTAACATGTAAACGTTTCGGAGTAATAAAGAAGATTTAACGACTATCGAAAATAAAGATCTAAATTCACCTACGATTGGTGTATAAATCGAAATGGCGAGTACTCAAAGTGGATTCGGAAACGATAATCCACAGCCTAAGCCAATCACGATGGTTGGGGTGCAGGCAATGGTGCGTACAATGTTGGATCAATAGATGGAAGAAACAAAACATTTACTTCAACAAAGTAAGGATGAACTTACTGTTGGATAAGGTGTCTAAGTCCATAACTTATTTGGTATATACTTGACCCGACCCGGCATGGTCCATTTGGGTTGCACTTCACCCAAACTGTTTATGGATAATTTTATGAGAATTGTATACTTACGATTTATTAATATATTATAAGTTATAATATATTAATATAAAGTCATGTTATTTAATTAGTTTTAATCTTGAATTAATTATGAATTAATTTAGTGATTAAAAGGAAGACTAATTAAATAAGGGGCTATTATATTTATATGGTGTGGGCTAATACTCATTTGTTAATGGGCTAAGCTTATATGGAAGTCCATGGATGATCCATGGAGCTTTTAACCCATGGATCCTTGGAAAGGAAAAGACATGGGTTATTAGGGTTTCACCCTAACCATGCGCACTATATAAACAAGCTCATGTTGCATGAAATAACACCCTAGTGTGTGTGTAATAGTGGTGGCCGAAATCTAAGAGTTAGTATACTCTCTCATACATTTTCCAAGTTTGTGGTAATTTGTGATTTCCATTTGAGGCATTCACATTATTGGTGCTTGGCTCTCAAACTCCAAGGAATCAACAATCAACAAAAGGTATGTAATTCATCTAGTTCTTTTATGTTTAAAAGTACCCCATGCCATGCTAGATAGGTTATAAACCTTGGAAAATAATATTTTGCATGTACCTTAGACAAACATAGATCCAAGGTTTATTAGGGTTGCATGTACACTTAGGAAGTGTTAGAATGCTCAAAACCCAACACTTACTGTGCCTGTACGTCAGACACTTACTTTGGAGGCAGCTATCTGCGCTGCCAAGTCTGTTGAAGATATGATTAAAGGGAGAGCCGCCAGCAAGGTTGAAGTTGGCAAGAAAAGAAAGTTTGAAAGGACTTCAGGGTCCAACGAGAAAAGAAAATTCTCGAAGTATGGAGGAGGAGAAGGCGAAGCAAAATGGTGCGAGAGGTGCAAAAGGAAGCACTTTGGGAAATGTAGCAAAGAGGTGACCTGCTACAAGTGTGGAAAGACTGGGCATTATGCCAACGAGTGTCCGTCCAACAAGAGGATGTTCTATCGATGTAACGAGGAAGGTCACATTTCGAAAGACTGCCCAAAGAAGAAAGAGGCAGAAATGCCCAATGTTCCACCAAAACCAAAACCAAAGGCATTCCAAATGATCCTTAATGAAGCAGATGGAAATATAAGGGATCATGAGTAAGTACCTTATATTCCCAAAACTAAGACATAAAGTAGCAATGTAGTTAGTAACAAGTGGTTTAGCCTATTAGAGGCATAGTATAGGGTAAACTTGAACCTTTGTGTAATCGTTTCAAGGAAATAATATAAAACCTGGTTTTGTCATCTGATGAATGGAATGGTTGGTGTAATTCTTGAAGTTGTCCCATCGTCTGGAATTTCCATCACCAACCAAGTTGAAGTAGAATTTATGATTGAAGATACGCATGGAAGAAGTCCTAGTAGAGTCTAGGAAAATTTTATGATTAATTGGACACATTCGTATGTGTTAAATTGTTTTGTGATTTTAGGACTTGGGGACTGCGAGACCGTACTTGGGACGAGTATGAGTAGGTGTGAATAGTAGTAGAGATCTATACTACTGGAAGCACATGAATCACACTTGGATCAGGGAAAGTCACAAGGTTACCAAGGAGCTAGTAATTGATTCCGTCTTATTCTAGTATGTCGTTACCATCGTTTCGGTAATGACTAAGAAGATAATTGTTATTCCGACCTTAGAGGTCATATCGAATCGAGTCCGACTAAGATGAGTTTGCTGTCTGACTGATAAACTCGCCGAGTCCATGGGGGGACTCGCCGAGTTCATGTGTAAACTCATCCTACTCGCCGAGTAGGTTCGTGCACTCGGCGAGTAGGAGCCTCAGAATGCAGATTTTCGACTTTTGCTGCTGGAAATGGACTAGAAACATTACCCTAAACTGTTTTGGTGTTTTAAAACTTGTTTTAGTTGGTGTAATGGTAGTTCTAATCCATTTACAATAGCTTATGTCAAAATTTCATGCTTTGTATGTGTTCATATAATTCTTGAAACTTTGATGATCATGTTCATGTTCTTATGAATTTAGAAGATGATAGGAATTATTTGCTGAATTGTTTAGGATTAATTCTTGATAATTTATGTGTTTTAATGGAGTCCATAATTTGTCCTCATGTTATGGATATCCAA
This sequence comes from Lactuca virosa, assembly GCF_052849685.1. Classification (NCBI taxonomy): domain Eukaryota; kingdom Viridiplantae; phylum Streptophyta; class Magnoliopsida; order Asterales; family Asteraceae; genus Lactuca; species Lactuca virosa. The sequence goes on along the minus strand of NC_136428.1, from coordinate 309,125,376 downwards.
AGGTCACTTCTTTTAAACACACATTTAAAACACATAAGTTACATAAAATGAAGAGTCTTCATTTTTATGAACCTTTAATTCATAAGTTATGAAATGAAAAGTTTTGGATAGTTACAAAACTTGCCCTCAAGTTTTGGAATTTGTAAAGTTTCACACACTTTAGTAAACTTTAATTCCAAACCCTTAGAGTTTTAAAAGTTAAAATTCAACCCTTATACTATTTATAACATTAATGGTTAATTATTATATATATGTATAAGATCAAGTCGTTTTACCGTTAGTAGGCCTCATTCACGAAGGCGGTCTATAAGGGGGGTATAAGGTTGTTGCCTATAAAATGGCAACTTAATGGGTGTCCATTCTCACCCACCGCTTCCTTGATCGGTGGAGGGTCGTTAGCCGAACGGGTAGGACAATGACTTTAAATTCTCAGTATAATGAATATTATAAAGTAACTAAACCTTTTATAAATTCCCAATCTTAGTTACTTTAGGAAAATGTGAATATGGTGCTAACCCATGAAATTCACACTTTGTACCTTACCAAGTCGTTGGTGGAGCGTGTGTGGTTAACCGGCACACTAACTTGGACTATTAAGGATCACGAAGGGTGACTTAATGTTTATCATAGATCGGTGGAGCGTGTGTGGTTAACCGGCACATCGATTAGGTGATAATATTAAGGGTACCAAGTGAGTTTGCATGGTTATTCACACCTTGTTTTGTGATCCTCGGCATCCCTGTCACAAAACCTGAAGGGCACAATCGAGATTGAAACATGCCATTGAAAAGTTCAATGAATCTCAAAAGATCTAGGAGTTTCAAATCCAATTAAAACCTAATAAATTATTTCGTTTTTCATGGTGGAAATTGGTGAATCGTCATTCACCTACCTTCAAATATTTTATAGCTTGGATTACGGCATCCCTCTTCCAAGTTATAAAATATTGTGTTGGGTCCTAGCCTTAATATTTCATATTGGGTGTTATATTAAGGACTTGAATCAACTAACTTGATTTTCTCCCATTGTAGATGTCTGGTTCAGACAACTATGATCTTCCCAAATCGCTTGAAACAAGCTTTCCTCTTGAAGATGATGTCCCTCAACATCATGCTTCACTCCCCCCACCTCCTCCATTTATTCTCCCTGACCCACAAGCCCGAAGACTTGAAAGGTTCAAGATCACTCAAGCTCTACTAGAAATGAAACATAAAGATGGAAGACCTGTGTGCACTCATGTCTTAGGAATGAAGTCATACATAGACAGTTTTAGAATGTTGGGTGCTGTTATTTCAAGGAAGTTCGCTGTTGACTGGGTTCTTCAGTCACTTCCTGAGTCATATAGTGAGTTTATTAAAGACTACCATATGACAGATCCCGACATAACCCTAATAGATCTTTCTTATTTGCTTGTTGCTGCTGAATCAGCAATGATTTGGCGCAATGGTCAAGCAAATATTGATGGAAAATCTATTTCTCAAACTTCCATGGACATGGACAATGGTAACATTGGAAGTCCAGAAAAGCTTTCTCGTCCCAATTGAAGGGGATCGGCCTTGGTCAACCCGGTTGACTAAAAGGTAAAGGGAAAGGCTAAGTCTGTGATTGTCTCATGTACCATTCCCAAAGAGTCTATATGTTTTTATTGTCATGAGAAGGGACATTGGAAGCGAAGCTGCCCTGAATACCTGAAATATTTGAAAGCAAGTAAAGACAAAATGTTTGACTCGGCTTCAGGTAAGTCCACTATCTAACTTTGTTAAAGTTCCTAATTGTTGATTCTTATTACATGATGTGACTAGGTTGCATCTTGATGTTTAGCAGGATCGAGCAAAAGGAAGGTTAAAAGAAGAGTGTGTTGAATCTGATCACGAAGATGGATTTCTATCGCATGGTTCGAGGATCGGATTTTTGAGCCACTACTTAAAAGTTAAGATAGATTGCTAAGAAATATGTAATAGCATAGTTTTCATTTAAAGTTGCATTGTAAGGAATATTTTTCCGCATTTTAATAAAGAAATAAAAGTTTTGTTTAGTTTATATTATATCCCCTTACAATGGCATTTATGGAAAATTGATGTTTGTATGTTTCTAGCAATATTGGTAATATGAGTTTGATTCTCTCATATGTGGTAGTGTCTGAAATTACCAAATGAGGAAAGGTTCTCATCACCCAAGCTTCAGTTAGACAGAAACTTGGAATCATACAAGTTGTATTGTATGATGAATGAGAATTTTCATCTTTGTAAAATTGAGACTAATTCATTGATCACATGCATATGTGAGTCAATTGAAGGACTAAGGAATTAGGCACACTGGGTGTTTGCTGGTCAAGGTCCACCACAAAGATCAATTCGTCATGATTTACTAAAGATTAGTAAATATGGTTATACTTATAAGGTTAAGTATAATTTTGTAACATTGGAAAAGTTTCAATGTATGGCAGAACGGATGAGAAGAATCAAATTTGGCAGAGAGATAAAAAGTTTCTCAAATCTGAAAAGATGGGAGAGTACTTTAGTATCATGTTTTATGATCATCTTAATGATTATGAAACCATATCACAAATTCATACTCTAAGGACATCTTAGTGCATTGTTATGACTAAGATGAGGGGTCGTGAATTGTTGGAATGGATAAAATCAAGAAGATGGATCATACTTCGTTCCAAAAACAACTCTTAGAGTCATACTCCAAGATTGTAACATTGAGTGACATAAAGTAAGGTTTAAAACACTTATCAAATGTAGTGTAAAATGTTTTCTACTCCTGTACATTTGAAATTGGTAAGTTGTGATGTCTTGGATAAGATAAAGACCAACTAAGACCAATTGTGTGAAGTGTTTATCTTAATAAGAATCTGCACTATCCCTTGAATATTTGTTTTGTCAAGGAATGGTTCTTGACTAGGGAAACTTATATGTCAAGAGGACAGTGGGAGTCTTAAAGATCCTGAAAGGATTTCAAGATTTAATCAAGAGTAAAACCTGAGTTTTATTACTAGCACACGACTTAAGGTTTGAAACCTATTAAGTTGACATAATTCTTGTTTCTGTGTCTGTTCCTATTAAGTTGACTATGCATATGAGTTCTGTTAGTTCTAAACTGTGTGCATAACAGCTTGGAAGCATTGGTGGGCCTTGTGTTACCAGATGACAAGAAATTAAGATTGAACAAGTTCAATCCATGTAAGGCTGAATTTGTTACTAACCTTGTCTTGTGATTATGGTTTTGACAAATTCACATGGATAGAAACTCATACACTATAAAATCTAAGTGTCATAAGGTTTCTCTCCGATTCATGAAAATGATGGTGAGGAAATGCTTTCACTAAGAAGATTTTAAGTAGATAGCAATTGTGATGTTTGCATTCTCAAAGACGTTAGTGGAGCGTGTGTGGTTAACCGACACACTAACATGGACTTGTGAGAAATGGCAAAGGTCTAAACAATTAAGACTATGATTACGACATCCCTTTTCATAGTTCTGGAAATTGTTTAGACACACATGTGAGCTATCTAAGAAAGGGTGTACGAATCTAAATTTCAGGAGTCCAGCTGATTTCTGGAAATATGTCAGAGCAAGTGAGAGCATAAGTGTTATGCTGATAATCATCATGTTAGTGGGATCATGATTATTATGTTTAGTGTTGCAAGTTAGCAATGTTAGTTATAGAAAAACAAAAGTTTCAATTCGTAAAGTTGTAGGGGTTGAAAAAGTTGTTTTGCTATAATTAAGGGAGAGGAAATTATACTTCATTTCAATTCTAAAAGCTTAGATTGAGTTTTTAATCATCTTTAGTCAAGGATATATATATATATATATATATATATATATATATATATATATATATATATATATATATATATATATATATATATATATATATTTTATGTTGGAATGGTTCAACTTAAAGAAATTCTATATATATTGCGTTATCAAAATTCGATTATGATTACGGCATCCCTCTTCATAATTAAATTTTGAAAACATGGCAAATAAAAAATATTGTAGCAAAAGACTGGTCTAGTATCATGTCTTTATGTGAGACATCATGAATCGTGTACCATATACTTCGGATATAGGATCGATTTCATGTGCTATAATATTCATCCTTATTGTAGCAAAAGACTGGTCTAGTATCATGTCTTTATGTGAGACATCATGAATCGTGTCCCATATGCTTCCGATATAGGATCGATTTCATGTGCTATAATATTTATCCTTTCTGAATTTTCCAAATGCTTAGGGCATTAAGAAGGGAAAAGTCTAGAATTGGATATGACTAAAGTGATTAAGCAATTGTTGAGGACAATCTAAGGTTCTCCAAAGATTGGTTGCTCGGGGACAGTTGGAATTAGGATATAAATTGTTGGAAAGGACCATATTGACATATTCTGAAAAGAGGTAACTCTTGTTCGGAAGTGATAGTCAAAATGGGACTATGGAAATTTCTCCATAGGTGGAAGTTATTCAATCTATGTAAGATTAGAAAACCTTAGTGCAAGAAGGATGTTCAAAGCAATGTACTTTGAATATGAGACTTCGTTTCCATAGAGTTGATCTCCTTTGGAATACTCTGTAATGACTGTTGACAAGTTTTGTGACTTTGTGCATAATCATTACAAGAGGAACATTGCATAAAAGTTTAAAATCTAACAGTTTTTTTGGTAAATGGTAGGAATTAGGAATTTTTACATTTACAATAAGGATTTGGGATTGTGAAATGAGCATCATTGGAATCATGTTCAAATGATCTATTTCACAAAGTAAAGATCATACACAAACATAGTGTGCATACTTGGAGTATGGCATAACTATTGTTTAGAAAAACAAAGTGTACATGCGAGGTGCATGGGACAACTGTTGTTTTTGTTCAAGTATTAAGTTGATTATTTGAAACATTATACAATGAATAATGTGTAATCAATATGGTGATAAATAAAAGGTGGTTCTATTTATATTCAAAAGGGTTCTGAGACCATATTGGATTCGATTATTATTGTGTTTCACTTTGCATGTTTTGACTTCCAGAATAGCTAGGTTATTCTTTCCGAATGACTAAGTTATTTAAACACTCCACAGTCGTTCATATGTTGGAAGTAGGTATGAATTAAGACTGTCATGAATCGAGTCTGTAGATGGCTAAATGTGTTTAGTCATGGCAATGGTTGCTACAACATTCATGAGTGCTCATAAGTTATGAGTAATGGAATTAACCCACGCTCACTTGTATCACTTCATGGAATTTATCTCGAGTGATCGTGAGACGGTAATATCATATAAGTCTTCAAACCTAGAGATATGAGTTGTTACCTATGAGTTGGTTGTGCATTGATTGCACGTAAACGCATCAGTAACTTGATGTTATAAAACGTGCCTTTGTGTATAATTCAACAAGTAGTAGAAACAAGTATATGAGTCGAAATTTATCTATTCCTTCTAGTCCTTGGAGGATTAGAAGCGATATCTGGGTCCCTCGATGATTTTGTTTTGACCTATGTACCGGGCCCGGTCAAAACCTAATTGATGTGTTCAATTTAGTTCTTTGTCAAACAAATCGGAAATCGGGAAACAAACTGCTGGACAATAAGTACAACGTTGTTCCATGTATTTGTCCGGCTGATATCATGAGAACAGAGGATTATATGATCACTTATCTAAAATGGCGCTTCATAGTTCAACAGAGTTTTCGAGAGCTACGATTGTTGGTTGGTTCCTGAAGTAACATACGTAAATACAGTTATTAGACTTATCCAAATGGGAGACTGTTGGATAAGGTGTCTAAGTCCATAACTTATTTGGTATATACTTGACCCGACCCGGCATGGTCCATTTGGGTTGCACTTCACCCAAACTGTTTATGGATAATTTTATGAGAATTGTATACTTACGATTTATTAACATATTATAAGTTATAATATATTAATATAAAGTCATGTTATTTAATTAGTTTTAATCTTGAATTAATTATGAATTAATTTAGTGATTAAAAGGAAGACTAATTAAATCATGGGCTATTATATTTATATGGTGTGGGCTAATACTCATTTGTTAATGGGCTAAGCTTATATGGAAGTCCATGGATGATCTATGGAGCTTTTAACCCATGGATCCTTGGAAAGGAAAAGACATGGGTTATTAGGGTTTCACCCTAACCATGCACACTATATAAACAAGCTCATGTTGCATGAAATAACACCCTAGTGTGTGTATAATAGTGGTGGCCGAAATCTAAGAGTTAGTATACTCTCTCATACATTTTCCAAGTTTGTGGTGATTTGTGATTTCCATTTGAGGCATTCACATTATTGGTGCTTGGCTCTCAAACTCCAAGGAATCAACAATCAACAAAAGGTATGTAATTCATCTAGTTCTTTTATGTTTAAAAGTACCCCATGCCATGCTAGATAGGTTATAAACCTTGGAAAATAATATTTTGCATGTAGCTTAGACAAACATAGATCCAAGGTTTATTAGGGTTGCATGTACACTTAGGAAGTGTTAGAATGCTCAAAACCCAACACTTACTGTGCCTGTACGTCAGACACTTACTTTGGAGGCAGCTATCTGCGCTGCCAAGTCTGTTGAAGATATGATTAAAGGGAGAGCCGCCAGCAAGGTTGAAGTTGGCAAGAAAAGAAAGTTTGAAAGGACTTCAGGGTCCAACGAGAAAAGAAAATTCTCGAAGTATGGAGGAGGAGAAGGCGAAACAAAATGGTGCGAGAGGTGCAAAAGGAAGCACTTTGGGAAATGTAGCAAAGAGGTGACCTGCTACAAGTGTGGAAAGACTGGGCATTATGCCAACGAGTGTCCGTCCAACAAGAGGATATTCTATCGATGTAACGAGGAAGGTCACATTTCGAAAGACTGCCCAAAGAAGAAAGAGGCAGAAATGCCCAATGTTCCACCAAAACCAAAACCAAAGGCATTCCAAATGATCCTTAATGAAGCAGATGGAAATATAAGGGATCATGAGTAAGTACCTTATATTCCCAAAACTAAGACATAAAGTAGCAATGTAGTTAGTAACAAGTGGTTTAGCCTATTAGAGGCATAGTATAGGGTAAACTTGAACCTTTGTGTAATCGTTTCAAGGAAATAATATAAAACCTGGTTTTGTCATCTGATGAATGGAATGGTTGGTGTAATTCTTGAAGTTGTCCCATCGTCTAGAATTTCCATCACCAACCAAGTTGAAGTAGAATTTATGATTGAAGATACGCATGGAAGAAGTCCTAGTAGAGTCTAGGAAAATTTTATGATTAATTGGACACATTCGTATGTGTTAAATTGTTTTGTGATTTTAGGACTTGGGGACTGCGAGACCGTACTTGGGACGAGTATGAGTAGGTGTGAATAGTAGTAGAGATCTATACTACTGGAAGCACAGGAATCACACTTGGATCAGGGAAAGTCACAAGGTTACCAAGGAGCTAGTAATTGATTCCGTCTTATTCTAGTATGTCGTTACCATCGTTTCGGTAATGACTAAGAAGATAATTGTTATTCCGACCTTAGAGGTCATATCGAATCGAGTCCGACTAAGATGAGTTTGTTATGTGGTTCAGAGAACCAAGTTCGATGTAGTATTTGACTTAAGCCAGAAGATTGAAGTGAGAAATGATCAAAGCGATCAATAGAAGTATTGCACTCATTGTTAAGGAAGTAGATAGTTAGAAATGATACATGTTGAACTGTGATTGTATCACATTAGAACATGAAGGAAGGTATAGTTTGCTCCGAAATTTGTCCCTAGGAGATCTGAGTCTAAGTAGTGCAGTATACAATGAGAGATCATTAGAACATGACCCATCGGTCTGTTACAATAAACGAAGGAAAATACTTATTCTAAGAAGAAGGAGTCCTCAATAAGGATTTATTTTGTAACTAGAAGGTTACGATTGAATGTTCTATGGAGTTCTGAAGCTTTTTAGAATTAGCTGGATATTATCGCTAATTTATCCAAGGCTTTTCTTCGATTGTGACTCCATTGACAGCTTTGACCCACAAAGGAGCTGTCTATACTTAGAATAAGAAGCATAGGAAGCTTTGAGAAGTCAAAGAAGAAGTTGTGTGAAGCACCGATTCTTTCTTTACCTGAAGGAGTTGATGACTTCACATTTTATAGTAATGCCTCTGGAGTTGGGTTAGGTTGTGTTCTGACCCAAAGGGATAAAATGATAGCGTATGCATTGAGGCAATTCAAAGAGCATGAAAAGAACTACCCCACTCATGGTCTGGAGTTGGCAGTGGTAGTATTCGCCTTAAAGGTATGGAGAAGGAATTGAACATGAGGCGACGGCGCTGGCTAAAGTTACTCAAGGACTACGACTGTGAGATACTTTACCACCCTGGTAAAGCAAATGTTGTTGCTAATGATCTCAGTCGGAAGGTAAATCTTGAAAAGAAAAGGCCAAGAGCGTTGAGAATTGAAGTTGTCTCGACAGTTGTGGAAAGTATAAAGAAAGCTCAAGAGGAAGCTTTAGAGAGAAATTACCGAAAGGAGGAACGTTTGGGCAAAACATTGGTGTTTGATACAAACGGTCAACGACTGAAGGTATTCAAAGATAGGATTTGAGTACCTAAGGCGGGAGGAGTAAGAGGTCTTCTGATGAAAGAAGCTCACAAAACCATGTACTCGATTCATCCCGGTAGTACGAAAATGTATAGGGATCCAAAACCCTATTACTGGTGGCCGACGATGAAGCTCGATGTTGCAAAGTAAGTGGACGAGTGTGTAACTTGTGCTAGGGTTAAGGCACAACATCAGAAACCGTATGGGAGTTTAGAACCTTTGCCTATACCCGTGGGCAAATGGGAAGACATCACTATGGATTTTGTGACTAAACTGCCCAGAACAAGGAATGGTCACGACATGATTTAGGTGGTCGTTGATCGCTTCACTAAGAGTGCGCATTTCATAGCAGCCAACGAGAAATGGTCTATGGATAAACTTGCGAATTTTTATGTGAAAGAAATTGTGAGGCTTCACGGTGTTCCGTTAACGATTGTATCCGATCGTAACAGCCGTTTTACCCCAAGGTGTTGGAGGAGTCTGTAAGAGGAATTGGGTACCAAGTTGTGTTTGAATACGGCTTACCATCCGCAAACCGATGGTCAGAGCGAATAAACGATTCAAACGTTGAAGGATATGCTGAGAACCTGTACCCTGGAATTCCAAGGTAACTGGGATGAACATTTGCCTTTAGTAGAATTTTTCTAGGGTAATAGTTTCCACTCAAGCATCAAGATGGCACCTTATCACGCTTTGTATGGAGAAAAGTGTTGAATGCCGTCATGGTGACTGGAAGCTGGGGAAAAGCAGCTTATGGGACTTGAAATAGTCCATCAGACTGCTGGAAAGTTGAAAGTGATTAGGGAAAGGATGTTAGCTGCTCAAAAGAGTTATGCAGACAAGAAAAGACAACCGATATCATTCGAAGTTGGAGATTCGGTTTTACTTAAAGTCTCGTCGTGGAAGGGACTTATAAGGTTTGGTAGAAAGGGAAAGTTGAGTCCAAGGTTTATTGGACCATTTAAAGTTCTTCGGAGGATCGAGAATCAAGCTTACAAGCTAGAATTACCGAAAGAACTGGAGGGTATTCATAACACATTTCATGTGTGTTATTTAAGGAAGTTCACGGGAGGTGTGCCCGACATAATTCCCATTTCTGAATTAAGGTTGGATGAGAGCAAGAGGTTAATTCGAGAACCTGAGGCAATCGTTGACCGTAAGATTAAGAAGTTGTAACGTAAGATAGTCGATTTAGTGCTTGTGCGTTGGAAACATATAAATGGGGCAAATCTCACCTGGGAAATGGAGAGTGACATGGTGAGTCGCTACCCGTAGTTGTTTGTCGTTGTGTGATTCTGGGGATGGAATCATCCTAAGGGGGAGAGAGTTGTAACGCCCGTGTTTCTAGGCTACACATTAATATTGACATAATGGTCTAGGTTAACCTTTGTGACTCATTTTGGAGAAATGAAAAGGAATTATGTGAATATTATGTGTTTTATGTGTTTTATGCTTAATTATTAGGGTTTAAATAATTAAGAATAAAAATGAGCATCAAAAATTAAATTTTAGATAGAGCTGATATCTATTAAGAAACTTGTGGTGGGCGTGACAAGGATTACGGATATATAAAGAATGCCGAAATCCGAGTTATAACGAAGAAGTTATGACCTGTCGAAGTTTCGCAACAAACCGGCACGGTGCCGAATGTCGTAAAAAGTGAGTTTTTCATAAACTACTTTTTAGCCTTAGTAATATAAACGAAACTCGTAGTATTCGTTAAACCGAGAAGTTCGATAAAAAGAACGCCCAAATCTGACTTCGTATGAGGAAGTTATGATTTTTCGAAGTTTCAGCTTAGCAGTAGACAACTAGAAACTCGAATTTTAGATCGAGTGATTTTTAGCCGACACGACCTAAACGAGAATCGAAGGTCTCGTCATTAGTAGCACAACGGTAAAAAGTCTGACGAAAACGGACGTCGGATGAAGAAGTTATGAATTTTTAACGGATTTCCTGTCCTGGTCTGTTAAAAATAATAATATAAAAATTAAATTCAAAATTATCCGACGAAGTCTAAACGGAAGTTGTAGAGCGTAATTTTACCTACGCGTGCATATAAAGAACGTAAAACACTGAGCTCGTATGCGAAAGTTATGGATTTTAGAAGTTTTGACACGAAAAACGAGAAAAAATCCCCAAAACCGAGGAATTTCGCATAGGTGGACTTCGGCCACCTGTCCTCGCCTCGCAGGTGACACGTGTCCGAAATTCTGATGAGTCACCGAAGTCATGGAAGCATCCGAGGAGTGACGCGTGTGCAGCCGAGAGTCCGACGCGTGCCAGGTGACTCCTCCATCTGAAGCCGCCTTACCTCGCCTCGACGCGTGTCGCACCAGCTGTCCGAAGCGGTCCAATCAGAAGCCTCCAGCGAGGCCCTCGCATGCGCAGCCATGTGCGAGCCCACGTGCGAGCATTCCATGCGAGCCCTCGGATCTGCGATGCGTGGCTTCTTCTCAGCCGTTGGATCAGGAGGCTCGGCCCTATAAATAGGAGGGTGCGAGACCTCCCGGGTAAGCTTTGAAAACTTGTCATTTTAGCCCTTTTTCAATATTTCTTTCATTTCAACTTCCCTCGAAGCCCCGGTATCAATTATAACCCCCGGAATACGCCACGAAGTGCCCGAGAAACCCGGAAAATTTATCTTTTCGGTTTCGAAGCCCGACCCTTCGCGGAGCCCGGTTTGTCAATAAAACTCCCGGTTTTATTAGAAACGATTGTTTTAGGAAACGAATTGCTGCCCGATTTTCATTAAATGAGGTGAATGTGTAGTTACTTTCACCTTACACATAGATATGAAGTATTTTACATAAAATACGTGTTGTGTGAATATTTATTGTTTGTTTATTTGAGTTGGATGTTGAAGGTGTGATTTATACATGTTTTTAAATAATTTAAACTGTATATGTATTTTTATCTACAAAAATGTTGGGTAAAACATGGGTAGATGAAATAATGGGTGTGTGATGATAGGTGAGTTGGATAAAGGAGATGATCAGTAATATTGATCATGAGTTGAGGGTGAGTGGTGAAATTTGAGAGAATCACTTACCCAAAATGTTGGCCCCCGTCATTCAGCAGAGTAGGGATGACAACCATGGACTATTCTAGATGGTGTGTGGAACACTAGCAGGCCCGCAACCTGTAGGTGTAATGAACTATATGTTCATTTGGAGTACTCGAAAAACCCATTGACATGTATGATAGGGGTGAATATTGTCAATAATACTATTAATAAATAAGAGCTATGAATTTAGCCCCTGTTGTATAAACCCTGGTGATGGTGTGACCTTGTGTCTATTCCTTAGGATGAATCCTTAGGAAGGAGTGATAGTTGATTCTTAGGGTAAACCCTTAATAAATAAATAAGATAATGGGGTTGGGGTAATTTGGTTGATTGATTGATGTTTAAGTACAATAAATTTATTTATTGTGGGTTGAAAACACTATGTGCTCACCAGGCTTCCAAGCCTGACCCACTCAGTTTTTTTATATTACAGGTAGTGGACCCCTAGCATAGTCGGATGATGATGATGAGTGATTTATGGATTATAGGCCAGTAGTTATGAATAACTGTTGTAAGGCTTATAATGTCTTGTTTATGCTTTTGATCTGTATCGGAACATGACATCCCGAGGTTTTGATATAAAAGGAAATTATATATTTCTTAAAGAAAGGTTTTGACAAACTTTTATCATGTTTTGTTTTTTTGGGGACCAATTCCGCAACATCTTTTAAAAAGATTCTCTGATTTTATTTTAAAAAGCATAAATTAAATCGGTCTTTTCTGGCCGAGAAACTAGGGAATGTCACACCATCCAGGGGCATAGTGCTGCCAGGTCGCTAAACCTGTCAGTGTAGGCCACTATGTCTGAGCCAACCATCTTGAGTTCCCATAGTTCTTGTTCTAGCTTCTGTACTTCGCCCCTTGGGCAGTACTCTCTCATCATCATTTCCTTCAAGTTTTCCCAGCCCATAGAGTTTGCTACTGTTAGAGTCAATGACTTAACATGGCCATTCCACCATGTTAGGGCTCTTCCGGAGAAGGTGCAGGCAGCAAACTTTACTTTGCTTCCTTTTGGGCATGAACAGATTTCGAAGACCGAATCTGTTTTCTCGAACCATTGCATCAGAGCGATGATTCCACCATTTCCGTTAAAGGAATTTGGTTTGCAGTTAATGAAGTCTTTATACGAAAACTCCCTTGGGTGTCCGTGAGTAGCTCCGGGGTTGGCTAAGTGGGTACCGCTACCATTTCCGCTGATACCACTTGCGCGAATTTGGGTTAGAGCGGATATCGTTGCTGATGTTACCACTGCCTGAAAAGCAGCTAGGTCAAACTGTGGCGGGGGTAGTGGCGGTTGAGTTGGAGTTATCGGAATAGTGTGTCTGTTCGATTTGCGAGGAGGGATCTTTGCTAAAAAAATACAAAGATGAGATGGAATAAGTCTATAGCAGTGGACACAAGCCAAAAGCTGCAAAGACAAGGTTATCCCAGTTCTGAGTGTATCGGGTCCTAACTTCCACAGGGTTCTAGAAACAATTCATAAAAGAGTCTATACCAATTAAACTTTATGAATTAGAAATGGCTATCCTCGAATGAATATCTGTGACCTAAATAACTGTTACCAGCTGCATGTAAGAAAATAATCCTAACACATAACGTGAGCAGTGTCTCCACTCGCTCATTAAGTTAACAAGATTATTATTTATTAGTGTGACGTGTAAGACGTTTTGGTTACTTTGGTTGATCCCTCTTTGAAAACTTCTCATGAACTTGCTCTTGTTCCTCCCGGACTCTTCTGTTGTCTACTATGAGGAAGTGGTTACATCTATCTGGGCTTGTCGTGCGAGAATGGAAGTGACTAAAGAATCTATGAGTTTTAAGGTAACTTTATGGGGTGATCCTTACAGAGTCCTCCTATAATTGCACAAGGTATACAAGTTGTATATAATTCAAGATTAAATAGACCTTCAAATAAGTGATCCTACTTCAAAACCACAACCATAAGAGGAATGAGTAGTGAAGCGTAGATCGCAAATTCTAAGTCTATAAGATCTCAATTATATATAAAACTTTAGGAGTATACATTGCAAGATTTTAGACTTGTCCGTAAGGGTCTTTTAAGTTATCATGTAAGTTGTTTATATAGTGCCTAAAATACTCCTATAAGATCTCAATTATATATAAAACTCTAATGTACTTGATCTAGTATTCTCTTGACTGGTGTTTAGGTAAGTTTTAAGACTGTTGCAACACCACATCACTCCCAACTACATGTCGGTCACATCTCGAATGAATATAGTTGATCAGGCTATATTGATCCTAGCTATGATTACATAACTGTTCAGGTTTGACGACAGTGTTCAACCTTTCAATACTTTACTTCTGTTCTTCTTGTGATACTTGGTCTAGTATGTACATGTATAAGCAAGTAGGTATATTTTTATAACTTGTCGTTATACTCTTAAAATATATCATTATCCAGAGCACTTAAGCCCAATTGTATTTATAGTTGTATATCTTTTATCGGTTGATATACTTAGTTCACTATAAACAATGCTCTGATACCAATCTGTCATACCCCAAAACCGGAACGACGGAAACGCTCTAGGGTGGAGGACGTCATGTTTAATATCACAAGACATGCATCATAGTAAGCAAAGTAATGAACAACCATTTCATTAGAAAGAAAGTGTTTACAAGGTATGTGTTCACAAAACATAGAATACATAAGCAAATAATAAAACAAGACTTGAAGCTATACTGCTCCATCTTCTAAATCCCAGTGGGAGTACCTCTCTACTAGGCTCCTGAGAATACAAGTTATTTGAAAGAGTTGATCAGCAATTAAGCTGGTGAGTTCATAAGATTTTAGTGATGTAGTAAGTTGTAAAATGTTGTGGTAAAATGTTGTGGTAAAATGTTGTTGAAACTGTAGTTGAAAAATGTAGTAAGTTGTAAGCTCCTTTTAGAAAAGTTCGCATGTTCCTCTTAGAAAATCCTATATTTCCTACTTTGATGAAAGATAGGTAAAAATGATTCTACAATCCCTTCTATGAGTACTAAATGGACACAAGTGATATAAAACTCAGAGTAAACAAACAATCGACTGTGCGCATCTGCCCTAAGCTCACAACCAAACAAGGAACAGAAAGTAAGGCGGATAGCACACATCCCATTGTTTGTTAGATCATTGTTGTATATAACCCTGGTGTGTTCACTTGTTACTCATGGAGTTAATTGTGATGGTTCCTTTATATTTAAGGAAAAGTTCCTCTATGAAAACCCTTATTCCTTATAATACAATGGTGACCACAGTGATTACTTCTATAATCACTTAGTTTATACTGCCTATATATGGTCTAATATCGAATAGAAAGTTAATTGGGTGAATCTGCCCTAAGCCCACAACCAAACAAGGAACAGGAAGTAAGGCGGAAAGCACACATCCGACTACCTATTGGGTATTAATGATAAATAACCATGATGTATAAACTAAAGTATTATAGAGTTAATCACCTAAAGTCCTTTAAGTTTATACTAGTTTAATAGAATGGATTAAACCCTTTGCTGGAAAGTTTCTAGTTTTGTATACCCAAAGTTCTGATTTGGAAAGTGTGTTCTGTACTAGAAAACTGTGCATTGACTCTGTGTCCTATGACTTGACCCATACCTGGTACTCTTTATGATGAATCAATGTATACTGGACATATATATCTAGAATCGAATAGATAATAGACTGGGTGAATCTGCTCCAAGCCCACAACCAAACAAGGAACAGGAAATGAAGCGGAGAGCACACATCCTATTACCTGTCGGATCCTATTGACATATATATATATATATATATATATATATATATATATATATATATATATATCCTCAAATGTTATGCATTATGGCCCCTTTCTACTAAACGTAGCCTTCTACTAAATATAATATATACATTAATGAATATGTGAGAATATCACAAAGTAAATGTAGTAGGGAAAATAATGTTTTATCTCAGCAGTGACACTGCTGGCTATAAAGTAATAAAATACAGACTCCAGGTAGTATTAAATGTACAATACACCTATGGGAGTCTTTTTGCCTTTAATCCCTAATGAGTTAATTTAAGGTTTAAATGCTAACTCGTATGTAACTAGGAAGATATTTTATTATATTTTATCACCTCGTGTCTGCTAACCCAGATACGTGTAATCGTACTAAAGTTAACGCAAACTCGGAAAGATATATTATTATATTTTATCACCTCGTGTCTGCTAACCCAGATACGTGTAATCGTACTAAAGTTAACGCAAACTCGGAAAGATATATTATTATATTTTATCACCTCGTGTCTGCTAACCCAGATACGTGTAATCGTACTAAAGTTAACGCAAACTCGGCAAGATATATTAACATGATTTTTCCCGGTACTTAGTATGGTGTGTTCCTCCATGTACTTATTATAGTATGTTCCTCTATGTACGTGTTATAGTATTTTGTGAACCCTTAAACTATACCTATTATAGTTTACTAGTAATGTACTTGAACTGTTGTTGAAAATACTCGTTTTACTACTAAGTTATGCTTGTACTTTAAAACGGAGTTTTGTTAGACTATAAAGTAACATAACTTGAAAGAGCTTTTGAAAAGTTTTGATCACTTATAAAAGGCATAAGTAATAATTTGAAAGATGTTTATAACAAACATATACACAATTATCATTGTGTTCAACTTGTATTCCCCCCCTTAAAACATTTAAAACAGTTTAAAAGATTGATTACGGGGTATGAACTCACCTGATGTGGGTGATTCAACTAATATACGCGTAAGGATGAGGTGTTCCACGAATGACATCTCGAGACACAACAAGTCCTAAATGGCATACATTGGCATATATTGACATAAATATAGTCCTTGGAAGCAACCAAATGCAAGGAAACACCTCATGGGACTAGGAAACACTTTGACCAAGTGTTGGAATCACATGTGATTCATCTAAAGGGTGTTTAAGGCCATAGTTTGGTGTTTACGTCCATGTGTTTACGGCCACATGAGTTTACGGACGTAAACTCATGGTCAAAGATGCAAATTAGGGTGTTTGAAGGCTAGGGAAGCTTGAGGGAAGTTTCCTCTACACATGGATGAGAAAGACCCACTCAATGGAGAGTGTTGAGATGTTTACGGCCAAGGGTGTTTACTCTTGGGCCATAAACTCTCTAAATGGTCACATTTAGGGTCTTAAAGGTAAGGAGTCGCAAGGGTTCAAGTGTTCTAAGGTTTAGCAAGAGTCTAGATGTGTTTAAGGTCCAAGACTTGACCTTAATTGGAGTTTACGGCAAAGGGTGTTTACTCTTGGGCCGTAAACTCTCTAAATGATGAGTTTGGTGAAGGTTCAAGGTCTTAAAAAGCACATGGGAGTGTTCTAGCCTCAAGTCCAAGCCTTAGGAAGAGTTTAGGGCTCAAATGGCACCCTTATAGGGGTTTACGGCCATGGGCGATGGCTTGGCCGTAAACTCCTTTTGGTCCTTCATTCTTGATGTTTTCAAGGCTCTAAGCATGAATCTTAACTAGATAACATGTTTAGGGAAGAGTACTTACGATATAGAAGCTTGAAAGAGTCGATTTTGGCCAAGAACATTAGTGTGTGTTCTTGGTGTTGTTGGTGAAACTTGAAGATTTGAAGATCTAGTTGAAATGAATGTTTTCATGGATGAAATCAAAGAGTGTAACTAGGAGATGAAGTGTAACAACAAATCAAGGAAAGAGCACTTACGTTTTTGATGATCTAAGATGAAGAACTTGATGATACTTGAGAGGATTTGGAAGTGTTCTTGAGTTGGAAATGAAGAAATGAAAGAAAAATGAAGGGATGGCGTCTTATAGGGGAGTTTCCGGCCAGGGTTGAGTTTACGGCCGTAAAATCCATGTTTACGGCCGTAAACTCCACATGTTGGAGTTTAGGGCTTTAGTGTTGTACAGTGAAGCTAACTGGTATTTCCTAACACTCACCACTTGAGTGTACTAGGCTCGGAACACTCAAACAGACTCTAAATTGTGTTAAATGATAGCAGGATTGAGTCTGTCACTGAGTTGAGTTGACTGACTGAGCTTTTAAAACAAAAATTTTTCGGGTTGTCACACTTTATATCTCCGGAATCCTTGTTTCGACCACCACAACCTTCTTCATAGATATCAGCTTTATCTAACATTTTACTTTTGATGCTTATTTTTTATCCTTAATTTATTATATTATCATAATTAAATATAAGGCACATAAATGCACATAATTCATTCTTATTACTTGAAAACACGTTACAATAGTTGACCTAGACTATTACATCGTCTTTAATGCTTAGTCCAGAAACACGGGCGTTACACCTACTTACTTCCAAAAGTATGAGGGACTATGGAATTTTGAATAATTAAATTACGCTGGAAGTAAAAATGCAAATTGAAACACAAGAATAAATAATTGAAAAAGGTAGTAAACTAACTCATAAATGATTATCTATTATTTAATCATGAATATCAATTACGTTTATTTTGTTACCGTGTTTCAACTTATCAATTAACTACTAAATCTAATATCATATCTTAAGCTCTTTACATGTTGGTTGTGTGTGACCCTGCTCAGAGCCTTTGTAAAAGGATTTGCATGATTGTCTTCTAATGATACTCGTTTCACCAGGATATGTCCATCTTTAACCCTATGTCTGATATAATGGTATCTCATGTCGATGTGTTTGGAACTCCCATGATCCTTTGATTCTTTGGTTAAATAAATCGCGCCTTCATTATAATAGAAGAGTTCCATTAGCTCTTAAATGGTCGGGACTACTCCGAGATCTCCGATGAAATTACTCAACCAAGCCGCTTCCTTTGATGCCTCACTTGTTACGATGTACTCTTATTCAAAAGTAGAATCAGCTACCATTGTCTGCTTGAAATTTTTCCAACTCACTAGCTCACCATTCAGCAAGAATACCCAAACATATTGAGAAAAAAAGTGTCTCCGTCTGTTTGAAATTTAGCATCACTATAACCACTCATTCTTAACGTATCATTACCGCCAAGAACTAGAAACATGTATTTTGTTTTTCGTAAATATTTAAGAATGTTCCTGAGTGCAGTCCAATGGGCTCTGCCAGGATTACCCTAAAAGAAACTAACCATGCTGAAAGGATAAGACACATCAGGGATAGTACATGTCGTAACATACATGATCGATCCTATAATTGAAGCATATGGGACTCGACTCATGTCCTCTATTGCTTCACCAGTACTGGGAATTTGAGTCTTACTCAATTTAACAATAGGATAAATGGGCAAATCCTCTTTCTTAGAATTTTCCATACTGAAAGTTTTCAATATTTTATCCAAGTATGTACTTTGGCTAAGACCTATAATGCGTTTCTTTCTATCCCTATGAATCCTTATTCTAAGAATGTAAGTTGCTTCCCATAGATCCTTTATTTCAAAACACTTCCCAAGACAAGATTTTACTTCTTGAAATGTTGGAATGTCGTTTCCTAGAAGGAGTATGTCATAAACATACAAGACTAGGAAAGTCACTACACTCCCACTAGCTTTGACATATATAAAGGACTCATCTTCACTCCTGGAGAACCAAATGCTTTGAATTTATTTTGGAAGAAAAGATTCCAACTACGAGATGCTTGTTTTAATCCATAAATGGATTTCTCAAGCTTACATATCTTATCAGGAAATTTAGCATGTTCAAAACCTTCTGGTTGACTCATATAGACGTCCTCAGTAAGCTTCCCCTTAAGGAATGCGGTTTTAAAATCCATTTTCCATACCTCAAATTATAAAAGGAAGCAATGGCAAACATTATCCTAATCAATTTGATCTTAGCCATTGGTTAGGTGGTCTCATCGTAGTCAACCCATTAGGTTTCAGTAAAGCCCTTCACAACCAGTCGAGCATTAAATGTGTGCACCCTTCCATCCATTTCAGTATTCTTCTTGAAGATCCACTTGCAACCTACTATCTTTGGACATGGTACATGATCAACTAAGTTCCATACTTGGTTATCATACATGGATTGGATCTCACTTTCCATATCCTATTTCCATTTTACAGCCTCAGTACCTGCCATCGGTTCCTTGTAGTTAGCCGGTACGGGTGTACCCAAGCCGATTATTCGAGATAGACCCATACTGACCCGAGTCCCTTAGGAAGAGCAGTAAGGAAGCACAACCCATCATGAACGAGTCTAAGTTTAAATAACCATACACAAATCTCGGAATCATATCCCATAGATCATGCAAAAGAAATAATATGGTGCAATAAAGTAATAAAAAGACAAAAGGTACACCTCCTTTTAGGTCAGATAATAGACGAAGAACCAGACCAAACCATGAACCTACAGAACCACAAAAGGCCTATAAAAACTCTCAGAAGCATGGTAGCTAGGTATGAAAAACAAGAGCAAGAAACATCATATACAATGTCAGAGTAATTCTCATATTCATAATCTAACTTGGGTATCAGAGAGTAATATCTGGGTCTAACCCTCAGTATAGATTCCTAACCCAACAACTGTTTATTTCATGTAGAGTGGATTCCCGGATGCTTATTAGATAGGATATCTGGATGAAGAGCTAAACATGCAATTGGATCCCGTCGTAACAACATTGGTGCCATCCGTGTTATAAGGGTGTCATAGTAACATCCGAAGGAGGCACCCAACAAAGATTTTTCAACTAAGATAATACATGATATGCAATAAAATAACCGACTATTTAAACAGAAAACAACCTTTACCACATATGGAACAAAGCAACATAGCATGTTTACATAATATGTTTACCAAGGGAAAAAGACATACCACCCATCACTGAGGAGATGAACCAATACTTATAAACAGGCACATATACAATATAAGTATCCATAGGATATACTGTGATAGTGGAAGTTCAACAGAAATCATGTACGATCATTGTTTCTCACAGTTACTAGATCAAATACAGAAAAATGAAACGGTTAGCAGAACACTTAACAAGTTTTGTGGGACACTCTGTATAGCCAAAAGGAATATTGTTCGCTTTGCTGACCTTAGCAAATCAGGTGACACAAGATAAAAACACACATATGTTAGACTTCACAATTGTACAATCGGTATCGCCATAGAATGTCATATTTGGATGAAGTGCAATGAAAAAGTTTGAAGCCAATGCATCAACAATCCATGTTGTAGTTTAGTTTAGAACACTGGTTGGATATGGAAGAATTTGCACCAATCTATCGCCAGTAGAAGAAGGAGCGAAAACAACAGTTCCAAAGTGGAAGCAAGCACGTAACGAGACATGGGAAGTTATAATTAACAATGGATACGCAGATCAAGGAATACGAATCAGAGCAGGGCTACCGGGCAGCCTGAAAGAGGGGTTAACAAACTTATTGAAAGAAAGCATTGACGTATTCGCTTGGGAAGCAATAGACATGACCGGCGTACCTAGTAAACTAGTTGAACACAAATTAAACGATGGATTGGGAAGCAAACTGATCCAACAAAAAACGAGAGGATAATCCAAAGATAGGAACAAAGCAATAAATGATGAAGTAGATAAGTTAGTAAGGGAAAACATAGTAAGGGAGTCACTTTTCCCATATTGGGCAGTGAATCCGGTATTGGTGAAAAAAGGAGACGAGAAATGGAGAATGTGTACATATTTTACAGACTTAAACAAAGCGTACCCAAAGGACTACTATCCATTATCATCCATTGATGAAAAAAATATAATCTTTACATGGTAATAAGTGGAAGAGTTACAAAGGATACCACCAAATACACATGCACAAAAGAGACGAGGAAAAAAATTCTTTCAAAACAGACATGTGAACATTTTGTTACATAAAAATGTCGTTTGGACTAAGAAACACAGGGGCAACATACGAAAGGTTAACAAAAAACGTTTTCGAGCCACAAATAGGTAGAAATGTTGAAGTCTACATGGATGACATGGTCATCAAAAAAAAGATAACAACCATTTTCTACAGGACATAGCAGAAACATTCGCCAGTCTAACGTCGACGAACATGAAATTGAACCCAAAAAAGTGTGTATTCGGGACGGAAGAAGGAAGGTTCTTAGGGCATGTGATTTCAAAGGATGGAATGAAAAAAAACCCCAAAAATATATAGTCTTGATTAGAAATGCGCTCAACGAAAACAGTGAAAGAGGTAGAAGCATTAAATGGCAAATTGGCAGCACTAGGATATTTCTTGGCTAAATTTGCAAAAAAAAAAAATATACCCTTTCTATAAAACACTGAAAAGAGTACTGGATAAAAAAGAATTATGATAGACGGAGGAAACGTAGAACGCACTATAAAAAGTCAAAATAGCATTAACTGAATTGCCCACCTTGACATCGCCAATCGCTGGAGAAATTTTGATGATATACTTAGTGACGTCAGAAACAACAGCCAACGCGGTATTAGTAGCAAACATGGAAGATAGACAGATACCCATTTACTATCCCTAGTGAATGCGACAGGACGATGTGGGAGGTATTTCCTAGCTTATACTATAGAGGTCCTCACGAACATACCATTAGGATAGGTGTTACTAAAACCAGAGAAGTCAGGAAGATTAGCTAAGTGGGCTACGGAATAGGGAGAGCATGAAATTGTGTTCAAACCGAGAACCATCATATAAGCATAGGCATTAGCAAACTTTATTGTCGAATTAACTGGTCATAGGGATGTACCGTCAGTAGCAAAAACAAATGTTCAAGTCAAAAACACAGAAGCCACACAGGGAAATCAATGGATGTTGTACTCAAATGGATCTTCCTGTATAGAAGGGATAGGAGTCGACTTGATATTAACAATTTCAATAGGAGAAGAATTAACTTATGCATTGCGATTTGATTTCCATGCATCGAATAATGAATCAAAATATGTGGCACTGATCACAGGACTGCAACTAGCTATCAAAATGGGATGTGAGCACATATAGGCCTTTATAGACTCAGTGGTAGTAGCTAACCAAACTAATGGATCATATGAGATTTGAGGGAAAAATCTCACGTAATATGCCGAAAAAGTTAAAGCATTAGCAAATAAATTTATAAGTTTCAGGTGGGAAGACGTGCCATGGTCAAAGAACAAAAGAGCGGATGCATTAAGAAAACTAATCCTCAAATTTCCCTCATTTGGATAAAAAATGTTTGTAGAAATAGTGAAAGCAAAAGCAATAGAAGAAATGTCGATAATGTCATTAACAACATAAACGAGTGATTTGAGGAAACCAATAATAGATTACTTAATAGAAGGGAAATTACCACATGATCATAAACAGGCCAGGAAATTACGAGTCAGGGTACCATCCTTCATAGTAGATAATGGAGTGTTGTACAAGAAAGGATACTTAACACCTCGCCTACGTTGTGTAAACGACAAGGAAATAGAGTACCTCATAAGAGAGATGCATGAAAGAGTTGTCGGAGCACACGAAGGCGTACAAAAAGAAAGGGTTGGGTACTATTGGCCAAACAGGTATCAAGACACAAAAGATATACTCTATAGATGCGAAAATGCCAGAAGCACGCTCCAATTCCAAGGAAATAAGCAACGCCAATGATTAGCATTAGTATCCCGCGGCCTTTTATTCAGCGGGGAATAGATATAGTTGGGCCTTTCCTAGAGGCACCAGGGAAGGTGAAGTTCTTAGTATTCGCAATAGAATACTTCACCAAATGGCTTGAGGCAGAACCGCTAGCTTCGATAACAGGCTAGAGCATCGTAAAATTATGTTTGAAATAAATCATTTGCCGCTTTGGGATACCCTATACCCAAATTTCAGATAATGGCATATAGTTCGCGAACAACCCTTTCGGAGAATGGTGCGAAGACCTTAGGATTAATAAAAAATTTACTTCTGTAGCACACCAAGAGGAAAAAGGACAGACTGAGGTCACCAAAGAACAATAGTACATGGTCTAGCAACAAGGTTATGTGAAGCTAAGGAACGATAGGTTGACGAGTTAGCAAGTGTGTTATGGGAATATATGACTACATCATATACTGCGATGAAAGAAAAACCTTACAACCTAGTCTACAGGTTAGAAGTGGTACTACCATTGGAACTGATCGTCCTAATAGAACGAACAAAAAATTTAGATATGGAGAGCAATGAAAAATATTTAAGGGAAAATTTGAATGTATCTATGGAACGAAGAGAAGTGGCGGCAATAGGACAAGATCATTATAAAAAGAAGACGAAAAGTTACTACAATCAATGGGTCAAGGGCATATGTTTCAGGATAGGTGAGAAGGTACCAAGGAATAATGAAGCTAGTACACAAGAGTCGCAAGGAAAGTTGAGAACAATATGGGAAGGTTCGTACATAATCTAGGAGGCAAATAGAGATGGGTCATATATTCTACAAATAATGGAAGGCGAAACAATACCGAGATCATGGCATGTAAAAACCCTAAGAACGTTTTACATCTGAACAAGTACGGGAAAACATGTTGAATGATATGAGAATGGAGGGAGTGAAGAGATTATTATAAAAGTCTATATTTACTACGAGGGAAAACATTGAGAAACCAAAAGAATACGACTACCCGCTTAGCCAAAGAATACATTTATTCTTCATGAAACATGTACCTCGGCCAACCGACTACATTTATACCTAAGTCGAGTATCAAACTTCAGCACATGCTACCTGTTTAGCCAAAGAATACATTTATTCTTCATTAACCATGTAGCTTAGCCAACCGACTACATTTATACCTAATTCAAGTATCAAAATCCGACACAGGCTACCTGCTAAGAATACATTTATTCTTCATGAAACATGTAGCTCAGCCAGTCGACTACATTTATACCTAAATCGTGTATCAAACTCTGACACAGGCTAGCCGCTTAGCCAAATAATACATTTATTCTTAATGAATCATGTAGCTCGACTAGCTGACTACATTTATGCCTATTTCGAGTATCAAAATCCGACACAGGCTACCTGCTTAGCCAAAAAATACAATTATTGTTGATAAACCATGAAGCTCGGCCAACCAACTACATTTATACCTAATTTGAGTATCAAAACGCCGCATAGGCTACCCGTTTAGCTCAAGAATACACTAATTCTTCATAAAGCATGTAGCTTTGCTAGTTCATCACATACATATAAAAATAAAAGTTTTATACCTATTGAAATCCGTCCCAAAATTAAATAGTACCACATTCTTGTTACGATACGCCCTAAGCCAAACACACATGATTATCTACCAAAAATCAAGGTCGGGTAAAAACCAACAAAAGAGGATAACCGACCTACATCTCTAGCACTATTATGATTTGGAGGCGAGCTGAGCATGAAGTAAATCATTCTACCGAAGACATGCCTCGTAGCCTATTTCAATAAGGACTTTTGATTCTCTAGCGTGGTAATCTTTGCCACAAAGTCTCAATATCAGATAGACTGATCGACATATATCTCCCCAGCCTTCAACAACATCTCTTCACCAACAAGCTTCATGCCCTCTACAACCCGTAGATTAACCTCCGCAGATAGAAACTAATACCGTAAAGTCAGTAACCCATTGAAAAACTTAAGATCTCGTCGAAGAATTATAGAGATGATATTTTCAGCACGAGCAATGAAGCGACATGCCACGTCCAATTCCTCTTCAAACCAAAATTTAGGATGGGAAACCATCTGCATGTATATGAAAGGGAATAAAAGGAATACAAATCTATCATGCTAATGATGGATATAGAAATATATGTGTATATATAAAGAAAAAACTTCTAAAAAGAGGAAAATAAAATTTCTACATGCTATATACCCGCCAAGGTAGGAACGGTATGATCTGAAGGAAAAAAAGACACCCAACGAGGGCCTTGGAAACTTCACGTAAAATTTTTTCAGACTGGTGACGCATCATAAGTTGTTTATGTTTCTGACTATGATAAGGAAAATTTATGGAAACAACCTCCACTGAACTGGAAGAAACAACATGTGAGGGAGCAATCAAAAGACAATAAGTTTCCAATAGTTGATCAACATAAAAAGTATCCGATCCAAACCTAGGAAGTCTAACAGTATAGTCAGGAACTACAATGATTGGGTCCACATCTGGATCTGGAATCACATCATCCATCATAATAACTTCAAGAGAAATCTCACCAGCTAAATATGACATCAACTGGAAGGGGTATTTACTCCTATCTACTACATTTAATGAGCAAAGAGAAAGCACGCAAAAACAACATTTATATCAAGAGATTACATGAAATAAAGGAAAATAGAAACTTTGCCAAATCAAGTAAAAGAAACGAATAATCAGACAAACCTACATGGCAAACAGATAAAACTGGAAGTTGACATCAAGCCTTCCAAAAAGGGCTCATACGACACAAGGCAAGTACAACGTTTGACAAGTACAATCTTTTTACACAGAAATGAGCAAACAAGGGTATATAAGATGATAAATTGTCAGATAAAGAGACCAGATCATCGCCAATAGGATCATAACATGGAGCGAAAGGAAGACATAAGCTATACACATCTACCCAACAAAACTTACTCTTCTAGCTACCATTTGTACGGGATAAATCGGGAGAGAGGTGGAAGTGACGACTACAAAAAGAGTACCAATCACCGTACCTATTCAGACGGTAGAAATAGTAAAACAAGGCAACATTAAGTGTTATTTTATGGGGCACACAGAAAACTTCAAAAGTTAGCATCTTTGATACCGCGTTAGGGCACAGTTGCACAAGATGAACCATATAAAAAAAAGAACCTCCAAAAAGATGGAAGATAGAGGTAACCTTAAACCACAAATAAGATGCCTAAGGTAAAACCCAACCTTACCGGAGGGTGCATGCAGAATAGATGATGCCAAACATGGAAGTTGAAAACCAAGTATGGGGGACATGTGATATTCATGTGTATATCGATCTAGCACAAGGCTATCCACTTCAGAGATAATTGTTGACATGTCATTACCCGTGGTAGCCATGATGTGCAAGTAAAAAGAGAATAACATATAGAAGCTTCTAACAAGCTCAAGCTTTATCCGTTAAATAACAACTAGGACCGGTTAAAGCATTAATTAGCGGTAATCTAATCAAAACAGAAGACATGACTTCTGACAACGTGAACATTTAATGCATCCCATGCGATCAACATTTTGATAACAAAGGCAGATCTTCAAGTATGAACGTAAAAAATATTTTGACAATATTCTTTACCCTTCAACTGGGGGTCTTAATGGTGTACCCGAGTCGGTTATTTGAGATAGTCCCATACCGAACCGGGTCCCCCAGGACGAGTAGTACGGAACGACATCCCATCATGAAGGAGTCTAAGCTCAAATAACCGTACATGAATCTTGGAATCATATCCTAGAGATCAAGCAAAAGAAAGAATATGGTGCAATAAAGTAATAAAAGGACAAAAGGTGCACCTCCTTATAGACTAAGTAATAGTCGAAGAACCGGACCAAACCATGAACCTATATTACCACAAAAGGCCTATACAAACTCTCAGAAACATGGTAACCAATTATGAAAAACCAGAGCAAGAAACATCATATATAATATCATATCAATTCTCATATTTACAATCTAACTTGGGCATCAGAGAGCAATATTGGGGTCCAACCCTTGATATGGCTTCCTAAAATAACAACTGTTTATTTTGTATAGAGCGCATTCTTGGATGCTTAATAGATAGGATCTCCAGATGAAGAGATAAACATACACCTGGAACCCGTCGTAAAAACAGTTAGCTCATCCAAATTTACCGGCGTGTTATCACTGATAAACGTCTTTCCCTATCTACATTTGTATGGAAACCATAAAACTCATTTGGCATGCTAATTCTACTGGATCGAAGAAGAGGTAATGATATGTCAATGGGCTCAAGATGTATCTCATCCTCTGGTTGAGTGCTAGTGCCATTTAAGGTTTCTTTAGTGGATGACTCTTGAATTCTTCAACATCAATAACACTCCCACTGTTCTATTTGAATGTGAGCGCTCTCTCACGAAAGATACCTCTTTGAGCTACAAAGACCACATTCTCACTAGGTCTGTAGAACAAGTATATAAAGGATTTTTGTGGGTAGACAATGAAAATACACTTCTTGGCTCTAGGATTAATTTTTCATGATTTTTTCGTCTTACGAGAGCCTCACAACCCCTGAACTGGATACGTGCGAGCGAGGGAGCTTTCCCTGTCTATATCTCATGAGGTGTTTTTGGCAACCTTCTTTATGAGTACAAGGTTATGGATATGGGTGGCTAGCTCTAAGGGATACCCCCATAATGATATATGAAGAGAAGCTCGACTCATCATGGAACAAACTATATCAACAAAGGTTCAATTATATCTCTCAGCCACACATATATGAATAACATGTAACAATCCTTCACCTCTTTCACATTTTCCAGTGATTTTTTCATCTTGCTCAATAGACAAGATTCACATTCATCATCTTACCTTAAGTTAAATTATTCTAACACTCCTTCCTTTTAGAGTTGGGTGATGTGTTTCTTGTTTATGTGCCTAAGATGACAATGCCACAAGCACGATTTGTCTACACCATTAGACGAACAAATATGGAATACACTATTTCCTAAGTTATCAACATACATCAGATTTTCATACACACCATTACAAGGAAAATCTTTGAATATGAAAATGCCATTCTTATAAACTAAAATTAAACCATTATCATTATCAAACGAATATTGATATCCTTGTCTAAATAAGGCGTGAAATGACATAATGTTTCTTGTAATATATGACGAATAACATCAATTAACTAAATCAACTTAAACACCACCAGCAGGCAGAAGTCCATCAGTCCCAATATTAGTAACAGGTGAAGAATGCCTATTCCCCATGACCAGGTTAAATTTTCGATGCTCCATTTCCTTATGTTATCTTAGACCCTGCATATCAGAATAAATGTGAACACCACATCCCGTATCAAGGACCCAAGAGTAAGAAAGTTGTGTGTTATTGATTTGGATAGTGTATGTACCTGACGAGGAGAAAGATGGCTTGATCTTACCCCTCTTTCAACTTTTTCAGGTATTTCGGGCAGCTTCTTCTCCAATTCCCCTTTTCTCCACAATGAAAGAAAGTGTCCTCTTTTCTATCACTTACTTCCGGAGCATCAAATTTAGACTTTCCCTTTGACCTACTAGTAGACACTCCAACAGGGGCTTTCCCTTTTTAACTGGGCTGGGAGTTCGCCTTCTTCTTCTTTCCTATGCCATGACTAATGGCCAGGATAGGAGCACATGTCGTAGAAGGGACATGAGTTTTCTTCATTCTTGATTCAAAAGTTTGCAATAAAGTTGTGGAGTTGGGTCAATGCGGTCTCTATGTTGTTCAAATGCTAGGTCAAATTGAACTGATCATAACTAGCATGTAGGGAGTTAAGGACCATATTAATGCCCAACTCCTTATCAAAAGACACATTGTGTTTCTCCAACCTCTCCATATATCTTTGAATCCTTTGTGCATGAGCGCATATATATTCTCCTTCCTAGCTTACACGCCATTAGGGACTTAAGGACCTCATAACGTTCTTGTCTCGCCTTCTTGTGAAACTTGTTGGATTAGAAGTCTAAGCCCATAACTACTATTGGTATGTACTTGACCCGAGAGTAGCATGGTCCATTTGGGTTGCATATCATCAGGACAATTTGTTAGGATGGACTTTTGAGAGAAGGTTATTTATGGTTTATTAATATATTATATGTTATAATATATTAATATGAAATCATATGTTTTAATTAGTATCGATCAAGAATTAATTTGGAATTAATTTAGTGATCAAAAGAGACTAATTAAATCTATGGTGACTAATTATGATAATTAGTTATATTTATATGTGTTGGGCTTATGATCCATGTTGGACCAAGTTTATGTATGGATACATAAAGAGTTGGGCCGCATGAACCATGGATCATAAAACCCATGGGTATGGATTATGGGTTATACCCATGACCCTTGGAATCCTACGTATAAATAGGTTACTCCATAGCCAAAATCACCACTTATTTTCTTAGAGAAATATGGAGGTGTTTTGGTGCATGGAATTCTCTCTCAAGAGCCACCTTTGTCCTAGGTGTGTTGTGATTCCATTTGAGGCATTTCATACTATTGGTGCTAAGCTCTTAAGGCCAAATACATCAAGACTTCAAGCCACATAAAAGGTATGTTTCCCTAACTAGTATATTATATGGTTTATGTCAAATGCATGCTAGTTATAGGTTTAATGCCTTGGAAACCATTTGCATGTATAATAGAGAAAACATAGATCCAAGGTATTTAGGGTTGTATGTGCACCATAGGATGTTGTAGTATACTAAAACCCAACAGTGGTATCAGAGCCATGGGTTGTTTTCTATTATATTTGATGCAAATGTATTTTTTTTTCAAGTTGAAGGAAAAAAAAGAAAAAAAAACATGAAGTTTGTCAAATTTTATGATAATTACTTGATTTTATTAAACTAATTATTTATAAAATTTGAGTCACTTTACTACAAGAGTTGAATTAGGTCAATTTATTAAAAGATAGAATGATATGATTATTTTATTTTTTTTAAAAGTTTGATCTAAATGGTTTTAAGGAGTTACAAATTTTGTCATAAAATTTTGGAACTCAAAAGTTTTTTTTTAAAGTTATGATCTTAAGAGTTTTGAAACTTCCATAAGTTATGGATGTGAAATGTCTCATTTATTAACTCTTTAGGTTATGAATTCCAAGAGTGTTCAAAGGATAATTGTCAAAGTTTCAAGATTTGTATTAGTTTATATGATTATCTAATTTCTTGAAAATTGTTGATGTGAATTATCTTTACTTAGGAGTTTAATCTAGATCATAGAAAAATTATTTGATTATTGTGTTAATTGGAATATTTGATCTTAATGGTTTTTATGAACTCCATAACTTGTCCTCAAGTTATGGAAAGTGAAGAGTTTTTCTTTTTAATGTGTCATTAAGTCTCATAGGTTATGAAAATAGAAGAGTCACTATTTTTAATGTCATCATTAAATGATTTAATGTCTTCCATAACTTGTCCTCAAGTTATGGAACTTGAATTTTTTATTTCATTAAACCTTAATTAAAATCATAAGTTATGAAAAATCCAAGAGTTTTGAAAGGTTTCAAAACTTGTCCTCAAGTTTTGGAATTTGTAAAGTTACCCCCCATGTATACTTTAATTCCAAACTAGACCTTAGAATTTTAAAAGTTTAAAATTCAACCCTTATACTATTATTATAATTTTAATTATATAGATATGTATAAGATAAAGTCGTCTTACCATTAGTAGGCCTCATTCACGAAGCCGGTCTATAAGGGGGGTATAAGGTTACTGCCTATAAAATGGCAGTTTAATGGGTGTCCACTCTCACTCACCGCTTCCTTGACCGGTGGAGGGTCGTTAGCCGAACAGGTAGGACAAGGACTATAATTCTCCCTTCATTATAAGTATAATGATAAATACTAAGTAACTAAACACTTATAAATTCTCAATCTTAGTTACTTAGGTAAATGTGAATAAGGTGCTAGTCCATGAAATTACACTTTGCACTTTGTTTAAGCTGTTAGTGGAGCGTGTGTGGTTAACCGGCACACTAACCTGGACTTAACAAGGTAGGCAAAGGGTAACTTAATGTTTATCATAGTATCGTTGGAGCGTGTGTGGTTAACCGACACATCGATTGAGGGGTAAATATTAAGGGTACCAAGTATATTTGCATGGTTACTTCACACCTTGTTTTGTGATCCTCGGCATCCCAGTCACAAAACCTGAAGGGCACACTCGAGATTGAAACATGCCATTGAAAAGTTCAATGAATCTCAAAAGAATCTAGGAGTTTCAAAACCAATTAAAACCTAATTGTACATTTCGTTTATCTTGGTGGAAATTGGTGAATCGTCATTCACTTACCTTCAAATATTTTATAGCTTGGATTATGACATCCCTCTTCCAAGTTATAAAATAGTTTGTTGGGTCCTAGCCTTAATATATCATATTGGGTGTTATATTAAGGACTTAAATCAACTTTACGTGAATTTCTCCCATTGTTGATGTCTGGTTTAGACAACAATGATCTTCCCAAACTAAGCTTTCCTAATGAATATGACTTCCCGAGTTTGGCTCATGGAAGTCATACTTCTCTTCCTCCACCTCCTCCAATTATTCTCCCTAACCCAAAAGTTCAAGGTCACTCAAGCCGTAATGGCAAGCAAGTTCTATGTGTGATCACATCTTAGAGATGAAGTCACATATTGACAAGCCGGGAGAGTTGGGTGTCAAAGTCTTGAGAAAGTTGGATGTTCAATCACTTTCTAAGTTACATAGTGAGTTCCTTTGGGACTACTATGAAACAGACTATGACATGAACCTTAATGATCATATCTATTTGCTTGGTGCTGCTGAATCAGCAATGATTTGGAACGATAGTAAAGCAAATTTGATTAGAAGATCAACTTCCAAAAAAATTTATGGACAGTGACAATGGTGACACCGGAAATCCAAAAAAAGCATTCTCTTCCCAATGGAAAGGGATTGGCCATAGTCAACCCGGTTGACCAAATGGTAAAGAGAAAGGCTAAGTCTGAGATAGTCCCATTACCAAAGGGTCCATATGTTTATTTTGCCAAAGGAAGGGGCGTTGATTGCAAAGCTGCCAAATTTACCTAAGGATGTTAAAGTCAATAAGTTTGACTCTACATCAGGTAGAGCCCATTATCTAACTCTGTTAAGTTCTATTTTGAGATCCTCATTACATGATGTGACTGGGTCACATGTTGATGTTTTAAGAATCAAAGAATAGAGAGAAATCTTAAAGGAAGTATATGATGATTTTGATCGCGAAGGTGGATTTCGATCGCATCAGAATTTTGAGCAGTTGCTTAAGAAGTTATGATATATTGCTAAGGAATAGATAACAACAATTTTCCATGTGGATTGTAAGGATAAGTTTTTCCGCAAAGTTTTAAAATAAAAGAAAATTGTTTAATTTTATTTATTTGAAGTATCCTTACAATGGCATTTGTGGAAATTTGTTACTTATATGATTCCACTGACTACAATATTGGAAAATGGATTTGATTCTTTCATTTGTGGTAGTGTCTAAATTTACCAAATCAGGAAAGTTCCTCATCACCCAAGTTTCAATTGGACCGAAACTTGGAATCATGCAAGTTGAATAGTATGATGAATGAGAACTTTCAAGCATTGGAAAATCAAGACTAATTACTTGTTCACATGGATGTGTGAGTCAAGTGAAGGACTAAAGGGATCGAGTACACATTCTTGTGCACTGGTCATGTCCACCACAAAGCTCGTTAAGACTATTTGATTTACTAAACTTTAGTAAATATGGTTATACTTACAAGTTTAAGTATAATTCTGAAACATTGGAAAAGTCTCAATGTATGGCAGAACGAATGGGAAGAATCAAATTAGGCAGAAAGATAAAAGTTTCTCAAATCTGAAAAGATGGGAGAGTACTTTAGTATCATCTTTGTGATCATCTTAATGATTTAGAAATCATATCACAATTAGTCCTCTAAAGGTCATCTTAGTGCATTCTTATGACTAAGAAGAGGAGTCATGAATTGTTGAAATGGTTAGATCAGGAAGATGAGTCATACTTCGTTCCAAAACAATTCTTAGAGTCATACTCCAAGATTGTAACTTGAGTGACATATCTTAAAGAAAGGTTTAAAACACTTGTCAAATGTAAGAGTAAAAGTGTCCTACTCTTATACATTTGAAATTGGTAAGTTGTGATGTTTTGGATAAAACAAAGACCAAGTAAGGCCAATTGTGTGAAGTGTTTGTCTTGATAAAGAATCTGCACTATCTCTTGAATATTTGGCAAGATAGTCTTATATGTCAAGAGGATAGTGGGAGTCTTAAAGATCCTAAAAAGAATTTCAAGAACTAATCAAGAATAAAACCCGAGGTTCTTCACTAGCACACGACTTGAGGTTTATAACCTATCGTGTTGACATACTCTGTGCCCATTCCAGTTAAAGTTGGCTTTGCATAGGAGTTCTGAAAGTTCTCAATTGGTTGCATAACAACTTGGAAGCAATGGCAGGCCCTGTACTGCTAGGTGGCAAGAAGTTAAGATTGCATAAGTTCAGTCCATATGAGTTTGGATTTGTCATTATCCTTATCTTGTGACTATGGTTTTGACGATTCACATGGATAAGAACACATACACCATAAAATCTAAGGGTCATAAGGTTTCTCTCCGATTCATGAAAATGATGGTGAGGAAACACTTCCACCAAGTAGATTTGAAGCAGATGGCAAAAGGTCTAAACAATTGAGACTATGATTACGGCATCCCTTTTCATAGTTCTGAAATTGTTTAGACACACATGCATGCTATCTAAGGAAAGGTGTATGATTTTGATAAAGTTTTATCAAAGCATCACGTATCAGAAATCTGAACTTTGGTAAGAAAGTCAATAAAGTATTGATTTCTAGAAGTCCAGCTGATTTCTGAGTACATGTCAAAGCTAGTGGGAGCATAAGTGTTATGCTAATAATCATCATGTTAGTGGGAGCATGATAATTATTGTTAGTGTTGCAAGTTAGCAATGTTAATTATAGAAAACAAAAGTTTCAATTCGTGAGGCTGCAGGGATTGAAAAAGTTGTTTTGCTATAATTAAGGGAGAGGATATACTTCATTTCAGTTCTAAAGGCTTAGATTGAGACCTTAATCATCTTTAGTCAAGAATATATATATGAATTTCATATATTACGTTCTCAAAATTCGATTATGATTACGGCATCCCTCTTCATAGTCAAATTTTGAAAACATGGCAAATAAAAATATTGTAGCAAAAGACTGGTCTAGAATCATGTCTTTATGTGAGACATCATGAATCGTGTACCATTTGCTTTGGGTACAGGATCGATTGCATGTGCTATAATATTTGTCATTTCTAAATTTTTCCAAATGCCCAGAGGCATTAAGAAGGGAAAAGGTCTAGAATTGGATATGACTAAAATGATTAAGCAATTGTCGAGGACAATATGAGGTTTACCAAAGATTGGTTGCTCAGGGACAGTTGGAAGTATAGTGCTAATTTTGGAAGGACCATATTGACATATTCTGAAAAGAGGCATCTCTTATTCAGAAGTGATAGTCAAAATGAGAATATGGAGTTGTCTTCATAGGTGGAAGTTATATGTATAAGATTAGAAAACTTAATGCAAGAAGCATGTCCAAAGCAATGTACTTTGAATATGAGACTTAGTTTCCATGGAGTTGATCTCCAGTGGAATACCTTATAATGACTGTTGACAAGTCTTTGTGACTTTGTACATATTCATTACAGGAGGGTCAGTGCATATAAGTTTAAAATCTAAACAGATTTCGATAAATGATAGGAATTTGAAATTCTCACATTTTTAGATAAGGATTTGGGAGTGTGAAATTAGAATCATTGAAATTATGTTCAATTGGTTTATTTCACAAAGTAAGGATCATAGACAAACATAGAGTTCATACTTGGTGTATGGCAAAGCTATTGTTTAAGAAAAACATAGTGTACATGCTTGGAGCATGGGACAACTAGTGTTTTTAATTCAAGTATAAAGTTGATAAAACCGAAACAATGAATAATGAGTAATCAGTATGGTGATAAATAAAAGTGTTTATTTATATTCATAGGGTTTGATACCATATTTGATTCATTTATTCTTGTGTTTCACTTTGCATGTTTTGATATCCAGAATAACTAAGTCGCTCTTCCTTAATGATTAAGTTATTCAAACCATCCACAGTCGGTCATATGTTGGAAGTAGATATGAATCAAGACTGTCATGGGTTGGTTTGTAGAGGTCCAAGTTGGTGGACAAAGTGGTGCTACAACACTCATGAGTGCTCATAAGTTCTGAGTATTGGATTCAACCCGCGCTCATTTGAATCACTTCATGGATTTTATCACGAGTGATCATGAGATGATAATATCTTATATTCTTCAAACCTAGAGATATGAGTTGTTACTATGACTTGGTTATACATTGATTGCACGAAAACGCATTTGGTAACTCGATGTTATAAAACGTGCCTTTGTGTATGATTCAACAAGTAGTAGAACAAGCCATATGAGTCGAAGTTTATCCATTCCTTTTACCTTCGAGATAAAAGCGATATATGTGGGCCCCTCGATGATTTAGCGATGACACATGTGAGTGCTTGGCCAAGCCAGGACTGATTTGATTTGTTCAATCAGTCAGTCATCATAAATCGAAAATCGAGAAACAACAAATGGACAGAGAGAATGATTATAATCCATGTCTCAGTCCATATAATATCTACAATGGAGGAATATATGATCCCTTATCTAATGGACGTGTCATTGATTTGTTCAGAATTCGACAGTGGCTTTAAGAGCTACGATTGCTAGTCGGGTTATGAAGTCGTACTTGCAATAATAGTTTTAGACTTATCCAAGTGGGAGACTGTTGGATTAGATGTCTAAGCCCATAACTATTATTGGTATGTACTTGACCCGAGAGTAGCATGGTCCATTTGGGTTGCATATCATCAGGACAATTTGTTAGGATGGAGTTTTGAGAGAAGGTTATTTATGGTTTATTAATATATTATAAGTTATAATATATTAATATGAAATCATATGTTTTAATTAGTATCGATCAAGAATTAATTTGGATTTAATTTAGTGATCAAAAGAGACTAATTAAATCTATGGGGACTAATTATGATAGTTAGTTATATTTATATGTGTTGGGCTTATGATCCATGTTGGACCAAGTTTATGTATGGATACATAAAGAGTTGGGCCACATGAACCATGGATCATAAAACCCATGGGTATGGATTATGGGTTATACCCATGACCCTTGGAATCCTACATATAAATAGGTTACTCCATAGCCAAAATCACCACTTCTTTTCTTAGAGAAATATGGAGGTGTTTTAGTGCATGGAATTCTCTCTCAAGAGCCACCTTTGTCCTAGGTGTGTTGTGATTCCATTTGAGGCATTTCATACTATTGGTGCTAAGCTCTTAAGGCCAAATACATCAACACTTCAAGCCACATAAAAGGTATGTTTCCCTAACTAGTATATTATATGGTTTATGTCAAATGCATGCTAGTTATAGGTTTAATGCCTTGGAAACCATTTGCATGTATAATAGTGAAAACATAGATCCAAGGTATTTAGGGTTGTATGTGCACCATAGGATGTTGTAGTATACTAAAACCCAACAAAACTTTTATATGAGATCCACGATCATTTTATATGGCCATTAGTCCTCATATAACTTCTGTATCTCAGGTGCCATAGTTGCAATCATGATGCAAAGAACCTTAATGTCGTCATCAAGATGTTTGTTACGAGCAAAAACCTCTTTATGAGTGGAAGTCGATTCATTGATCTCAGGAACATGGTGTTCGAGAACATACTTTAGTGAAGAGTCATCTTCGTGTTGTGCATCCACTCCATGTAGCTTGGACCAGTGATATTTTCCTTCGAAAGAATCTATAAAAGAGTGAAGTTTGAGTTTTGAGCAGAGGTTTGAGTAGCAGGAACATTACTATTTCCAGACCTCTATAAGACATATAGTTTTTGTTGGTTGATATACATCCTTAATATTTTAACCCA
Source organism: Lactuca virosa (assembly GCF_052849685.1). NCBI lineage: Eukaryota > Viridiplantae > Streptophyta > Magnoliopsida > Asterales > Asteraceae > Lactuca > Lactuca virosa. Next base: position 309,088,127 of record NC_136428.1, on the reverse strand, counting down.
AATTAATATTCAAGTCTAGGATTAAAAATACAATTTGAAATTAAGACGAACGATGTCGTAACCTTATTGCGAATTTATGAAGGTAGGTAAGACACATTTACCAATTTCAATCTAATATGAGATTCCTAGATCGTTTGAGGTTCATTGAATCTTATGAATGACATATTTTAATCTCAGATTATGCTTTCGAATTTGTGACTGGGATGACGAAGATAATAAACAAGATTTGAATGACCATACAAACCCGCTTGACAAACTCGATGTCATTTAACATCTCAAATTGATGTGCTGGTAAACCACACACACTCCATCAACAATGATAATTTTTGAATTCTTCCACAATTGCAACTTCATAGTACCAAATTAGTGTGTCGGTTAACCACACACACTATACTAACGACTTATTGTCACACCCTCAAAACCAAATGAACGGCGGAAACGTTCTGGGGTGGAGGACGTCATGTACAGTATCACAACAATGCAAGTAGTAAACAAGCAACAACATCATCCATTGCATTAATAATATAATTTCATACAAGTGTGTTCCGTTAAGTTTTAAAGACACCAAAACAACATACATCAAAATATAAGATGAGTCTTGAACGAGCTCCATCTTCTCAAAACCTGGCTCCGGTACCTGTCTACTGGTGACCTGAGAATACAAGTTATTTTGAAAGAGTTTATCAGCTTTAGAGCTGGTGAGTTCATAAGTATATTAGTGTATGTGTTTGTATGAAAGCATTTGTAAGATGTTTTGTAAGATGTACTGTGTGTTTGAAAAAGTTTTGTATTTGTTTGAACTATCCTAGAAAACCCTATGTTTCCTACTAAAAGTAGCCTTCTACCAAGGCATCTAGTGTCTGTGTGTGTATCCTTTGTAAAAGTGAGTATTTTCCCAAATCCGACTATCATTAACCAAAAATATAGTTTTTACATTATTGTTTATTGTGTGAAATCACAAAGTAAAATGTAAAGGGAAAATGTTATAGTACTTTAATGTAGTATTATGAAACTACTGCTGTACTAACTACCTTAAGTTAATTGTATATTTTAAGGTAACATGTGATCGGCCTGTATCTTGGTACCGACTTAATAGTAAAGTGACAATGTAAGATGCCACAAAAATGACGTTTGGCACCCGTAGACTTGCAAGTCCCACTGTAGCGAACAGAAAGGTGTAGGATAGTCAATCCAGTATAGATCTATACACAAACTCATGCGCTCCCCAATTAAGGAGATTCTGATACAAAAACAGTCATGGCAGGTAGTGCCATGCCCTGTTTAATGGCTCACATAAATGTATTAATGTAAATGTTATGTGAATTGTGTGCTAGCTGTATTGTATGTTCTTTCTCTGTCTAGCCTGTATGTTTGTTTCTCATCACTCTGTTTCATGTTTGTTTCTCATTATAGTATGTATTGACTCATGTATGAACTGACTCATTGTATGTTTCATCGTTCTAGTAATAGTATCTTCCTAAACTACCCCTATGGTAGCTTACTAGCAATGTATGAACATGTTTGTATACCCTTGCTACCCAAGGGTATGGACTTGAATGTAGGAAAACCTTTTGTATCTATATACATATACATAATATATAACTAGGATTCAAACGACCTTCGGACAACTAACCTTGATATCCCAAGACCACAATCAAACAAGAACAGGAAGCAGGGTAGACTAGCAGTCCTAAGTCCTTCTTAATCCTACTTATATAACTATATTTATATAGATACACATAATATAAGTTAAAAGAGGTTGATAACAAACCTTTTATATCCATATACGTATACATAATATATAACTAGGATTCAAACGACCCTCGGACAACTAACCTTGATACCCCAAGACCACAATCAAACAAGAACAGGAAGCAGGGTAGACTAGCAGTCCTAAGTCCTTCCAATCCTACTTATATAACTATATTTATATAGATACACATAATATAAGTTAAAAGAGTTTGATAAATGTATTGACAATAAAAGAGTTTGTAAAACAGTTTGAGGTAAAACAGTTTGAGGTAAAACAGTTTGATAACCAGTTTGAAAAGTAAGAAAACCATTTGTTTGGTAGTTATTAATCACATGTGATTGATATAATAACTATAATTGTTCAACTTGTATTCCCCCCCATAAAAGCATTTAAAAACATTTAAAAGGTTAATTAAGGGGTATGAACTCACCTGTAGTTGGTGGTTTGGATGAACTGAAGAAATAGGATTGCTAGGTGTCAAGTGAAGACTTGTACACACACAATGATCCTATTTAACATATAAATACAACATATATGTATCTAATTAGACTTTAAACAACTAATTAGCAAAGTTAAGACATCCTAAGACAAGTTAAACACCTTATATAAGTGTTATAAGTCTCAAGGAATGCATCTAAGTGTTGTCGAACAATGCTATAGGGTTTAGGGTTCAAAAGAAACCCTAACTTGAGTTTACGGTTTGTGACCTCAACCCAATGGGTTTACGGTCGTAAACTCTAGAGTTTACGGCCGTAAACTCCCCCTCTTTTGACCATTTGTTGATTTGAACGTTTCTAAGTCCATTGAAGTGTTTCCTCTTGAAGTATAAGCCTAAGGAAGAAGCTAGGGCACCATTTCACTCCTATTTGGAGTTTACGGCCCAAAGACCACATCCCTTTGGGTTTACGGTCGTAAACCCTAGAGTTTACGGCTGTAAACTCTTATGGATGTTGGTATTTCGATGATTTCAAGTCCTTAACACATCAAGGTAAGGATCCAAGTTAGTTACCTAGGCTTAGGAAGGGACTAGGGACATTTCGATCCCTTAAAATGGGTTTACGGTTCAAGAATGTTCTTGGACCGTAAACACCATTTTCTTGGTGATTCTTGGATGATTTCATGTTATAATGAGGTATAGCAAGCTTAAACACACTCTAGGATAGAAGTACTTACTATATGGAAGCTTGAAATGAGCCAAAATGCCAAAAACACTAGTGTGTGTTCTTGGTGTTCTTGGTGAAAATGGAAAAATCAACCTTTTGGAATGATTTCACGGTTAGAAGGTTGTTAAAACACTAGATTAAGTGATCTACTAACTTGAAATGGTTGAAAACACTTACTAGGTCGAGATTTGGAATAAATCCCGTGATGATACTTGAGAGGATTTGCTTTTGTTCTTGAGAAATTTGGAAAAAAAATGATAATAAATGACAAGTGTCATATATATACCCCAAATTTCTGGGTTTTTTTGGCTGAAAATATTTTATTCCAGGTAGTAACTCCAATTTCTTGAAGTTTAGGAATAACAGTGATGCACTATAACCCTAGGGCATCCTCTCTCCTGGCATCTCCTAAAGTGTAAATCCTAAAATAAACAAACTTAATCCAAAAAGTCTGAAAATTTAACTGTAACTGATTTGACTTCTATTGAATTGACATGTTGTACAGAATAGAAATTTCGGGTTGTCACACTTATAAAGAAACGATGTGTGTCTTCATGGATTAGCATACATTTCACTTTATTCCTAAAGTAGCTAAAGTGGGATTTTAAAGAATGTTCTGGTACTTTACATCATTATACTTTTAATGAGATTATGTCCTGTTAAACTTGTTTGGATAATGAACCTCCACCACACAAAGGAGTGATGGGTGAAAAGGACACCCATTGAATGGTCATTTGATAGGCCATTTTCTTATACCCCTCTTATTGCATGGCTTCATTAATGAGGCCTATTATTGATTCGACTAACTTTCCTTATACATATAGTATTAATTGTAATATATATATATATATATATATATATATATATATATATATATATATATATATATATATATATATATATATATATATAAAAGGTGTTTTTTAAACCTTTTAAAACACAAGGTCGTTTTAACCAAGTTCTAGTTATGAGGGTACCCCAAAAAGGACTTTGATTTTAATTACAAGTATATACAAATTTAGTTATAAGATTAGACATCTTAATCCAACATAAATCCATAGTCAAAAAGCTGATTTTGAATCCATCAAATCCGTTCACAACATCTTCCAGCAGCGAGAACCTGGTAAAAAGATAGGGCTTCCTCCTCCTTTACTTTTCATAGTTAAGAAGCTGATTTTGAATCCATAAAATACATGCACAACATCCATAGTCAAGAAGCTGATTTTGAATCCATCAAATCCACGCACAATATATAAGCTGATATCGAATAAATAGGGAATAACGGTTATCGATCCTCCTTTATTTTTCTCAACTTCCTCTCTAGAATTATCAGTCGTTTTAAGGTAAGCATTCTGCCTCAGTCTCTCTTATTTTTCTTGTTTTCTTTTCATTGATCCATGGGTAAAATGATAGTCCGCTCTCGTGAAAGTATCATGACTCTCTCTGGGGAGGGTTTTGTTGATAAAAATATCCCTATATACGAGGATACTTGTTACTTTAACGACGATTACATCAGATCCTTGAAAGAGAACATGGTTTTCCCTGCTAGCACCATATTCAAGCCTTTTGATGCTCATGTTCAACCAGATTTTGTTTCTCCTACTTGGGTTTACTTTCCTCGAGTAACCTTTTCCTTTAGGTCTGACTTACCCTTTCTCTGGTGTTGTTTCTGAATTCTTTCAGGTCACAAAAATTTCTTACATCCAGACAGTGTGCCAACCCGAACCTTTTTCCATTTCCGTTATCCAAATTTCGTTAATAAAATTTAGATTTTTATTGAGTGCCGTCAAATTCCTTTGGCTTGGAAAGTCATTTTGTTATAAAATTGAGCTTCATATATGAGTCGGGACCAAACCTACGCGAAATTTCGTGTTTTTCGTCGATCAAAACAACCATTCTCGGCCGGACTTGAGTTCACGACCGTAGACCCGTGTACGGCCGTGCACCCGTGTATCGCCGTACACCCGTGTACGGCCGTACACTCGTTTACGGCCCATGTCGGGTGGACCCTACCACCGACCACCAAAAACCCCTATAAATACGAGACCCTACCCCCGCATTTACGCTTTTCTGGCCGAACACCCTCTACTTCTTTCTCTAGACTCTCGACCGTACACCTCTAAAGCACCTGTATTCTCCCGTAAAACATCGAAAAACACCATTGGGGATTCATTTCGGAGTATCTAGAACACGTATTCATCGAATCCAACACTTTTGTTCTTGAGTGTACGGCCGTACACCTTCAAGTTCGTTGACCGTACACGGTTCACGGCTGTACACCTTTAAAGGGCATACACCCCTTCAAGACAGTCTACGGCCGTACACGGTTCACGGCCGTACACTCCCTTTCATGGCTGTACACACTCCTTAAGTGGTATTTTAGGCTGAAAACCCGCTTTCCTCAATTCAATCAAGTCCCGGTAACATCCCTTAACCGAAAGCAAGTGTTTTCCAACACTTTATTTAATGAAATCGCTAATTTAGATACATATATGTATTTAATTGTTATTAGGATTCCGTTAAGTGCCACGTACAACAAATCGAGGGTCTTCGTTTCCAGTTCATTAATTCGACGCTTGCACACAATTAACGGTGAGTTCATACCCCTATATTTTCCGAGTTTCTAATGTTGTCAGGGGGGAATACAAGTAAAAGCACAAATAACCTTGTGTTTAAAAATATAAATTGGTTTATTATATTTTCCTATCTCTAGTATATATTGAAAATAGAACTTGCATACATGGTAAACATCGTCACTCCTAGACTTGAAATCAGTTTTACAAAACATGTTAAAATACAAACATTTCAAACACAATTTTCAGAACAGAGGAAACAAACTTATGAATTAAGAAATAAAAGATATTATTTTATAAGGATTCATAACAAAAAAGGGGTTTTCATAGTACTATTCGTGGACTCGTTGAGAGAGCCAACGGTGTGAGACGCCTTGTAACAGAGTCTCCCGGAGGGAGAGCGTGAGTTTTTGTATAGATCTATACGGGAGTGACAATCCCGCACCCTGACTATTAGCTACAGTCAACCTAGAGTGACAAACGTCATTTTTATCGACGTACGTCCGAGTACGTCGTATTGTTGATCGTCCATTGTATGGTTATAAGAATCCACAGGTGAAACGACGACTCGTTCACATAATAATACACCTAACAAACAGTCATTAGGGTTAGTAATTATGTGATTACTTAGGATATACACTAGGGTAATATGAAATTAACATCCAACTTGCAGTGGAATGTGTGATCTCCTCCTTATTTCCTGTTCCTTGTTTGGTTGTGGGCTTAGGGCGGAATCACCCAATCGACTGTCTGTTCGATCCCGATTTCTATAACTCGTATGTACTAAGTGATCGCATGAGGGTATTCACACTACGGTATTTACACTACGGTATTCACACTACGGTATTCACACTACGATATTCATACAAAGGTTTTCATACAAAGGTATTCATACAAAGGTATTCATATTGGTTTTCAAACAAAACAATGCTTAACAACATAAGTATGGTAGATGCTTATACTATTCGGTTTGGAACAGATAATTCAATAACTTACACTTAAGGAAAATATAGGATTTTACAGGGTAAACATTAGTACTTTTCAAACAATCGGTTATTCATTTTCACTAATGAACATTTACTAATAATTTTGTAATTCCTTAGTTTATGCATCCAGGCTATGCATGAAGAATATCCGACAAACCATGGAATGTGTGGTTTCCGCCTCATATCCTGTTCCTTGTTTGGTTGTGGACTTAGAGAAGATCCACACAATCAATCATCTGTTCGATATTGGTTTATACATAGCTAGTATGAGCTAAGTAGTTATAAAAAGAATTGGTTAATCATGCATTCAATAAGAAAATAATGGATTTTCTTGAGGAACACTTTCAATAGATATCAAAGGACCAACACAGTTAACTTTGTAAGTATCTAGTGAATACTTCAGGAATATGTACATAAGGATCCGACAACCAGTGGAATGTGTGGCCTCCGCCTCATTTCCTGTACCTTGTTTGGTTGTGGGCTTGGGGCAGAACCGCACAATAGATTGTTTGTTCGATCTGGATTGTATATGATTTGTATACAGTAAGTACTCGCAGGAAGAACTAGTAAGAATCATTTTTACTTAAGGTTTGTTCATTCATTAGATTAGAAAAGATAAGTTTTTTTGGAGAAACATAACGTACTTTTCGAAAGGACAAAGAACAGTTTTCGAAAACAAAAAGCTTATGAACTCACCAGCTTTATGCTGATACTCTTTCAAAACCTACTTGTATTCTCAGGACATTAGTAGACAGGTACATGCGTCGGGTTCAGGAAGATGGAGCATAGTAGTTCGAGTCTTTGCTTGTTTTTACTTTTGGAGTCAATCGTGTATGATTCAAATGTAATGTAAACACTATACTACTAATATAATGGTTGTTGGTGCTTTGATTACTATTATTCAATGTTGTGATACTATACATGACGTCCTCCGTCCCCGAACGTTTCTGCCGTTTCGGTTTGGGGGTGTGACAGTCATCCAGACCATGCAGGTGATCGGGAGGATCCTTTTCTAGATTGATCGGTTGAATTAGTCCATAGATCATAACATGGGTCTATCTCATCTAGCCCACGTCTATGATCTTTTAACTTTTGGGTCTTCCCGTTTCTTGTTTAAAGTTAAAATAAAAAAAGCACACCTAATATTGAAAACAAAACCAAATGATGGCTCTTGGACAGAAAATTTTTTCCTTGTGAAACGCGAGTCCATCCCTAATGGCGGTCTTCTGTCAATGAACTATGTCAAAAGGGTAGGATTTGATTTATTATGTGAAGGATCACGAAATTCATAGTTTCTTATTAGGTTTGATTCTATGCAGCCACCAAGTTCGAGGAACTTGCTCTTGCCACCGAGGAAACTAAAGAGATGATCGAGAATTTTCTTGCCTTACCTGAAATCGAAAGAACCTTCAAGTCTAAGAAGGCCAACTTCCAATAGATTTCGTCCACTACCTTCCCGATTTCTACTGGTAAGGATCCTTTGTTTATTTATTATACTTTTAGGATCTTGAACTCATGAAAATAATTTGTAATTTTTAGGATCCAAGGCCTTACATTCTAGTGCTTGCCTCACCCTCTCTGACCTTGAGGAGGCCATGTCAGGTGGCCAACTTGTGGTCAAGAAGGAAAAGTCTTCTTCTTCTCGTCCTCCAAAGAGGGATGTGATTGATCTTCTACAAAGACTCTCGGATCCAAAAAGAGAAAGCCGTCTGAGATCTTGGATCTTAGTTTGGAGAATCTAGGGGCAAGAGGAAGCCATGGAGAAGCTGATCTCCTTCTCGCAAGCTGCAAGTACTTCTGAATTCTCTTTTTCTTTTTTTCTAGATTTTTAATTTACTAAATACACTTTTTTCTCAAGTTGTTGATCATGTTTCCCGATCCAATGAGTATCTGAAGCTCAGGGATGAGGAGGCAGAGTGAACCTTAAATAAGCAGAAGGCTATCTGGAAGGCGACCAAAAAGGATCTTTTGATGAGGGTGGAGAGGCTAAGAAATGAGAAGATAGACAAGGAGGAAGGGTATGCCAATGAGATTAAGGATGTGATAGACGAGCTTAAGAGTAGTGCTTTTTAAACCGTTTGGGGGGTGAAGGTTAAAATGGAGGAGGATGTGGAGAAAGGGAACAAGGGATCCTGGAATGCTGGCGGTTGGTATGATGCCTTGGCCAAGTTAATTGGGAAGCATGTTAATGCCAGTCAGGATCTTACGGATAAGAAAAAGGAGAAGGAAGGATGAGAGGAAGAGAAAAAGGAGGGCGATGGGGCGACTCTAGCAGGTGATGATTGAATCATGGGTAGCATTTAAAAAACAATTTTAATTTTAATCTATAAACAATTTTGAGTTTTTTGATGGGTTGGTGGGCAACCCTTTTAATTTTTATGCTTATGGTTTTATTATCTTATTTGTTTAAATGCAGGTATGTAGAAATACATAGGGTTTAGGTTTTACAGAAATCATTAGGGTAGACAGTCTCAGGATCTTGAAATAGTTGGGTTCCTAAGGCTTAGGAGAGATATGCATTGGTTAAAAAGTCTTAAGTTTTGTAGGATTAGATGATTGAGATAGGTAGAATCTGAGAGGAATTATTAATGATAACTTTCTCTTCAGACGTATTGTCTTAGTAGACACAGATTTGAAGATAAAGATAGATAGAACCTGGTGATAGTTTTTGAATTCCCTTCCTCAGCTTTCAGTCATATTTCCCTTTATCTTCTTGAAACCTTCCTTAGGATCCTAACTTTGGAGAGGACTTGAGCATTCTGTAATCTTAGGATTTGGTCTGGGGAAGATCCCAAACCATAATGTTGTTGGATTAGGTGTCTAAGACCATAACTATTATTGGTATGTACTCGACCCGAGAGTAGCATGGTCCATTTAGGTTGCATAACACCAGGACAATTGGTTAGGATGGACTCTTAAGAGAAAGGTTATATATGATTTATTAATATATTATAAGTTCTAATATATTAATATAAGATCATATGTTTTAATTAGTATTGATCAAGAATTATTTGGAATTAATTTAGTGGTCAAAAGAGACTAATTAAATCTATGGTGACTAATTATGGTAATTAGTTATATTTATATGTGTTGGGCTTATGATCCATTTTGGACTAAGTTTGTGTATGGATACATAAAGAGTTGGGCCACATGAACCATGGATCATAATACCCATGGATATGGATTTGGGTTATATCCATGACCCTTGAAATACCACATATAAATATATATTCCATTGCCCAAAAATCGCCACTTGAGCAAGGACTAGATGTTCTTAGAGAATTATGGTGTTTTTGGTGCATAGAGTTTCTCTCTCAAGAGTCACCTTTGTTCTAGGTGAGTTTGATTCCATTTGAGGTGCAACACATGGGGCACTAAGTTCTTAAAGGCCAAAGTCTTTCAAGCAACACTAAATATATCAAGACTTCAAGCCACATAAAAGGTATGTTACTCTAACTAGTATCTTGTTTTGTTTATGACAAATTGCATGCTAGTTATAAGTTTAATGCCGTGGAAACCATTTGCATGTATAATTAGTGCAAACATAGATCCAAGGTATTTAGGGTTGTATGTGCACCATACGATGTTGTAGTATACTAAAACCCATTAGTGGTATCAGAGCCATGGGTTGTTTTCAATTATACTTGATGCTAATTGCTGAAAAAAGCTGGAAAAATCGAAGTTATTGCTGTATGGACAGGGGACTCGACGAGTCCATGTACAAACTCATCCAACTCGTCGAGTTTGTTCTTGCACTCGGTGAGTTGGACCCAAATACAACATATCTTCGAGTTTTTTGGCTGGAATTGGACTAGGAACATTACCCTAAGCTATTTTTGAACTTATAAACCTGTTTTTTATGTGGTAATGTTCATGTTAATCCAATTTAAAAGATAATTGTCAATAGATTCATATTTTGTATTAGTTTAGTGGTTACGCTAATTACATGAAAATTGTTTGATTTGAATTATCTTGTTCTTATGAGTTAGTTTAGATTAACAGGAAAATTATGTGATAATTTGTTTTCGATCCAAATTGATCTAAAAGTTGTTCATAAAATGTGTTTTTGTAACTTGTCCTCAAGTTATATGAAAAGTCACATTTATGATATTTAAAATTCATAATATTTCCATAAGTTATGAAAATGAAGAGTCTCAATTTTTTAAATGTTTTTTAAAGTCTTCCATAACTTCTCCTCAAGTTATGGAACTTGAAGAATTTTTTCATTAAAACTACTTTAAACTCATAAGTTGTGGAAACCAAAAGTTTTTGAATTGTTCAAAACTTGTCCTCAAGTTTTGGAATTTGTAAAGTTTCCCCCCATAAATACTTTAATTCCAAGTAAACCCTTAGAATTTTAAAAGTTAAAATTCAACCCTTATACTATTATAATAATAATAGTTAATAGTTATATATACGTATAAGAACAAAGTCAGTTTTACCGTTAGTAGGCCTCATTCACGAAGCCGGTCTATAAGGGGGGTGTAAGGTTACTGCCTATAAAATGACAGTTTAATGGGTGTCCTCTCTCACCCACCGCATCCTTGACTGGTGGAGGGTCGTTAGCCGAACGGGTAGGACAGGACATTAATTCTCCCTTCATTAAAAGTATAATGATAAATACTAAGTAGCTAAACACTTATAAATTCCCAATCTTAGTTACTTAGGAAAATGTGAATTTGGTGCTAACCCATGAAATTGCACTTTGTACCTTACCAAGTCGTTGGTGGAGTGTGTTTGGGTAACCGACACACTAACATGGACTAGTAAGAGTGGCAAAGGGTTAGTTAATGTTTATCATAGATCGGTGGATCGTGTGTGGGTAACCGGCACATTGATTAGGTGATAAAGATTAAGGGTACCAAGTTAATTTGCATGGTTATTCACACCTTGTTTGTGATCCTCGACATCCCAGTCACAAACTTGAGAGGGCACAATCGAGATTTAAACATGCCATTGAATAGATCAATGAATCTCAAAAGATCTAGGAGTTTCAAACCTATTAAAACCTAATACCTTTTTTGTTTTTCATGGTGGAAATTGGTGAATCGTCATTCGCTTACCTTTAAATATTATATAGCTTGGATTACGACATCCCTCTTCCAAGTTATAAAATATTGTGTTGGGTCCTAGCCTTAATATTTCATATTGGGTGTTATATTAAGGACTTAAATCAGCTAACTTGAATTTCTCCCATTGTCTAGTTCAGTCAACTATGATCATCCCAAATCCCTTGGAACAAGCTTTCCTAATGAAGATGATGTCCCGTGGTTGGATCATGGAAATCATACTTCAATTACTCCACCTCCTCAAATTATTCTTCCTAACCCACAAGTTCTTGAATAGTTCAAGGTCACTTAAGCCCTATTGGCAAGCAAAGTCTATGTGTGCTCACATCTTGGAGATGAAGTCACATATTGACAAGCCGGGAGAGTTCGGTGTCAAAGTCTTGAGGAAGTTGGTTGTTGACAAGGTTCTTCAATCACTTCCTAAGTCACATAGTGAGTTATTATAGGACTACCATATGATAGACCATGACATGACCCTTAGTGGTCTTACCTATTTGCTTGATGCTGCTGAATTAGCAATGATTTGGAGCACTAGTAAAGCAAATTTGATTGGAAGATCGACTTCCCAAACTTACATGGATATTGACAATGGCAACATTGGAAATCCAGAAAAGCTTTCTCTTCCCAATAGAAAGGGATCGACCATAGTCAACTCGGTTGACCAAATGGTAAAGAGAAAGGCTAAGTCTGAGATAGTCTCGTGTACCATTACCAAAGTGTGCATATGTTTCTATTTCCAAAGGAAGGGGCATTGGTTGCGAAGCTGCCCTATTTACCTGAAAGATCATAAGGTTGGTAAAGTCAAAGGTTTGACTCTACTTCGGGTAAAGTCCACTATCTAACTCTATTAAGATCCTATTTGAGGATTCTTATTACATGATGTGACTAGGTCACATGTTGATGTTTTAAGAGTCAAAGAAAAGAGAGGAAGCTTAAAGGAAGAATATGCTTATTCTGACCGCGAAGATGGATTTCGATTGCATGGTTCGGTTATCAGAATTTTGAGCTGTTTCTTAAGAGTTGTGATTGATTGGTTAGGAATAGATAACAACATAGTTTTCATATGCATTTGCATTGTAAGGATAAGTTTTTCCGCAAGTTTTAAATTAAAAAGAAGAGTTTTGATTTTATTTATTTTAAATATCCTTACAATGGCATTTGTGAAAATTTGTTGTTTATATGATTCCATTGATAGCAATATTGGAAAATGGATTTGATTCTTTCGTTTGTGGAAGTGTCATAATTTACCAAATAAAGAAAGATTATCATCACCCAAGTTTTAGTTGGATAGAAACTTGGAATCGTGCAACTTGTATTGTATGATGAATGAGAATTTTTCATCTTTGGGAAATTAAGACTAATTCCTTGTTCACATGTATATGTGAGTAAAGTGAGGGACTAGGGGATCAGGTACACTTGGTTGTGCGCTGGTCAAGTCCACCACAAAGAACGATAAGGCTATTCATCATGATTTACTAAAGTTTAGTAAATATGGTTGTGCTTACAAGTTTAAGTGTAATTCTGTAACATTGGAAAAGTTTCAATGTAAGGCAGAACGAATAAGAAGAATCAAATTAGGTAGAAAGATAAAAGTTTCTCCAATCTAAAGAGATGGGTGAGTACTTGAGTATTTGTTTGGCTAAGAAGTGGTATCGTGGATTGTTGAAATTGGTTAAATCAAAAAGATGAATCATACTTCGTTCCAAAACAAGTCTTAGAGTCATAATCCAAGATTATAACTTGAGTGACATAATCTTAAAGAGGTTTATAACACTTGTCAAATGTAGAGTAAAATGTTTCCTTACTCTTGTACATTTGAAATTGGTATGTTGTGATGTTTTGGAAAAACAAAGACCAACTAAGACCAATTGAGTGAAGTGTTTATCTTGATAAGAATCCGCACTAACTCTTGAATATTTGTTTTGTCAAGGAATGGTTCTTGACAAGAGAATCTTATATGTCAAGAGGTCAGTGGGAGTATTAAAGATCTTGAAAAACTCTCAAGAACTATTCAAGGGTGTTGTTTATCACTAGCACACGACTTGAGGCTTATAACTTATCGTGTTGACATATTCTTATTTCTGTGCCCACTCCAGTCAAAGTTGACTATGCATGTGAGTTCCATGAGTTCTCAATTGTTTGCATAACTACTTGGAAGAAATGGTAGGCCCTTGTGCTACCAAGTGGCAAGAAGTTAAGATTACACAAGTTCAGTCCATATGAGTTTGAATTTGTCACTAACCTTCTCTTGTGATTATGGTTTTGACAAATTCACATGGAAAGGAACACATGCACCATAAAATCTAAGTGTCATAAGGTTTCTCTTTGATTCTTGAAAATGATGGTGAGGAAACGCTTTCACTAAGTAGATTTTAAGTAGATAGCTGTTGAGAGAAAAACTTGGAGACACACTTGAACAAAAGTTAGAACAAGTATAATGCGGAATAGTTAATCTTAAAGGATCTAAAAGCTCAACAATAATATAGTTAGATAGTTAGAGAGTTAGTTGCGGAAATGTAAAGGAATGGAAATGACAGCAATTGTTATATCAAGAAGACACTTAAGCTGATTCATAACAAGGAATGCATTCACTCCAAGTTAATAAGGAAGATCAAGCTTAGTGATTAAGTCTTAAAGACTTGCTCCGAAGAGGGATTAAGATCAGCAGGATTATGATAAGATTTAAGTAAGAAGATATAAGTGAAGAAAGATAAGAGAGATAACTTCAGAATGTGTATTCAGATAGAATTCATAAGTTATAGGTTCCTTTTCTTATCTCTGTTAATACAAAGAGAGTAAGTCTCTATTTATAGAGACTTAGAAACTACACTAGATTACAACTCTATAAGCAGCCGTGCAAGGCATACTGGATAATAGAGTGTATTACATAAAAGTCAAATAATGTAATCTAGCTAAGTTGACTGCGGTAGCTGACTCAGGTTGCTGATGCGGTTGCTGATGAACAAGATTGACTCCGGGTGCTGAAGCGGTTGTGGTAGAAAGATGGTTGCGGTAGCTGAGATGGTTGCGGTAGCTGAGTTCAAGAGGGTCACTTTTATGATACAACAATTTCCCCGTAGGTGACCTCTTTAACTCCGGTTCAGCTATCAAGTTTGAGGAACTTGATCAAAATCCACCAGAACTTCCTAACGTTTTCCAACCATGTGATTCTTCTTGTGATCTCGAACTTGACTTCTACGGTAGTATGCTTAGATCTTTCAATTGCAGTCCGGCAGATGTCAAGATGTTTCTTGGTCAGGCGGTGCATGGCAGTCATAGGAATGAAATATTTGATGTTGTCAGTCTTCCTTTTGAATATGAATCCAAGTTCAGGGTAGTTTGTTGCGCCTAGAGATCTTTCTTGGAAGCCTTCGGTAGGCATTGGCATAGGTTGAAAAGGTGGGAGATCAAACTTCTTGAGGATGGTGGGGTAGATATCCACATCGATCTTCGCAAAGTCACAGACCGTATCCCTGAGAAAAGAGTTGGATTTTTCAAGCGCTATCTGCATTTTAGGGTGCTTTTCTGACTTGTTTTGGAACACCCTAGCAATAAGGAAGATTTCTTCCGGATTCATACAAGGAAAGTCTGCCTGGGTGCGGATGTAGTCATGCTCCCTTCTGGTGAGGGTATACTGGATGTAGTCAGCCTTCATAAATTTCCTGACTTTGTAGTTCTTGACTGCGGATGGTCTGTCGTTAGACCATATGTTTTCAATGGAGGAGGCATGTTTAGCATGAAAAAGACTAAGTCTCTCAAACTCCATTGGCAGTCTCTTGTGATCTGGATGGCTTTGGTCAAACTGCTCAAATACAGTGAAGTACTTGGCATTTGGAGAAATTGGTATATCCCAGTATCCATCAGCAGGGGATTCAGCATAAGTGAGGTGCGGTCTGTAATCTTCGTCTAGGAGCCTGCGGTGCGGATTGATCCAAGAATTGATCAAGGACTCATCCATCATGGTGTCAAACCCGTATTCTCTCCAGATTAACTCTACCAACTTGGCTGCTTTCCAATCATGCTTCCTTTGAGCGGTGGCAGGGGAGTTTGTGGTGCTTGGAGAAGACATATTTTCAGCCAAGTTCTTGAAGTGCGGAGGAGTCTCTGGCTTTTTGGGAGTATCTTTTGGAGGTGAAGTGTGAGGAGATGGAGTATGTTGAGATGGTTGCGGTGGTGTGGGAATTTTTTCAGTGATGATGGGGGGACTCTGATGAATAGAAGTATCAGAGTGATGGACTTTTTGTTCTTCATCACTTCCCCCTCTTGAGGGATGCAACCCCGGTGCTTCCTCAAGCCATTGCTTAAGTCCATCCACCTTGTTGAAGACTTCTTGGAACTGAGCTTTGAGAGCTTCTGCCAAATGTTGGTTGTTTGGAGTGGAGGAGCTGAAGAGCAACTTGTGGATTTCTTTGGTGAGCTGTAGGATCTCAGGGCCATGGAAGTTGGAGGAAAGGGATTTCTGTAGTCTGTTGATGGTTGCTTGAAGAACAGAGATAGTGGACTCATAAGCAGTATGAGTCTCATCTATCAATTTCTGAGACTAAGAAGCTTGATCCGCGATGGCCGCTTGAAGATCCGTTTTGATTGCGGTCACCTCAGTAATGAGGCGTTCCGCTGCAGCCATGAAGTCCTTGTGGTCAGCCTTGCGGTTATTGTCAAGGGACCGGATCCCCATCTCTACTTTGAGAGAGATTCGTTCAGCAGCCATGCGTTCCCTTGATTCCAGACGCTCTATTCTTTCAATCAGTGACTGCGGTCCTGGAGTGTCTTCAGGTTGCGGTTGAGTAGGCTGGACCGCAGCCAGGATCTGATCGATTTTCGGCTTGAAGGCTCATGAACTCCTTCCGGGTGACAACATTCTCCTTCTTTTTCTTCTTCTCTTTAGGCTTGGAAGTCGAATGTTGAGAACCGCTGGACTCCTCTTCTTCAAACATCATGAGGTCATCATCAGAAGGGCTTGGCTTGTTTACTTCTTGGATGTCTTCATCATCAAGACCGAAGGTGGGAGCTGAACTGAGTTCGATTGCAGGTTCTTCGTCTTGTGATGGATTGACTGTAGGAGTGGGAGATGGAATGGGAGTTGGAGTAGGAGGAACTTTGGAGGTACCTGCGGCTGCACCTGAAGCTTGAGCTTTTGAAATTGTTTCAGCCATCTGATCCATCCAGTTCTGAATTTTTTGAATGGTGGCTACGGTACTGGCATTGCTGATGGCATTTGCCCAATATCTAGCCACGGACTGGATCTCCTGTTCTTTCTGTTGTTGCTGCTTGATTTGTTGTTCCTTGCGGGCTTGGAAAGCCCTTTGGAATGCAACATACTTCTTCTTGGCTGACTCAGTTACCGGATTGTACTGTAACCAAGAGTCATTGGATGCATCATGGTCAAATCCTTCAAAGCGCACCGAAGTGTCCTTCGGGTCCACGGATCCTTGCACATTTGTGCTCACCGTGCCTATACCACCTGTAAAGGATGAAAGCAGAGTAGGATTTCCTGAGCTTCCTCGGTCTCCTTGACCCGTGGTCAAGTGTGGCCTCTGATCAGTTCTGGCATGGGCGAAAGAAGTGCCCTGCGGGTGGGAAGGTGTTTGTAGTGTTTGGGTGACAGAAAGAAGAATGGAGCGCAACTCTTCTGGTGAAAAGAAATGCAGTCGGGAAGCCGTGGAGACCTTTGGGCGTGAACCAGTGTCGTCCTCTTGGGAGTGCACTGGGGGGGGGGAGTCTCCACGTAGTTGAGAATCAGACTCACTTTCTGAGTCTGACTGGAAAATGATGGTGGTGTCGACTGGGTGTGCGGGCACCCCAAGGACTACTGGAGCCTGTTGAGAGGCTTCAGCATCGGTTCGGTCTCGCATATGGATAGTGGTATCGGTTGTTTTCCTTTTCTTGAAGATAGAGATTGGATGCCTATCCTCATCTGAATCACTGGTAGATATGATTGGGGCAGGTTTTCTTTTGCGTTTCTTGGTGGTTACGGTTCGTTTAGGAGCATCCTTCTTGGGTGTTCTTTGTTTCTTGGATGCCAACTGCTTTCTTCTTTGAGAAAGATTGGATAGTGTAGTGGAAGAGGGGACTGCGGTACCCTCAGGGATAATGGCTGCGGATGGAAGAGGCGGGGTATGAGGGTATGGGGCAATACCCTCCGTAGCCTCAATGTGGTCTGAGACATCAGCAGTCTCAAGACCAAGAGAAGAAAGGATATGAGTAGGGAGTCTGCAGATCGGTCCAAATATCGTTTGATCAGAAGAAGGGTTGTACCTTTTAAGATCCTTAGTGACGAAAAAGTTGATGTTACTACCCATGTCTATTCCAGCATCCGCATGTAAGTCCGAGATGCAAAGTGACCAGAACCGTGCAAATGTGAGCTCGGTTGGTTCTCCCTTGGGTGCTCTTTGGGAATGTATTGGAGGAAGTCATCCCAAAGGATTTGTCCATAGTTTACGTCGTGGCCTGTGTAGATGCTCCATACCAATTCCAGTAGCTTCAGTCCCATGTTGTCGATGCCTCCGGTTCTGCCGGATACGCAGCGGATGACAAAATGACACACAAACTGCCATACCACAGGCAGCTGATTCTTTTTGAACTAACCACTCCCTCGAATTGGTTTCTGATACCCCATCTGGTAGAGTGCGGATGTAACATCTGCCATTGAAGGTGAGAAAATCTTGATGGAGGGGTGAACCAGAAGATTAATGGCATTTAAGAACTTTTCTTTGGACAAGATGACCAAAGAATCGTTCATGAGATTGACGTGAACTTCTTGGGGGTTCTCCATTGGGCGATATCCAGAGAATGCACATTTAAATAGAGTAGAAATTGGAACAACGTCTGTAAATGCATCGAATGGACCAAACAGAGGGTGGTTCCTGAGAAACTTGATCATAAGCTTGATGGGAGCATTATATGAAGGATGATCTTCAAATATTGCTTTGAAATTACTTGAAGCGATTGTTGGAGAGTCGGAACCTGTTGGATTTACAGAACCTGAAGCCTTGGATTGCTTCTTTGATGCACCTGATTTCACCATTGTTGAAGATTTGAGAGAAGAAAACAGAGTTCTTGAAAGTTTTGAAGGTTTTGAGGAATTTGGGAGAGAGAATCGATGTTCAGAAAACGTAAAGTATTGTTTGGGAAGAAGATGGGTTTATAAAGGGGGTAAAAAAAATGTTTAACCCTAGGTAAATGGTAAGGATAGGGTAAAACGTCAATTGGGGTTTTGGGGGGAATCGATGCGTTTTGGATTAAATCTCAGCCACACATAATTAAAACGGGTTTGAAGAGATTTTGGGAGATTTCCAAAAGGGGTTTTGCATTTAATGTAAAGTCAGACGCATGTCAATACGTCAGGTGATCGAGGGGGGTGATGAGAGACGAAGTTGTAACGGGTGGGACGTATTGGGGAGACGAAAGGACAAATTAAGGATGAGTTTATTGAAAAACGTTCTTTTTGTCATCATCCCTAAAATAGGTCTGATACAAGGATTATTCAGAAAGAGAATGTGGCAGTTTCTAAAAAGAATGTTTTTTGTCTTTAATGTTTAATTTAATGAAGGATCATTAAATAGCACACAAAGATTCAAGAGTTGATAAAACTGTTGAGAAATTATCATGATGATCGCGGATGGAAAATTCATTGCAGTTGGAAACGTCATTGCGGGTGGAACTTTCATTGCGGTTGAGAAACGTCATTGCGGGTTGAACTTTCATTGCGGTTGAGAAACGTCATTGCGGATGAACAAGGAAAGACTGTAGTGAGAAACTTTTAAGATGTGGTCTTTGATGAAATGATACCGTAGTTGAATGTGCTTAGTCTTGGAGTGCTGAATTGGATTGTGAGAAATAGCAATATCACTTTCAGAGTCACAATAGATCGGTATCCGCAACATTCTATACCCGTAGTCCATTAGTTGAGTTTTCATCCAAAGGACTTGAGAGCAACAGCTGGTTGTGGCCACATACTCGGCTTCTGCAGTTGATAGAGAGACACAACTTTGTTTTCTTGAGGACCAGCCGACTAGTCTTTCACCCAAGAATTGACATCCTCCTGAAGTGCTTTTTCGATCGAGCTTGCATCCGGAATGATCCGCATCTGTGAAAGCTTGCAGGCTGAAATCATTGCCTGCGGGGTACCATAGTCCAAGAGATTTGCTTCCTTTCAGGTACCGTAGTATCTGTTTGACTGCGGTCATATGTGAGACTTTTGGGTCAGCCTGATACCTTGCACATACACTAGTTGCAAAGACAATGTCTAGCCTGCTTGCAGTGAGGTACATAAAAGAGCCGATGATGCCTCTATAAGTCTTGTGATCAACAGATTCGCCTGAGGGATCAGCAGAGATCTTATAACCGAAGGCCATGGGGACCTTAGCAGATGAACAGTTGTCCATAGAATATTTCTTCAATAGTTCAGTGGTGTATTTTTCTTGATGAATGAATATGCCTTGCGGTACTTGTTTCACTTGAAGACCTAGAAAGAAATTAATCTCTCTATTCATGCTCATTTTGAACTTGTTGGTCATGAGCTTAGCAAATTCATCCACCATGTCTTCATCAGTCGA
Source organism: Lactuca virosa (assembly GCF_052849685.1). Lineage (NCBI taxonomy): Eukaryota > Viridiplantae > Streptophyta > Magnoliopsida > Asterales > Asteraceae > Lactuca > Lactuca virosa. Next base: position 309,068,028 of record NC_136428.1, on the reverse strand, counting down.
ACCGAAGATGATATCATCCACATATATATGTACCATCATGAGGTGGTTGCCATTTGCTTTTCTGAATAGTGTGGGATCAATCACTCCTCTCTTGTACCCGGATGAGACAAGGAATTCAGAAAGAGTCTCATACCATGCTCTTCGGGCTTGCTTCAGACCATAGACTGCCTTTTCAAGCTTGTAGCAGTGGTCTGGGAAATTAACATTTTCAAAGCCTGGAGGTTGCTGAAGATAAACCTCTTCTTTTAGTTCCCCATTGAGAAAGACACTCTTAACGTCTATTTGGTGTACCTTGACGTTTTTGTGGGCTGCGTATGCTAGAAAGATCCGAATAGCTTCCATGCGTGCTACCAGAGCATACGTTTCATTGTAGTCAATGCCTTCAAGTTGACTATACCCCTTTGCAACTAGCCTAGCCTTGTTTCTGACTACCGCACTAGATTCATCCAACTTATTTTTAAACACCCATCTAGTGCCAACAATGGAGTGACCACGTGGCTTCGGAACGAGCTGCCAAACTTTATTTCTTTGAAATTCTTCAAGCTCTTCTTGCATTGCGGCTATCCAGTCAGATTCAAGCAATGCTTCTTTGATCGTTCTGGGTTCTACCGAGGACATAAATGCTGCATAGTGGCAGTGATCAGATAGGTCCTCATACGATCTAGTCTGGATGCATGCGGATGGGTTCCCAATGATTTGACCTGGTGGGTGGTCTTTCGTCCATACATGAAGACGTGGCAGCAGATGATCAGCAGCTGCGGTAGAGGGAATATCTTGAATGTCAGAGGAATCTGCAGTTGGAGATGACAGTTCCCCCCGGACTTAAGAACATCCTGCTGAGTCATCTTGATCTATTGGAATGGAATTCTCTTGAGCAGTTGGGAGAGGTTCCCCCTAGGTTGCACATAGGAGTTCCTCTGGAACCTGAGAAGGTTCCCCCTGGACTGCGGATGGGAGAGTGACAATCCTTGGATCAGTTCTAGTGTCGATATTTTCTATGAGTTCATCATCGGAATCCGAAGATACGTTTGATGGTAATGCTTCTCTACGGACAGGAATTTGAACAACATCAAGTATTGGAACCTCGACGGTTGCGGCTAGATCCGGAGTAGATCTTTCCCCCTCAGCCGGAGAGGTGGAAGTATTGAGAGAGGCTACTTCAGATAGAGATGGTCCAGAAACATCAGCATGTTGTTGTTGAGCTGCGGGTGACACAAGAACTTCAGATAGTTTTGTCGTTTCAATAGGATCGAAAAGATCCTCATAGTTGACTTCAACTAGATTCAAGGGACCTGAAGAGGCAAGAATGTCACTTTCCATGATTGCGGTGGTTTCAGTAGATGGAGGGGCGTCGTGGATGTGAGAATCATCAAATTTCACATCGAAGCTTTCAATGATCAGCCTTGTACGCCTGATGAGCACTCGATAAGCAACCTTGTTAGTGGAGTAACCAAGAAATATGCCTTCGTCGGACTTCGGTGCAAACTTGTTGAGCTGATCTCTGTTGTTGATCACAAAGCATCTACACCCAAAAATATGAAAGAAGCGAACATTGGACTTGCGGTTGTTAAGGCCCTCATATGGTGTTTTATTGAGGCGTTTGCACACGATACTTCGGTTTTGGACAAAGCATGCGGTTGCTACTGCTTCAACCCAGAATTAGAGAGGAAGTTGGGCGAAGTTAAGTATGGATCTGGCTGCTTCTACTAATGTGCGGTTCCTTCTTTCTACTACACCATTTTGCTGCGGTGTGTAGGGTGCTGAGAAGTTATGAGAAATGCCTTTGGACACCAAGAAACTGTTAAGAAGATGATTAGTGAACTCGGTTCCATTATCACTGCGGATGCGTCTAACTGGAAGCTTGATCTGAAGTTCGATTTATTTGATGAAGTTGATGAAGATCTGCGGTGTCTCTGATTTGAGTCTGAGGAAGAAGACCCATGTGAAGCGTGTATAGTCATCAACAATAACCAATATATACTTCTTGTGGTGGAGGCTGGCTACGGTTGATGGACCGCAGAGATCAATGTGCAATAGCTCCAGTGGTTCAGAAATAGAAGAGTCCATTATCAGAGGGTGACTTGCTTTAGACTGCTTACCACATTCACAAGCCGGACAGAGAGTATCGTTGCTAAATTTGAGAATAGGGAGACCGCGGACTAGTTCTCCAGTGACTAAGTTGTTGATGTACCGGAAGTTGAGATGAGCTAGCTTACGGTGCCATAGCCAGCTGACTTCGGATACAGCTTTGGACAAGAAACACAATTGCGGTTTACCAATGATTAGAGAAACATCCAAAGGGTACGTGGTACCTTCGGATCGAGATTTGATCAGGCAAGTGTTCCTATTACTCGTCATTACATAGCAAAACTGATCATCAAATTCAACACGATGTCCTGCTTTACATAGTTGGCCAACACTGATGAGATTGTGTTTATGGCTTTCTACATAAGCAACCTTCTGAATGGAAAAGTTCCCCGTAGTGAGAACACCGTAACCTCGGATGATACCGTTTGCATTGTTACCAAATGTGACATTTCCACCATTGCATATAGGCCTGAAATCCCGAAGGTACTCTAACCTTCCGGTCATGTGCAAGGAGCAGGCACTGTCAATTAACCACTCTTCTTCTTGTTCCTCCTTGCACAAAGACTGGGAATTACACGGTTAGTTTAGGCATCCAAACAAGTTTGGAGCCTGGGACAATTGATGTGTTTCTGAGTGATGCATGGTCCGAGGTTGCAGGGACATGTCTCTTGTCAACTTTTGAGCCTAGTCCTGGGTGTTTGAGTAGATTTGGAGTGTTGTGATTTTTTGAAAAAATACTAGATTTCTGACTCTGACTCGATTTGACATGAGATAAAACCTTTTGACAACTACACTGACATTTACAAAAGGAGATTTTGTCTTTTGATCTAACACTGTGATTGGTCAGCGGTTTTAAGGATGTTTTGGATCTGTTACCAGTCCAAGATGGGTTATTCCTGACACGAGTGTTTTTGGGTTTTGAAAAAGTCTGTTTATGAAAGGTTTTAGCACGTGTAGATTTCTGAATTCTTTTTGATGGATTTGGTAAGATACCCTTCCATTTGAAATTTTGATGTGACTTTAAAAGTGTTGGAGTGGGTAAAATACCTTTCCATTTAGGATCATTTGAAGAATAGACCTGAAAAACATAGTTTCGAAAAGATTGAACACCCTTTTGGGTTGTGTCAGAAGGAGTAGGAATGACTTTTGAAACTGAACTTTCCTTTTTGTTTGTTTTCTTGAAAGAAGAGTTTTTTGAAATGTAGTGAGAGAAAACAAATTTTTTAGGACTTTTGGATTTAGGAAATCTGACTTGCTTCTTGTTTTTTGAAAAAATTTGTCTATTAGTACCGCGAGATCTGATTTCTTCTTTAAAAGCCTTTTTTGCCAAAGATTTTGGTGAACCGCAGTCATTGTTGTTTAACTGCGGTTTCCTGGAATTCTTAGAATGATTTTGAAAACGGAGAGTTGAGTCATCAGAACTTGAGGATTCAGGAATTTGGGAACATTGACCTACTTCAAAATTTTCTATAGGTAGTTCATGAAATATTGGCTGAAGAGTTACAGTTCCTTGAACTGATGACTGCGGTAGGGATGACTTGACTACCGTTGAGTAAGTCTTAGATGGGACTTCGGTGGGACATTTCACTACAGTGAGAGACACTGCGGTCTGAGGACAGAGATGGAAAGTCTTTTGAGACTTCGGGGCCCTCAACAACAATCTCTTCATCAACTACGGATGAAGTTTGAGAATTTGGATAGATGGTGCCACAGATAGGAATTTGATCACATGTGTGACCCGAAACCTCCAACACAATTTCCTCAATGACACAATTATTGCTTAAGTTGTGCAGTCTACCGAAGTGAGTTTTAATATCTTCGGGAAAAGTCTTGTCATTGACAGGGAAATGAAATTCTCGGTCTGGAGGGACATACAGTCTGTCTTTGTTGAAACGGGGTGAGGAATCCATTGAGGTAGGATATCCATTTGAGCAACCCCAATTGTATGTATTGTCCACGGTTCCATTGTTTACCAAATTTTCAATAGCTTCACTTTCATTAAACAATTTTTCAATTAAGAGATTTAAGCGTACAATTTCTCTCTGAGCTAAATCTCTCTGGTTTAAAGCTATCTCTAATTGGGTTTCACTTAACATTCTTGCATCCTTTTCTAACTCTAGGTCCTTCTCTAACATAGCCATCTTAAGTCTTTTGTTATCCAGTCGTCCTCTCACGTGGAACATCTCTTGGGACGCAATGTTCTTCTCATCTAAGGCTTTATTATAGTCTGTAAGGACGGCAGCACAAGTGTCATTAAGATCATCTATGTAAGGCTGACAGTCATGCATGCTATAGTTTAGAGTTTGGATCATGAGTTTTACCTGTTCGACGATGCTTAGTGTTCCATCCTTTGCCATGTAGCAGTAGTTCTTGTTCAACATTATAGACCCATCATCATCCACAGTGGCTAGCATGCAGATTTTCCCTTTTCCTTTGACACTGCTGATGGCCTCATCTTCGTCTCCGGATGACCAGACTTGATGGTCCCTTTTGACATGGGCCACGTATGCCCTTGCCTTTTCGGCTTTTTCTTTGTCTTCCAACTCTTGAGCCATTCTAAGGTAGAATGCTCTGTCTTTTACTACATTGGCCTTACAATCTCGTGCAAAGTGATTTTCTTTGTTGCATTTGTGACAAATTACAACATCAGTCTTGTCTTCTGAAGGAGTACCAGAGTCAGTGATTTGAGGAGACTGCGGTACCTCCTTTGGTTGAATATTCTAAGATTGCGGTGGTGGATGAGAACTTTTAGGAAATCGAGAGTAGTTATTCTGAGAACCGAAGTTACGGTTGAATGGAGGTTTGTTGAACTGCTGATTCTTGCGGAAGGAAGGAGGTGGTAGACGGTTGAACTGTTGGCTAACCAGAGCAATAGCCTTCTGAAAATCTTCTTCATCAGCATATTCAGAATCCGCTTCGTATGACTACGGTAGAGTGTCATACGAGGAAGGGTAAGGTGACTGCGGTGGAGCTTGTGCTATGAGAGCAAGTGGTCCTCCGAAGTCAGCACAGTCTTTGAGTACGGTGGATTCTTGAGCTTGCAGCTCTCCATAGAGCTTGTAAAGTGACAGGGAGTGAATCTTTCTATCGCCTTGGACTATCATCTTGGTCGTAGTCCAATGTCTGCCCAAACCATTAAGAAACTGAAGATTGATTTCATGGTTACTGCGGATGGTGCCCGCATTGGATAACTTGGTGACTATCAGGTTGAACCTTTTGAAGGAGTCTTCCAAACTTTCTCCAGTATGAGCTTTGAAGTTGTTGAACTCGTTGAGTGCGGTAGTAAGCTTCTTATCTTGTGCTTGTTCTGAGCCTTCGTACAGGTTTTTGAGAACATCCCAGATCTCTTTCGCTGATTTGCAATTTATGATAATATCGAAGTTGTCAGGAGCAACTCCGCAGGAGATTTCATAAAAAGCAACAGCATCATTTTCCATTTTATCGAGATCATCCTTGGTGGGACGGCTCATGGCTGGTTGACCTCCTCCTAGCCTGGTTGCAGCGCCGTCAGTGTGGACTGGTGTAAGGACTGGAACATGTGGTCCTTCTTCTACGGATCGCCATACATCTCTACCTAGTCTTCTCAAGTACCTTTCCATTCTTTATGACCAGTGATGATATTCATTTGCGACTAGTATTGGGGCTCGGTTAGAACCATCGACACTGTTGGAAACATTTAGAGATAATGATTGTGCCATTTGAAATTGTTTTTTTTTTGTTTTGTAGAAATGAGCTTTAGTGGTATAGAAGGCTCTTTGAAAAATCAGAGTTCCGTTTTCAAAAAGCAACCACTTTGGCTCTGATACCAATTGTTGAGAGAAAAACTTGGAGACACACTTGAACAAAAGTTAGAACAAGTATAATGCGGAATAGTTAATCTCAAAGGATCTAAAAGCTCAACAATAATATAGTTAGATAGTTAGAGAGTTAGTTGCGGAAATGTAAAGGAATGGAAATGACAGCAATTGTTATATCAAGAAGACACTTAAGCTGATTCATAACAAGGAATGCATTCACTACAAGTTAATAAGGAAGATCAAGCTTAGTAATTAAGTCTTAAAGACTTGCTCCGAAGAGGGATTAAGATCAGCAGGATTATGATAAGATTTAAGTAAGAAGATATGAGTGAAGAAAGATAAGAGAGATAACTTCAGAATGTGTATTCAGATAGAATTCATAAGTAATCGGTTCCTTTTCTTATCTCTGTTAATACAAAGAGAGTAAGTCTCTATTTATAGAGACTTAGAAACTACACTAGATTACAACTCTATAAGCAGCCGTGCAAGGCATACTGGATAATAGAGTGTATTACATAAAAGACAAATAACGTAATCTAGCTAAGTTAACTGCGGTAGCTGACTCAGGTTGCTGATGCGGTTGCTGATGAACAAGATTGACTCCGGGTGCTGAAGCGGTTGCGGTAGAAAGATGGTTGCGGTAGCTGAGATGGTTGCGGTAGCTGAGTTCAAGAGGGTCACTTTTATGATTCAACAATAGCAATTGTGAAATTTGCATTCTCAAAGTCGTTAGTGGAGCGTGTGTAGGTAACCGGTACACTAACATGGACTTGTGAGAAATGGCAAAGGTCTAAACAATTAAGACTATGATTATGGCATCCCTTTTCGTAGTTCTAAAAATTGTTTAAACACACATGTGAGCTATATAAGAAAAGCTGTATGATTTTGATAAAGTTTTATCAAAGCATCTCGTATCAGAAATCTGAACTTTAGTAAGAAACTCAATAAAGTATTGATTTCAAGAAGTCCACCTGATTTCTGAATACATGTCAAAGCTAATGGGAGCATAATTTTTATGCTAATAGATAAGCATGATAATTATGATAAGTGTTGCAAGTTAGCGATGTTAATTATAGAAAACAAAAGTTTCAATTGGGAAAAGTTGTTTTGCTATAATTAAGGGATAGAAAATTATACTTCATTTCAATTCTAAAAGCTTAGATTGAGATTTTAATCATCTGTAGTCAAGGATATATATATATATATATATATATATATATATATATATATATATATATATATATGAATTTTATGTTGGAATGGTTCAACATAGGAAAATTCTATATATATTGCGTTCTCAGAAATTCGATTATGATTACGGCATCCCTCTTCATAGTCGAATTATGAAAACATGGAAAATAAAAAATATTGTAGCAAAAGAATGGTCTAGGATCATGTCTTTATGTGAGACATCATGAATCGTGTCCCATATGCTTCGGATATAGGATCGATTACATGTGCTATAATATTTATCCTTTCTAAATTTTCCAAATGCGTAGGGCATTAAGAGGGGAAAAGGTCTGGAATTGGATATAACTAAAATGATTAAGCAATTGTCGAGGACAATCTGAGGTTTACCAAATATTGGTTCCTCATGGACAGTTGAAAGTATGGTGTAAATTTTTGGAAAGGACCATATTGACATATTCTGAAAGGAGGCAATTCTTGTTCAGAAGTAATAGTCAAAATGGGAATATGGAAATGTTTCATAGGTGGAAGTTATTCATTAAATCTGTGTAAGATTAGAAAACTTAATGCAGGAAGGATGTTCAAAGTAATATACTTTGAATTTGAGACTTCGTTTCCATGGAATTGATCTCCATTGGAACACTCTGTAATGTCTGTTGACAAGTCTTTGTGACTTTGTGCATAGTCATTACAAGAGGATCAATGCATATAAGTTTAGAATGTAACAGATTTTGGTAAATGGCAGGATTTTGGAATTCTTACATTTACGATAAGGATTTGGATTGTGAAATGAGCATCATTGGAATCATGTTCAATTGGTCTATTTCACAAAGTAAGGATCATAGACAAACATAGTGTGCATACTTGCAGTATGGCATAACTATTGTTTGGACAAACATAGTGTGCATGCTTGGAGCATGGTATGACTATTATTTTGATTCAAGTATAAAGTTGATTATTTGAAACATTATACATTGAATAATGAGTAATCAATATGGTCTTTAAATAAAAGGTGTTTTATTTACTCTCAAAGGTACTTGGGGCCATATTGGATTAGTATTATTCTTGTGTTTAAGTTGGCATCTTTTGACTTCCCGAATAACTAGGTTATTCAAACTCTCCACAATCAATCATACTTTGGAAGTAGGTATGAGGCAAGACTGTCATGAATGGGTCTGTAGTTTGTCTAGGTGGCCTAGACATAGCTGCAGTATTCATGAGTGCTCCTGGAATAAGATTCGAGTATTGGATTTAACCCACGCTCATTCGACTCACTTCATGGATTTTATCACGAGTGACGTGTGAGTTGTAGTTGCGCGTCGGTTGCACATTGACATATGTAAACACAACTAGTAACTTGGTTGTTATAAAACATATCGTTGTGTGTAATTTGATTAGTAAGTACAAGCGAACATTTGGGTCGAAGTTTATCCATTACTTTTACCCTTAGTGGGATAAAAGCGATATATGTGGGGCCCTCGATGATTTAGTGATGACAAACGTAAGTGTCCGGTTGCGCCTGGACTGATTTGATTTATTCAACTGGTCGGTCGTCATAAATCAGAAATCGGGAAACAACAGATGGACAGAGAGAATAATTATAATCCATGTCTCGGTCAATATGATATCTAGAATGGAGGAATATATAATCCCTTATCTTATGAACAAGTCATTGACTAGGTCAGAGTTGGGCAGCGGCTTTTAAGAGCTACGATTGCTAGTCAGGATCTTGGAGTTATACGCAATAATAGTTTTAGACTTATCCAAGTGGGAGACTGTTGGATTAGGTGTCTAAGCCCATAACTATTAGTAGTATGTACTCGAACCGAGAGTAACATAGTCCATTTGGGTTGCATAACACCAGGACAATTTGTTAGGATGGACTCTTGAGAGAAAGGTTATATATGATTTATTAATATATTATAAGTTCTAATATATTAATATAAGATCATATGTTTTAATTAGTATTGATCAAGAATTAATTTGGAATTAATATAATGATCAAAAGAGACTAATTAAATCTATGGGGACTAATTATGATAATTAGTTATATTTATATGTGTTGGGCTTATGATCCATGTTGGACCAAGTTTATGTATGGATACATAAAGATTTGGGCCACATGAACCATGGATCATAATACCCATGGATATGGATTTAGGTTATATCCATGACCCTTGAAATACCACATATAAATATATATTCCATTGCCCAAAAATCGCCATTTGAGGAAGGACTAGAACTTCGTAGAGAATTATGGTGTTTTTCGTGCATGGAGTTTCTCTCTCAAGAGTCACCTTTGTTCTAGGTGAGTTGTGATTCCATTTGAGGTGCAACACTTGGGGTACTAAGTTCTTAAAGGCCAAAGTCTTTCAAGCAATACCAAATACATCAAGACTTCAAGCCACATAAAAGGTATGTTACTCTAACTAGTATCTTGTATTGTTTATGACAAATTGCATGCTAGTTATAAGTTTAATGCCTTGGAAACCATTTGCATGTATAATTAGTGAAAACATAGATCCAAGGTATTTAGGGTTGTATGTCCACCATAGGATGTTTTAGTATACTAAAACGTATCAAATATAACATGGTAATTTTATATACCATACATTATGGCATAGGATATTAACATATGTTCATATATAAGAAGGTTGCCAAGTCCTTAGAGTGTGAATGATCCCCTTATCCACATTCCATAGTTAGATATCGTGCGTCCAAGTGACGTGTGGAATCCCAAACACGAATGAAAGAGGTCATTAACTCATTAAACCTTAGAAGGGATTATGTACCCTTGATCAAAGGAGAGATGATCAATCTGTTCATGGTTGTCAAGATCTTTAAGTCTCTACATGTTGAAAACGTTAGCTTGGGGTGGGCATTAGCTTTGCTAACACCCCTACGATGCCTAAGTCAGTAATGATCTTGAGAAAATTATAATCAAAGGAAAAGAAAGGGTAAAGCGGTAGGTGTGTACCTTGGATTTGTTTTAATGACATGTTGTGAACTTGTATTACATGAAGTGTGCTTTGAGATGTATAGTATTACATGATCTCGGCAAGATAGTTCCTTCTAGGATAGCCAACCAGTATGCCCCATTTCCTACCTCTGAATCAATGAGATAGGGTCTTTCCGACTTGGGTGCCAGTTTACCTACCTTAGGATCCTTGGTGTTTTGAAATATCTTTCTGAGGACCAAGTCGCCTACTTGGAATCTTATAATTTTGATATTTTTTATTGTAAGCATTGGAAATCCTTTATTGATGGGCCGCGATGTGGATCTGGGCGAAATCACTTAATTCATCGATGGTGTCAAGATCCTGAGCCAACATCCTATCGTTATCGTCTTGAGTATGAAGTTAGTATCTTGCTGTCGGAATCATCACTTCAGTTGGGATCACAGCTTCTGCTCTAAACACTAAGGATTACACGGTTTGACCTATTGTCGTCTTTTCTGTAGTTCTATATTCCCATAGAATGAAAGGAAGTTCTTCATCCCATCTCCTTTTCTTTTCATTTAATCTCCTTTTTAGGTTATTGAATATGATCTTATTACGTAATGCTGGTTGCCCGTTAGCTTGAGGCTGAACTGGGGTGGGCATTATCATTTTATTCCCCAACTAGTGCAAAAGTCGTTTGTTCTTTTGATGTTGAATTGGGATCTGTTATCATATATGATTTCCACAGGGATATCGAATCTAGTCAGGATATTGCGTTAGATGAATGAGACTACTTCTTTATCCCTTACGTGAGAAAAAGCCCCATATTAGATCCATTTTAACAGTAGTTTTTCATTACTAGCATGAATACTTTTCCACCTGGTATCTTGGGCAACTTGCCAACTATGTCCATTCCCCATTTCATGAGCGACCAAGGAGAAATGATGGGGTGTAAAGGTTCTGCTGACTGATGAAGGATATTGCTATGTGACAACCGGCTATTTCGGGTCAACAAAAGTCAAGCAAGTCAACAAAAGTCAAATAGTGAAAACAAAACACTTTACACCTTACTTTTAGGGTTCTCGATTTTGGGACCCAAGAACCTTGAGATTTCGGTTGCCAAGAACCGAAATCACATGCCTAAGACCGAAATCATGTCTTGACTGAGAACATACTAGACCGAAATCCATCTAGACAGAAGACCTTAGTGTTCTCGGTTTCACTTGGACCGAAATCAAGGTGATCTCGGTTGGTGCTAGGCCGAAATCACATGTGATTTCGGCGAGAATTAGAAGATTTCGGCTGGAAAGGAGTTGACTTTGTGATTTGATAGATACATCAGTTCCCCATAAGACTTATTACCCAGCATATAACGATGCTATTATCCCCTAACTATCAAAGTAAAAATCATTTCACCACACTCTTTATCTTGGGCCGAGATCATCCCCAAACCATCCCAACATTTCCATTTTCTTCAAGTTATTCCATATTCTCTCAAGAACAAGTCCAAGCTATTCCTAGATTAAATTTTCCAAGTGGTTCTTGACAATTTGGATAAGACCACTTTCAAGGAGATCTTCAACCACTTCAAGTGTTCTAGGCTCAAAGAACTTCACCATCATCTCTTCAAACAACCCACAACCACACTCAAGGTGAGTTCATACCCCCATATTTTCAAGTTTTTCATGTTTTGGGGGGGGGGGGTGATACAAGTAAAGCTTGATTTATAACACAAATACTTGCATGTTTCATCGCTATGTTAAAAATAAAACATTATTTATGACTAGTTTTTAGACAATTATTTGTGTTATATTAGCTTTGAGATGTGAAACTAATAAAAGCAAAACACAAACTATGTTATATAATCATGAGAAATGTTATGATTACAAAACTACAAGAAATTTTAGACTTTTTACCAAGATATGTTTTTTCTAACAAAAATGGTTATATTTTAGTTATTTCACCGTTATGTGGGATACAACCCAAAACATGTTTCTTTGATCATACATTTTAAAACTAGACAAATTTCTCATAATTGTGTTAGATGTGAGTTTTTATCTTTTAAAACCATCTAGACAAGATCACTACTATGTATTTATATAAATGATTATATAAGCAAGTCTTGACAAACAAACATAATAAACTATAACTGTTATAGTTTGGGAGTTACAAACACTACACTATGATTTCAGAAGAAGCAAATAATTTTATGAGACATTTGGCTTCACCTTACTTACCAGAGTACACACTAAGTCCTGCATTATAACCAAAATCTCTTGTAGGGAGAGCGTGACACTTGTGTATAGATCTATACGGGATTGACAACCCCGCACCTTAGCTGTTAGCTACAATTAGACCGGCCAGTCTAGGGTGACAAATGTCTAATAGTTCCGACGCCTGAAGAACGTCGTAGCAGGGCAACTAGTCATTAGCATGGTTATGATAACTCACATGGGGTATTAACAAAACATTTGGTTTACAAGCTTAACATACATTCAAGTAGTTTTATATAAAGATAAAAATTTATCATACTATTTTCCAGTACAGTACTACTCACATTTTTAGTCTTTGGATTTAAGACTTAAAACTCATTTTTAAAAGAAAATATTGGATTTTATGGAAGTAAACACTATCATTTTTACATGGAAAAGTTACCAATCCTACTCATACAAAACGCTTATGAACCCACCAACTTAATTGTTGACACTTTTCAAAATCACTTGTATTCTCAGGAAATAAGTAAACAGGTAACCAAAGAGTTTTTGGAGGATGGGGCGTCGCCGCTTCACGTCATTTATTTTTGGTCATATGTATATGATATCAAGTAAACAATTTTGCGGAAACAATGTAAACTTATTATTTATCAATATGATGGTTGTAATGCTTTGATCACTACTATACATTTGTTATGATATTGTACATGAAAGTCATCCCCCCAGACGTTTCCGCCGTTTTGGTTTGGGGGTGTGACATATTGGTATCACAGCATTGTTTATAGTGAACTAAGTATATCAAACCATGTAAGATATACAACTATAAATACAATAGGGCTAAAACACTCTGACTAAAAGTATACTTTTAAAATATAAGTATTTTTATAAAAGTATACGTACATGCATACATACGAGAATAGTGTCGTAATAAGAACTATATAAAAGTATTTAGATAAGTTGGATGTTGCAATTAAGCCTACATAGTTATGTAATCATATATGGGATGAATATAGCCTAATCAACTATATTCATGCGAGATATGACCAACATGTGTATGGGAATGGTCGTGGTGAACAACGAGTCTAAAACTTACAAACCCTATATACCAAGAAACTCTAGAATCAAACATCAAGTTTAAAATACTATAGGAGTATTTCAGAATACTACAGAGTAATACACATAAAACTTTCATGCATCTCTTACATCAAGTTTAAAATACTATAGGAGTATTTCAGAATACTACAGAGTAATACACATAATACTACAGAGTTATTGCAGGATTCCATATGCCCAGAGACCCCTATTTCCGTAACCAGGGAAATGGCGGATGGATCGAAGAGGATCCCGAAGAGGATCCTGAGGAGGTAATGGAGGAAGAGCCCGAAGAAGATCCCAAAGAGGATCCAGAGGAAGAAGAAGTGAGGAGGAGGTAGAAGAGGACTCAGACACAGAGTTTGAGGTCATTAATCCCCCCTATGTCGCTTATGTTAACGCACATCGCCAGCGCTATCAGGGACCCACGCCCCGTTGGGCGGAGGACCTGGAGAGGTGGAGCAGGCAGCAACACCAACGTTCACCATACAACATGGAGCGAGGTTTCTATAACCTCCATCACAGAGGATCGGCAGACAGGGACCTCCCTGTCATGGTTCAGCAGATCACGCATCTAGGGGATCAGACCAGGGCATCGGCTCTCGACGACTGCAGAGGGACTACCCCCGAACTTGTAGTCTCATTGACAGTCTCCATGAGGACCTTACCACCGATCGAGCGGAAGTGAGAGAGTACCAAGAAAGACACTCGAATCTCGAGGAGATGGTGATCGCAGTTGAGCGTCGGATAGCAAAGATATAGGCCTCCTCGACTTCATCCCATGGCCCATAGGAGACCACCCGCCGCGAGTAGGTATGATACTACTCGCATTTTGTTATAGTCTAGGTTTACAAGTAGGTGTTGGTGCTACTCCTTCCTGTATGTAGGTACGACCCTATGAGTAAGTGAGTACACTATTCAAGGGATCATTATGCCGCCAAAATTTCTCTATTTTGTCAATGTATCTTAGACCTTCCTAAAGGTCAATTCTCACAAACTATGTACTAAAAATGCAATATCAATGAAATTTGTATTCATTTTATTTCATTGTGTATTGTTATTTGTCATGCAATTGTTTACTTTTTATAGTAAAATCCATTTATGAATTGCTTGCAAATTTCAATAGCAATGGGACTTAATACACGTATAACCAAGACATTCCATTACGTTAATGTCTGAATTCATGACCATTATCAAAGACTTGCCATTATCCCACCTCTAAACTTTATGGCAGAAAGATGCCACCACGAAGAGTTAGAAGACGAGTCGTCAACACCGCAACTCCACCGCCGCCACCACCACCTCCACCAATGGACTCTGCGGGTTTTCAAGCCACTGTAACAGACCCTGTAGCTGCCGCCATGGCTCAAATCAGCAATAACGGCACGAATGGTAATGAGAATGGAAACGACAACGAAAGCGGGAATGGTACCGATAGTTCCAATCTGGGTGACAACCAAGTTCACCAACGAATGTGCTCCTACAAAGAATTCATGAACTACAAGCCCAGGACCTATCATGGCGACGGCGGAGTCGTTACTTTGACAAGATGGTTTGAGAAGACCGAGTCCATCTTCGAAATCTGTGCATGCCCGGATGAGTTCAAAGTCAAATATGCTGCATGTACATTCGCGGACACGTTAAAACTCTAACTTTAGATGTGGCCAATGCCATGAGTTGGGAGGACCTGAAAGCTATGATGCTCGAGGAATATTGTCCAAGGTGCGAGATGCAGAAGCTGGAACAGGATCTGTGGGAACACTCTATGAAGGGCTCTGACATTGCCATCTATACTTCCCGATTTAACGAACTGGAAACTTTGTGCCTAGGAATGGTCACCCAGAGGCCAAGAAAGTGGAACGTTACATTTGGGGGCTATCCCCTCAGATCCAGGGAATGGTCATATCCGCCAACCCGAGCACCCTCGATAGTGCCAAGCGTTTGGCACAAACTCTTGTCGACCAGGGAGTTCGTCAAGGCATTATAACCCCCACGCCCGAACAAACGAAGAGGGGAGACAACAAGCGAAAGTTTGGAAAGAATAAAAAGGGCCAATCTGCTCAAGACCCGATCAAGAAACAACAAACAGTGACCTTACATGCCATCACCACTCCTACCGCCGCTGCACCAGCAAAGAAATATGTTGGGACTCTTCCGAAATGCGACAAGTGCAATTTCCATCACCACGAAGCCTATCGAGAGATGCAATGTAACAATTGCAACAAGAAGGGTCATACCGCCCGTTTATGCAAAGCACCGGCACAACAAACCCCTCACGCCGCTAATGCTGGGGTGAGTCGTGCATGCTACGGATGCGGAGAAATGGGACATTTCAAGAAGGACTGCATGAAGGCACAAAACAGAAATGGAGGAGGCATGGGAAGGGTTCTAGCAATAGGGAAAGAGGAGGCCATGAGGGATCCCACCATGGTTACTGGTACGTTTCTCCTAAACAACTCATATGCATGCATACTATTCGATAGTGGTGCGAAGAAAAGCTTCATGAGCCACCAGTTTAATCACTTACTCAAACAGAAACCCCAATCGCCAAATGAAACCTTCACCGTAGAAATGGAAAATGGTAAAATAGGAAACACAAAAGATATATACATAGGATGCACTCTAACTCTAAACAACCATTCTTTCCAAATCGACCTAATGTCGGTCACCATAAGGAGTTTTGACGTTATCATAGGCATGGATTGGTTAAGTCCTCACCATGCCAATATCTTGTGTTACGAAAAAGCCATTCGCCTTAATCTGCCAAGTAGCAAAATCATCGTCATTTATGGCGACAAACCCGACGTGAATCTACAAATCATCTCTTGCATCAAGGCTCGGAAGTATCCACGCAAGGAATATCACGCCTTCTTAGCACATGTTGTTGATGGGAAATAAGAAGTGAAAGACATCAATGATATTCCTGAAGTCTGCAACTTCCCTGATGTATTCCCTGAAGACCTTCCGGGAATACCCCCCGTACGCCAAGTCGAGTTCAGATTCGACTTGATTCTTGGAGCCACTCCTATAGCGAAATCCCCATACCGTTTAGCACCGACTGAAATGCAGGAACTGTCCAGTCAACTGAATGAACTACTGAGCAAAGGATTCATCAGATCGATCTTCTCACCTTGGGGAGCACCGTTCTTGTTCGTGAAGAAGAAGGACGAATCTTTCCGCATGTGCATATACTACCAATAACTGAACAAGCTCACTATCAAGAACCGTTATCCCCTACCTCAAATCGACGTCTTATTTTGACCAACTACAAGGATCAAGATACTTCTCAAAGATTGATCTAAGGTCGGAGTACCATTAGCTTCGAATTCAAGAGGAAGATATTCCTAAGACAACATTCAGAACATGCTACGGTCACTACGAGTTTGTGGTGATGCACTTTGGTCTAACTAATGCGCCAGCAGTGTTCATGGACCTAATGCACCGTGTGTGCCGACCTTACTTGGATAAATTCGGGGTAGTATTCATCGACGACATACTAATCTATTCACGAAGTGAGGAGGAACATAGTCAACACCTATGGCAGGTCTTGGAGACGTTAAGGGCAGAAAAACTATACGCGATGTTCTCGAAATGCGAATTCTAGATTTGAAGAGTAAACTACTTGGGGCACGTAGTCAGCGACGAAGGGATACACGTGGACTTTTCCAAAGTCAAGGCGATTGAAAACTGGGCAACACCAAGAACACTGAGAGAGATACGCCAGTTTTTGGGTCTTGCTGGCTACTACCGAAGATTTATACAAAAATTCTCTAAGATGGCAAAGCCACTCACTACCATGGCTCAGAAGGGAGTGACTTTCAGTTGGGAGAATAAACAAGAAACTGCCTTCCAAACGCTTAAGCAAGCTCTGTGCAGCGCTCCAATCTTGTCTCTCCCATAAGGGACCAAAGACTTTATGGTCTACTGTGATGCATCCAAGCAAGGCCTAGGATGTGTGCTCATGCGACAAGGAAAGGTCATCGCCTATGCCTCAAGACAGCTCAAGACTCATGAGGTCAACTATACTACACGTGACCTCGGATTAGGGGCATTGGTGTTTGCCCTGAAAATCTGGAGACACTACCTATACGACACCAAATGCATCATTTGTTGGGTTTTGAGCGTTCTAACACTCCTGTGGTGTACATGCAACCCTAGAAACCTTGGATCTATGTTTTCTATAATATACATGCAATTTTGATTTTTCCAAGGTTCTTAACCTAAATAGCACGTTATGGGGTACTTGAACATAAAATCTAGTAGAAGAACATACCTTTTGCTTGTGCTTGATTGCTTGGAGTTTTGAGAGCCTAGCACCAATAATGTGGATGCCTCAAGTGGAATCACAAATCACCACACAACTTGGAAAAACTTGAGAGAATAGTATGCACTTGTAGAAATAGGCCCACCTTTGTTCTCACACACACTAGTGCCATTTCATCTGCCAAAGACCTCTTTATATAGTATGGTGGATTAGGGTTACATCCATGTAAACCCTAATACCCATGACCTTTCATTTCCATAGGATCCATGGGTTAAAAGCTCCATGGACTATCTATGGACTTCCATGAAAGCTTAGCCCATCCTAAATGAACATTGGCCCATTCTATATATATAAGAGTCCATATTTAATTCGTCTCTTTTGATCACTAAATTAATTCTTGATCAATACTAATTAAATAATATGATTTCATATTAATATATTATAACTTATAATATATTAATAAATCATAAATATACTATTCTCAAAAGATTATCCATACAAATTGTTTCGATGAAGTGGAACCCAAGTCGAGCATGCCGGGTCGGGTCAAGTACATACCAAATATAGTTACAGACTTAGACACCTTATCCAACAGTCTCCCACTTGGATAAGTCTGATAACTATAGTTGCAAGTATGACTTTAGGAACCGACCATCAATCGTAGTTCTTAAAACTCTGTTGAAATATGAAATGCCATTTTAGATAAGTGAACATATAATCCTCTGTTCCAGATATCAGCCGGACAAATACATGGAACAACGTTGTACTTATTGTCCAACTGTTTGTTTCCCGATTTCCGATTTGTTTGACATAGAACTAAACTGAACACACCAATTTTGGTTCTGACCAGGCCCGACACATAAGTCAAAACAAAATCATCGAGGGGCCCAGATATCGCTTCTAATCCTCCAAGGATTAAAAGGAACAGATAAACTTAGACTCATATGCTTGTACTACTACTTGTTGAATCATACACAAAGGCACGTTTTATAACATCAACTTACTGATGCGTTTTCGTACAATCAATGCACAACCAACTTATAGTCAACAACTCATATCTCTAGGTTTGAAGACTTATATGATATTACTGTCTCACGATCACTCGAGATAAATTCCATGAAGTGATACAAGTGAGTGTGGGTTTAATCCAATACTCAGAACTTATGAGCACTCATGAATGTTGTAGCAACTTTTGCTATGTGTAACACCTTAGACATCTACAATCCCAATTCATGACAGTCTTGATTGATACCTACTTCCAAAGTACAACTGACTGTGGAGAGTTTGAATAAAGTAATTATTCTGGAAGTCAAAACATGCAAAGTTGAAACAATAGTAAACGATTGACACAAAATAGCAACACCTTACTTATAAATAAACAACAACTTTTATTTAATCATCAAATGTCAAATACATTTTACAAGTTTCAGAAATAGCTATCTAATCTGTAAAACTAATATCGTCCTTCAGCCCGATGCACCTCGCATACTGCAATTGCCTAACCCTAGTCAGTCCCTTCGTGAGGGGATCTGCTGGGTTCTCTTTTGATGATACCCTCTTCTCCACGAGGAGTCCTTCTTCTATCATGTGTCTTATGAAGTGATATTTTTTGTCAATGTGTCTGGATCTCCCATGATCTCTCGGTTCCTTGGCTAAGGCAACCGCACTATTGCTTTCACAGAAAATCTCCATAGGATCCTTTATAGTTAGTAGAACTCCAAGGTCTCCGATGAAGTTCCTCAGCCATATTGCCTCCTTCGTTAATTCACTCGCTGCTATGTACTCTGATTCACATGTCGAATCAGCTACTGTCTCCTGCTTGGAACTTTTCCAAGTAATTGCTTCTCCATTCATGGTAAAGACCCAGCCCGACTGAGAGCGGAAATTATCCCTATCAGTCTGAAAGCCATCGTCACTATACCCTACTACTCTCAAGTCAACACTCCCACCAAGGGTAAGGACCCAGTCCTTAGTTCTCCGCATGTACTTGAGAATGTTCTTCACCGCAGTCCAGTGAGCCTTGCCAGGATTCCCCTGATATCTGCTGACCATGCTCAAAGCAAAGGCCACATCAGGGTGGGTACAAGTTATAGCATACATGATCGAGCCAACAGCGGAAGCATATGGTAGTCGACTCATCTCAGCTATCTCAGCCTCTGTACTCGGACTCTGAGCCTTGCTCAGTTTAGCATTGCTTTGGATTGGTAAATCACCTTTCTTGGAATTCTGCATATTGAACCTTTTCAACACCTTGTCTAAGTAGGTGCTCTGACTAAGTCCAATTAGTCTTTTACTCCTTTCTCTCAATATCCTTATCCCTAGGATATAGGCAGCTTCTCCAAGGTCCTTCATAGCGAAACACTTCTCAAGCGAGGACTTGATCACCTACAAAGTTTGAATGTCATTTCCTATGAGTAGTATGTCATCCACATACACTACCAAAAAGCTAAATATACTCCCACTAGCTCTGAAATATACACAGGACTCATCTTCGATTCTCGAAAAGCCAAACTCTTTGACTTTCTCATCAAAACAAAGATTCCAGCTGCGAGATGCTTGTTTCAATCCATAAATGGATCTCTCAAGCTTGCACACTCTATCGGGGTACTCTGCATTGACAAAACCCTATGGCTGACTCATGTAAACATCCTCAGCCAACTTTCCATTAAGGAAAGTGGGTTTGACATCTATTTGCCATATTTCATAATCATGAAATGCAACAATGGCTAGCATAACCCTAATAGACTTAATCTTCGCTACTGGTGAGAAGATTTCATCATAGTCAACTCCCTAAGTTTGAGTGAAGCCCTTCGCAACCAGTCGCGCCTTTAAGTGTGTACATTCCCATCCATGTCGGTCTTCTTCTTGAAGATCCATTTGCACCCGACTATCTTACAAACCAGTACATTGTCAACCAAGTTCCAAACTTGATTGTCATACATGGACTGAATCTTGCTGTCCATAGCCTCTTTCCATTTAGCAGACTCGGGGTCTGCAATGGCTTCCCTATAGCTGTTAGGTTCTTCCAAATTTACCAGTGTACTATCACTGATAAATGTATCACCTTCCGCAGTAATATGGAAACCATAGTAATGCTCAGGTACATTCCTAACTCTAGTGGAACGCCTTAGAGGCACAGACTCGTCAGTTGGTTCAACAAGAGTTTCCTCCTCAGGTTGATGGCTAGGGTTTGAGGTTCCTTCACCACTTGACTCTCGAAGCTCTTCAAGGTCAATTTGCATCCTACTATTTCCTTGTCTTATGAATTCTCTCTCGCGAAAGACTCCTCTCCTTGCCACAAAGACCACATTTTCACTGGCTCTGTAGAAGAGGTAACCAAAGGATTTATGTGGGTAGCCAATGAAAATACATCGCTCACTTCGAGGTTCAAGCTTGTCGTGAGTCTCGCGCCTCACGAAAGCCTTGCAACCCCAAATATTTATGTGGTCTAAATTGGGAACTTTCCTAGTCCACATCTCGTGAGGTGTTTTGGCAACCTTTTTGGTAGGGACTAGATTACGGATATGGGCGGCAGTCTCCAAAGTATACCCCCAAAATGAGATTGGTAATGAAGCTCGACTAATCATGAAACGAACCATGTCCAACAAGGTTCGATTGAGGCTCTTAGCCACACTATTAAGATGTGGTGTCCTGCGAGGTGTCAATTGTGAAACAATTCGACATTCCTTAAGATAGTCAAGGAACTTTGTACTAAGATACTCTCCACCTCGATCGGATCGAAGCATCTTAATGTTCCTGCCTAGCTGATTCTCCATTTCCTGTTTAAACTCTTTGAACTTGTCAAAGGTTTCTGACTTATGCTTGATTAAGTACACATAACGATATCTATTGTAATCATTAGTAAAAGTCACATAAAAGCAGTTAGCATCCCTTGTAGTGGTTCTGAAGGGTCCACACACATCTGTGTGTATGAGATCCAACAAACCTTTACCCCTAGCACAAGTACCAGTCAAGGGTGACTTAGTCATTTTTCCAAGTAAACAAGATTCGCAACTATCATCTGACCTTAAGTCAAATGACTCCAAGACTCCAGCCTTTTCGAGTTGGCCTATGCGCTTCTTGTTGACATGTCCAAGACGACAATGCCAAAAGGATGCCTTATCCAAACTAGTGGAAGAATCGATACGCAACACATTATTTCCTAAGTTGTCTACAACCGACACAGTTTCATATATACCATCACAAGGTAATGCATTAAAATAAAGAACAATATTACAAAAAGCATTAATATCAACACATTCATTATCAAATGAAAAAGTAAACCTTTGTTTGTACAAATCGTGAAAAGAAATAATATTTCTCGCCATTTCAGACGAGTAACAACACTTATTCAAATCTAGCATTAACCCACTATTTAGCAACAAACAATAAACTCCAATCTTGGTGAAAGGTGAAGCTTTCCTATTCCCCATGATCAAGTTTATCTTTCCGTGCTCCACATCCTCACTTCTTCTTAGGCCCTGCAAATCAGAACATATATGAATGCCACAACCTGTATTAAGGACCCAAGAATCAGTATACGGTGAGTTATTAGACAATATAGTGTAAATACCTGCATGAGTAGGTTTGACCTTCCCATCCTTAACATCTTGAAGGTACTTGGGGCAGCTTCGTTTCCAGTGCCCCTTATCATGACAATAGAAGAATTCAGCTTCCTTTGGGTTGGAAGAAGGAGTGACAGAACCACCTTTGGTTCCACTCGAAGAGGAGCCATCAAGAGCCTTTCCCTTGGTACCCTTCGAAGGGGTCTTCCTCTTCTTCCCTCTACTTTGCCCGATTGCCAGAACAGGGGCGGTGTAGGAGTAAGAGTAGTAACAACCGATTTACCTTTGAGACCACTTTCGGCGGTCTTCAAAAGTCCTTGAAGCTTGCTGAGTGTGACCTCC
This sequence comes from Lactuca virosa, assembly GCF_052849685.1. NCBI lineage: Eukaryota > Viridiplantae > Streptophyta > Magnoliopsida > Asterales > Asteraceae > Lactuca > Lactuca virosa. The sequence continues at coordinate 309,045,540 of NC_136428.1, read as the reverse complement.
TCCTCGTTCATATGATAGGTCATTCGGAACTGATCATCACAAGTAGGTAAGGAGTGCAGTATGATGTCAATAGCCAACTCCTTGGGGAAGTTCACATTCAACTTCAACAAACGGTCCACAAACCTTTGCATTTTCTGCATGTGGCCCGTGATGGGTTCACCATCCTTCATTCGGGTTGTTATCATGGAAGAGATGATTTCATACCTCTCTTCACGAGCACTCTAATGGTATCTTTCCATCAGGTCCATGTGCATCTCAAAAGGGTAAAAGTCCTCATAGGACTTCTGGAGTTCAGCTGTCATTGTGGCCAACATGATGCATGCCACCTTGGTGTCATCTCTTTCATGAGTCCTAAAGTCATCGATCTCTTGTGGAGTAGCAGTAAATGTTGGATTAGGTGTCTAAGCCCATAACTATAATTGGTATGTACTTGACCCGAGAGTAGCATGGTCCATTTGGGTTGCCTTCACCAGGACAATTTGATGGATTTTTTAGAAGAGCTTATTATGATGTGTTAATATATTACAAGTTATGATATATTAATAATCATATAATTTAATTAGTATTGATCAAGAATTAATTTGGAATTAATTTTGTGATCAAAAGAGACTAATTAGATATATGGGGATTAATTTGGTAAATCGATAATTCTTATAGTGTGGGCCAATTGTTATTGGCTAAACCAATATGGAGGTCCATGGATAGTCCATGGAGGTTTAACCCATGGAGCCTAAAGAAATTAAAGGTCATGGGCATTAGGGTTTTGCATGGATGAAACCCTAGACCTTGTCACACTATAAAAAGGACCCATAGTCACCAAAATCGGCACCTATGCATTCTAAGGAGGAGATAGCCGATTTTGTGTGACAAGAAGCTTCTCTCAAAAGGTCATCATTTGTTCATGGTGTTTGTGATTCCATTTGAGGTGCAACACTTGGGGCACTAAGTTCTTAAAGGCCAAAGTGATTCACGCAACACCAAATACATCAAGACTTCCAGCCACATAAAAGGTATGTTACACTAACTAGTATCTTGTGTAGTTTACATCTTTGCATGCTAGTTATAGGCTTAATACCTTGGAAATCATTTGCATGTATAATTAGCGAAAACATAGATCCACGGTATTTAGGGTTGTATGTGCACCATAGGATGTTGTATTATAATAAAACCCATCAGTGGTATTAGATCCATCAGTGGTATCAGAGCCATTAGGGGACTTGACGAGTCCATGTACAAACTCATCCAACTGGTCGAGTTTGTTCTTGCACTCGGCGAGTTGGACCCCCTGGCAGCATATCTTCGAGTTTTTTGGCTGGAATTGGACTAGGAACATTATCCTAAGCCGTTTTCAACTTATAAACCTATTTTTGATGTGGTAATTTTCATTCGAATCCAATTCAAACGATAATTGTCAATAGATTCATGTTTTGTATTAGTTTAGTGGTTAGGCTAATTACATGAAAATTGTTTGATTTGAATTATCTTGTTCTTATGACTTAGTTTAGATTAATAGGAAAATTATGTGATAATTTGTTTTCAATCCAAATTGATCTAAAAGTTGTTCATAAAATGTGTTTTTGTAACTTGTCCTCAAGTTATATGAAAAGTCACATTTATGATTTTTAAAACTCATAATATTTCCATAAGTTATGAAAAATGAAGAGTCTTTTTTTTTTAATGTTTTAAAGTCTTCCATAACTTGTCCTCAAGTTATGGAACTTGAAGATTTTTTTCATTAAAACTACTTTAAACTCATAAGTTATGGAAACCAAAAGTTTTTTTTGAATTGTTGAAAACTTACCCTCAAGTTTTGGAATTTGTAAAGTTTTCCCCATGAATACTTTAATTTCAATTAAACCCTTAGAATTTTAAAAGTTAAAATTCAACCCTTATACTTTTATAATATTATTGGTTTAATATTTATATATATGTATAAGAGTATGTCAGTTTTACCGTTAGTAGACCTCATTCATGAAGTCGGTCTATAAGGGGGGTATAAGGTTACTGCCTATAAAATGGCAGTTTAATGGGTGTCCACTCTCACCCACCGCTTCCTTGACTGGTGGAGGGTCGTTAGCCGAACGGGTAAGACATGACTATAATTCTACCTTCATTAAAAGTATAATGATAAATACTAAGTAACTAAACACTTATAAATTCCCAATCTTAGTTACTTAGGAAAATGTGAATTTGGTGCTAACCCTTGAAATTACACTTTGTACCTTACCAAGTCGTTGGTGGAGCGTGTGTGGGTAACCGGCACACTAACATGGACTAGTAAGAGTGGCAAAGGGTTAGTTAATGTTTATCATAGATCGGTGGATCGTGTGTGGGTAACCGGCACATCGATTAGGTGATAAAGATTAAGGTTACCAAGTTAATTTGCATGGTTATTCACACCTTGTTTGTGATCCTCGGTATCCCAGTCACAAACTTGAGAGGGCACAATCGAGAATTAAACATGCCATTGAAAAGTTCAATGAATCTCAAAAGATCTAGGAGTTTTAAACCAATTAAAACCTAATACCTATTTCGTTTTTCATGGTGGAAATTGGTGAATCGTCATTCGCCTACCTTCAAATATTTTATAGTTTGGATTACGGCATCCCACTTTTAAGTTATAAAATATTGTGTTGGGTCCTAGCCTTAATATTTCGTATTGGGTGTTATATTAAGGACATAAATCAACTAACTTGAATTTCTCCCATTGTCTAGTTCAGACAACTATGATCTTCCCAAATCCCTTGGAACAAGCCTTCCTAATGAAGATGATGTCCCATGGTTGGATCATGGAAATCATACTTCAATTTCTCCACCTCCTCCAATTATTCTCCCTAACCCACAAGTTCTTGAACAGTTCAAGGTCACTCAAGCCCTATTGGCAAGCAAAGTCTATGTGTGCTCACATCTTGGAGATGAAGTCACATATTGACAAGCCAGGAGAGTTGGATGTCAAAGTCTTGAGGAAGTTGGTTATTGACTAGGTTCTTCAATCACTTTCTATGTCACATAGTGAGTTCCTTTACGACTACTATATGAAAAAAACATGACATGACTCTTAATGATCTTACCTATTTGGTTGGTGTTCCTGAATCAGCAGTGATTTGGAGCACTGGTAAAACAAATTTGATTGGAAGATCTACTTCCCAAACTTCCATGGACATTTACAATGGTAACATTAGAAATCTAGAAAAGCTTTCTCTTCCCAATGGAAAGGGATCGGCCATAGTCAACTCGGTTGACCAAATGGTAAAGAGAAAGGCTAAGTCTGAGATAGTCTCGTGTACCATTCTCAAAGAGTCCATATGTTTCTATTGCCAAAGGAAGGGGCATTGGTTGCGAACCTGCCCTATTTACCTGGAAGATCATAAGGATGGTAAAGTCGAAATGTTTGACTCTACTTCGGGTAAAGTCCACCATCTAACTATATTAAGTTACTATTTGGAGATTCTTATTACATGATGTGACCAGGTCACACCTTGATGTTTTAAGAATCAAAGAAAAGAAAGGAAGCTTAAAGGTTGAATATGATGATTCTGATTGCGAAGATGGATTTCGATCGCATGGTTCGGTGATCAGAATTTTGAGCTGTTGCTTAAGAGTTATGATAGATTGCTTAGGAATAGATAACAACATAGTTTTCATATGCATTTGCATTGTAAGGATAAGTTTTTCCGCAAGTTTTAAAATAAAAAGAAGAGTTTTGATTTTATTTATTTTAAATATCCTTACAATGTCATTTGTGAAAAATTGTTGTTTATATGATTCCTTTGATAGCAATATTGGAAAATGGATTTGATTCTTTCGTTTGTGGAAGTGCCATAATTTACCAAATAAGGAAAGATTCTCATCACCCAAGTTTCAGTTGGATAGAAACTTGGAATCGTGCAGCTTGTATTGTATGATGAATGAGAATTTTCATCTTTGGGAATTTAAGACTAATTCCTTGTTCACATGTATATGTGAGTCAAGTGAAGGACTAGGGGATCGGGTACACTTGGTTGTGCGCTGGTCAAGTCCACCACAGAGAACGATAAGGCTATTTGTCATGATTTACTAAATTTTAGTAAATATGGTTGTGCTTACAAGTTTAAGTGTAATTCTGAAACATTGGAAAAGTTTCAATGTAAGGCAGAACGAATAAGAAGAATCAAATTAGGCAGAAGGATAAAAGTTTCTCCAATCTGAAAAGATGGGAGAGTACTTGAGTATCTTGTTTTATGATTATCTTAGTGACTATGAAACCATATCACAATGGATTCTCTAATGACATCTTAGTGCATTTGTTTGGCTAAGAAGAGGAATCGTAGATTGTTGAAATTGGTTAAATCAAAAAGATGAATCATACTTCGTTCCAAAACAAGTGTTAGAGTCATACTCCAAGATTGTAACTTGAGTGGCATAATCCTTAGAAGGTTTATAACACTTGTCAAATATAGAGTAAAATGTTTTCTTACTCTTGTACATTTGGAATTGGTAAGTTGTGATGTTTTGGATAAAACAAAGACCAACTAAGACCAATTGAGTAAAGTGTTTGTCTTAAATATCTTGAAAAAGTCTCAAGAACTAATCATGGGTATTGTTTATCACTAGCACACGACATGAGGTTTGTAACCTATCGTGTTGACATTTTCTTATTTCTATGCCCATTCCAGTTAAAGTTGTATATGCGTGTGAGGTCTATGAGTTCTCAACTTTTTGCATAACAACTTGGAAGCAATGGTAGGCCCTTGTGCTGCTAAGTGGCAAGAAATTAAGATTGCACAAGTTCAATCCATTATGGTTTTGATAAATTCACATGGATAGGAACACATACACCATAAAATTTAAGTGGCATAAGGTTTCTCTCCGATTCATGAAAATGATGGTGAGGAAACGCTCTCACTAAGTAGATTTTAAGTAGATAGCAATTGTGATATTTGCATTCTCAAAGTCGTTAGTGGAGCGTGTGTGGGTAACCGACACACTAACATGGACTTGTGAGAAATGGCAAAGGTCTAAGTAATTGAGACTATGATTACGACATCCCTTTTCATTGTTCTAAAAATTGTTTAGACACACATGTGAGCTATCTAAGGAAACGTATATGATTTTGATAAAGTCTTATCAAAGAATCTGGTATCAGAAATCTAAACTTTGGTAAGAAAGTCAATAAAGTATTGATTTCTAGAATTCCAGCTGATTTCTAGGTACATGTCAAAGCTAGTGGGAGCATAATGGTTATGCTAGTAATTATTATGCTAGTGGGAGCATAATCAATTATGATAAGTGTTGCAAGTTATCAATGTTAATTATAGAAAACAAAAGTTTCAATTGGGTAAAAGTTGTTTTGCTATAATTAAGGGAGAGGAAATTATACTTCATTTCAATTCTAAAAGCTTAGATTGAGATTTTAATCATCTTTAGTCAAGGATATATATATATATATATATATATATATATATATATATATATATATATATATATATATATATATATGGATTTTATGTTGGAATGGTTCAACATAAGGAAATTCTATATATATTTCGTTCTCAAAATTCGATTATGATTATGGCATCCCTCTTCATAGTCGAATTATGAAAACATGGAAAATAAAAATAATGTAGCAAAAGAATGGTCTAGGATCATGTCTTTATGTGAGACATCATGAATTGTGTCCCATATGCTTCGGATATAGGATCGATTACATGTGCTATAATATTTATCGTTTCTAAATTTTCCAAATGCCTAGGCCATTAAGAGGGGAAAAGGTCTAGAATTGGATATGACTTAAATGATTAAATAATTGTCGAGGAAAATCTGAGGTTTACCAAAGATTGGTTGCTCATGGACAGTTGGAAGTATGGTGTAAATTTTTTGGAAAGAACCATATTGACATATTCTGAAAGGATGCAACTCTTTTTCAGAAGTAATAGTAAAAAATGGGAATATGGAAATGTTTCATAGGTGGAAGTTATTCATTAAATATGTGTAAGATTAGAAAAGTTAATGCAGGAAGGATGTTCAAAGTAATGTACTTTGAATTTGAGACTTTGTTTCCATGGAATTGATCTCCATTGGAATACTCTGTAATGTCTGTTAATGTCTTTGTGACTTTGTGCATAGTCATTACAAGAGGATCAATGCATATAAGTTTAGAATCTAACAGATTTCGGTAAATGGCAGGATTTTGGAATTCTTACATTTACGATATGGATTTGGATTGTGAAATGAGCATCATTGGAATCATGTTCAATTGGTCTATTTCACAAAGTAAGGATCATAGACAAACATAGTGTGTATACTTGGAGTATGGCATAACTATTGTTTGGACAAACATAGTGTGCATGCTTGGAGCATGGCATGACTATTGTTTTGATTTAAGTATAAAGTTGATTATTTGAAACATTATACAATGAATAATGAGTAATCAATATGGTGTTTAAATAAAAAGTGCTTTATTTACTCTTAAAGGTGCTTGGGGCCATATAGGATTAGTATTATTCTTATGTTTCACTTTGCATGTTTTGACTTCCCGAATAACTAGGTTATTCAAACTCTCCACAATCAATCATACTTTGGAAGTAGGTATGAATCAAGACTGTCATGAATGGGTCTGTAGTTTGTCTGGGTGGCCTAGACATAGCTGCAGTATTCATGAGTGCTCCTGGATCAAGATTCGAGTATTGGATTAAACCCACGCTCATTTGACTCACTTCATGGATTTTATCACGAGTGATCATGAGACGATAATATCTTATATTCTTCAAACGGAGACGTGTGAGTTGTAGTTGCGCATCGGTTGCACATTGACATATGTAAACATAACTAGTAACTTGGTTGTTATAAAACATATCGGTGTGTGTAATTTGATGAGTAAGTACAAGCAAACATTTGGGTCGAAGTTTATCCATTCCTTTTACCCTTAGAGGGATAAATGCAATATCTATGGGCCCCTCGATGATTTAGTGATGACAAACATAAGTGCTCGGCTGGGCCTGGACTGATTTGATTTGTTCAATTAGTCGGTCGTCGTAAATCGGAAATTGGGAAACAACATATGGACAGAGAGAATGATTATAATCCATGTCTCAGTCCATATGATATATAGAATGGAAGAATATATGACCCCTTATCTAATGGACACGTCATTGACTAGATCAGAGTTTGACAGCGGCTTTCAAGAGCTACGATTGCTAGTCATGTCGTACTTGCAATAATAGTTATTAGACTTATCCAAGTGGGAGACTGTTGGACTAGGTGTCTAAGCCCATCACTATAATTGGTATGTACTTTACCCGAGAGTAGCATGGTCCATTTGGGTTGCCCTCACCAGGACAATTTGATGGATTTTTGAGAACAGCTTATTATGATGTGTTAATATATTATAAGTTATAAAATATTAATAATCATATAATTTAATTAGTATTGATCAAAAATTAATTTGGAATTAATTTTGTGATCAAAAGAGAGTAATTAGATATATGGGGATTGATTTGGTAAATCAATAATTCTTATAGTGTGGGCCAATTGTTATGGGCTAAACCAATATGGTGGTCCATGGATAGTCCATGGAGGTTTAACCCATGGAGCCTAAGGAAATGAAAGGTCATGGGCATTAGGGTTTTGCATGATGAAACCCTAGACCTTGTCACACTATAAAAAGGACAAATAGTCACCAAAATCGGCACCTATGCATTCTAAGGAGGAGATAGCCGATTTTGTGTGACAAGAAGCTTCTCTCAAAAGGTCATCTTTTGTTCATGGTGTTTGTGATTCCATTTGAGGTGAAACACTTGGGTACTAAGTTCTTAAAGGCCAAAGTGATTCAAGAAACACCAAATACATCAAGACTTCCAGCCACATAAAAGGTATGTTACACTAACTAGTATCTTGTGTAGTTTACATCTTTGCATGCTAGTTATAGGCTTAATAGCTTGGAAATCATTTTCATGTATAATTAGTGAAAACATAGATCCAAGGTATTTAGGGTTGTATGTGCACCATAGGATGTTGTAGTATACTAAAACCCATCAGTAGACTCATCAATTTCTTTCAGCTCCTTGTCAAGGACATATTCCTTGTCCCCGTAACGCGTGACCATCCTGATGCTCCTGATCCAATCATTAAAATTTGAACCATCAAAGATGACTCTCCCACAAAGGTTCATGAGAAAGAAAGAGTCTGTTGGGTTTGAGCCAGAAGCAACATTGTTGGAAGACATCTGAAAAAAAAAGAAAGACAAATTTAGATTAGATATAGAATCCTTAATAAGTCACCCAAATGTAATATTAAGGCTAGGACCCAACACAATATTTTATAACTTGGAAGAGGGATGCCGTAATCCAAGCTATAAAATATTTGAAGTTCGGCGAATGACGATTCACCAATTTCCACCATGAAAAACGAAATAAATTATTAGGTTTTAATTGGATTGAAACTCCTAGATTCTTTTGAGATTCATTGAACTTTTCAATGGCACGTTTAAATATCGATTGTGCCCTCTCAAGTTTGTGACTGGGATGCCGATGATCACTAACAAGGTGTGAATAACCATGCAAATTAACTTGGTACCCTTAATTTTATCACCTAATCGATGGGCCGGTTAACCACACGTGCTCCACCGATCTATGATAAACATTAAGTTACCCTTTGCCACACTTACTAGTCCAATGTTTGTGTGTCGGTTAACCACACACGCTCCACTAACGACTTGGTAAGGTACAAAGTGTAATTTCATGGGTTAGCACCAAATTCACATTTTCCTAAAGTAACTAAGATTGGGAATTTATAAAAGGTTTAGTTACTTTATCTATATTCTTTTAATGAGAATTATATTCCTTGTCCTACCCGTTCGGCTAACGACCCTCCACCAGTCAAGGAAGCGCTGGGTGAGAGTGGACACCTATTAAGCTGCCATTTTATAGGCAACAACCTTATACTCCCCTTATAGTAGGGGTGGGAATCGGTTCGGTTTTTTGGTTTTTCGGTTTCCTCGATTTGAAATTTTTTATTGTCCAATTCGAAAACCGAACCAGATCGAATTCAAATTCTCTAGACCAAACTGAAAACCGGATTCTAATTCGGTTTGGTTCGGTTTGAAAACCGAGGAAACCAAATATTAACTTAAAAAATTTTCAAACATAAATTAAAATGTTTTTAACATAGAAACCTAAAGTTACGAACATAAAGATCTAAAGTTTCATACAAAATGATCTAAAGAGTAAATGGGTTAAAATGCTTTTTACTTTATAATTAATACTTTTATTTAATATAATTTATAAAATATATTTTTTTAATTAATTGTTTTATAAAATTTAGTTTTTCGGTTCGTTTTGGTTTAAGTTTCATGAGACCGCAAATCGAACCAAAAATCAAATTTACAATTCGGTTTGGTCTCAAACCAAACCAAAAACCGAATTTGAATATGGTTCGGTCTGAAATTGATTTCGGTTCGATTTGGTTTTCGGTTTTTTCGGTTTCGGACCAAATAATTCCCACCCCTACCTTATAGACCGGCTTTGTGAATGAGGCCTATTAACGGTAAGACTGACTTGATCTTATACATATATATATATATATATATATATATATATATATATATATATATATATATATATATATATATATATATATATATATATAAGGGTTGAATTTTAACTTTTAAAACTCTAGGGTTTGGAATTAAAGTGTGAGTGAGACTTTACAAATTCCAAGACTTGAGGTCAAGTTTTGAAACAATTCAAGACTTTTCATTTCTATAACTTATGAGTTTTAATGGTTTTAAAGAAGAGACTTTTGAAATTCCATAACTTGAGGACAAGTTATGGAGTCCATTAATTGGCATTTAGATCAAGAATTACACTAACAAACTACTTGCAAATAATTCATATGATCTACTAAAACTCATAAGCATGAACATTCATATCAATAATTTAAAAAATCATATAAACATATATAAGACTTGAAACTTTGATAATAACCTTTGAAAATGGATTAGCATAATCATTACCACATCAAAAACAGATTTTATAAGTCCAAAACAGTTTAGGGTAATGATTCTAGTCCATTTCCAACAACAAAACTCGAAAATCAGCACTATGGGCCTCCTACTCACCGAGTCCAAGAACCTACTCGACGAGTAGGATGAGTATTCACTTGGACTCGTCGAATCCCCCCATGGACTCGGCGACTCCACTGAACAGTGAGCAGATTTTCGACTTTTTTCAGCAATTTGCATCAAGTATAATGAAAACAAGCATAGGCTCTGATACCATTGTTGGATTTTGAGCATTCTAACACTCCTGTGGTGTACATGTAACCCTATAAACCTTGGATCTACGTTTTCTCGAATATACATGCAAACTTGATTTTTCCAAGGTTCTCAACCTAACTAGCATGTTATGGGTACTTGAACATAAAATCTAGTAGAAGAACATACCTTTTGCTTGTGGTTGATTGCTTGGAGTTTAGAGAGCCTAGCACCAATAATGTCAATGCCTCAAGTGGAATCACAAATCACCACACAACTTGGAAAAACTTGAGAGAATAGTATGCACTTGTAGAAATCGGCCCACCTTTGTTTTCACACACACTAGTGCCATTTCATCTGCCAAAGACCACTTTATATAGTATGGTGGATCAGGGTTACATCCATGTAAACCCTAATACCCATGACCTTTCATTTTTATAGGATCCATGGGTTAAAAGCTCCATGGATTATCCATGGACTTCCATGCAAGCTTAGCCCATCCTAAATGAACATTGGCATATTATATATATATATATATATATATATATATATATATATATATATATATATATATATATATATATATATATAAGAGTCCATATTGAATTAGTCTGTTTTGATCATTAAATTAATTCCAAATTAATTCTTGATCAATACTAATTAAATAATATGATTTCATATTACTATATTATGACTTATAATATATTAATAAATCATAAATATACTATTCTCAAAAGATTATCCATACAAATTTTTTCGGTGAAGTGCAACCCAAATGGACCATGCCGGGTCGGGTCAAGTACATACCAAATATAGTTACGGACTTAGACACCTTATCCAACATCATCTTCAAGATCATAAGAGTCTACAACACATTCTCAATCAAAAGAAGCTCAACATGAGACAACAACGATGGGTTGAACTGTTAAATGACTACGAATGCGAAATTCGTTATCATCCGGGCAAGGTCATCGTAGTAGCAGACGCCCTAAGTCGGAAAGAATACCCGGGCCGCCGAGTAAAATCATTAACGATTACCATCCATTCACACCTATCCTCACATATGAAGGAGGCACAGCTGGAAGCCTTGAAACCCGAGAACACCGCAAGCGAGGCGTTACGGGGAATGAATAAAAACTTTGAAGTGAAGGATGGCAAGGCTTATTATCACATGAACCGAATCTGGACGTCGAGATTCGGTGGGTACAGAGATGTTGTCATAAACGAAGCTCATAAAACCAAATAGTCCGTTCATCTCGGTTCAGACAAGATGTATCTGGACCTCAAGAAACTTTATTGGTGGCCAAACATGAAGGAAAAAAGCGCTACCTATGTGGGAAAGTGCCTGACTTGTGCCAAGGTCAAGGTAGAATACCAAAAGCCCTCGGGTTTTCTTCAGCAACCGGACATACCCGAGTGGAAGTGGGAGTGGATAACCATGGACTTCATAACCAAGTTGCCCAAGACAACAGGCGGACTTGACACCATCTGGGTAATCACTGACAGGTTAACCAAATCCACACTTCCTACCAATAAAGGAGACCGACAAGATGGAGAAGCTAACAAGGACGTACATGAAAGAAATTGTGCGACTACATGGGGTGCCCATTTCCATCATCTCCGACCGGGATAGTAAATTCACCACATGATTCTGGCAGTCACTATAGAAGTCCTTGGGGACCAAACTCGACATGAGTGTATCCTATCACCCTCAAACAGATGATCAAAGCGAGAGGACCATACAGACGCTAGAAGACATGTTGAGAGCTTGTGTGATAGACTTTGGTAAAGCCTAGGATACCCATTTACCGCTCATTGAATTTTCATACAATAACAACTATCATACTAGCATCAAAGTCGCACCATTCAAAGCTCTCTACGAATCCAAGTGCAGATCACCTACTGTGCTGGGCTGAGGTGGGTGACACACAACTTGCAAGGGGACAAGTGCCTAATAGCACACTCACCGGCCTCGAGATCATAAGGGAAACCACATAGAAGATCATTCAAATCCATGAATGATAAAAGGCATCCCAGGATCGGCAAAAGAGCTATGCCGATAAGCGACGGAAACCCTTGGAATTCCAGGTTGGTGACCACGTGCTGTTGAAGGTCTCACCCTGGAAGGGAATCATATGTTTTGGAAAATGTGGGAAGCTGAATCCAAGATATATCGGGCCATTCGAGATCCTAGCTAGAATTGGCCTGGTGGCTTACAAACTTCGACTACCACAGGAACTCAGCAACATACATCTCACCTTCCACATGTCCAACCTGGAGAAGTGTCTGTCCGACGAGACTCTTGTAGTCCCACTCGACGAAATTGAGGTAAATGAGAGTCTACACTTCATAGAGGAACCTGTGGAAATCATGGACAGGGAGGTCAAAAGGACAAAACAAAGCCACATACCCATAGTGAAGGTCCGCTGGAATGCCAAACGAGGACCTGAATTCACTTGGGAACAAGAAGACCAGATGAAACAAAAGTACCCACATCATTTCCCTAGATCATATGTACCCACTCTAGAAATGATTTCGGGACAAAATTCCCTCTAATGGTGGGATGATGTGACAACCGGCTATTTCAGGTCAACAAAAGTCAAATAGTGAAAACACAACACTTTACACCTTACTTTTAGGGTTCACGATTTTGGGACCCAAGACCCTTGAGATTTCGGTTGCCAAGAACAGAAATCATATGCCTAAGACCGAAATCATGTCTTGACCGATAACCTACTAGACCGAATCCATCTAGACTGAAGACCTTAGTGTTCTCGGTTTCACTTGGACCAAAATCAAGGTTATCTCGGTTGGTGCTAGGCAGAAAACACATGCGATTTCGGCGAGAATTAGAAGATTTCGGCTCGAAAGCAGTTGACTGTGTGATTTGATAGATACATCAGTTCCCCATAAGACTTATTACCCAACATATAACAATTCTATTATCCCCAAATATCAAAGTTATTCCATATTCTCTTAAGAAGAAGTCCAAGTTATTCCTAAATAAACGTTTCCAAGTGGTTCTTCACAATTTGGATAATACCACTTTCAAGGAGATCTTTAACCAGTTCAAGTGTTCTAGGCTCAAACAACTTCACCATCATCTCTTCAAAAACCCATAACCACACTCAAGGTGAGGTCATACCCACATATTTTCGAGTTTTTCATGTTTTAGGGGGGGGGGGAGGATACAAGTAAAGCTTGATTTATAACACAAATACTTGCATGTTTCATCTCTATGTTAAAAATAAAACATTATTTGCATGAAATATGGTTATCACTAGTTTTTAGACAATTATTTGCGTTATATTAGCTTTGAGATGTGAAACTAATAAAAGCAAAACACCAACTATGTTATATAATCATGAGAAAAGTTATGATTACAAAACTATAAGAAATTTTAGACTTTTTACCAAGATATGGTTTTTCTAACAAAAATGGTTACATTTTAGTTATTTCACCATTATGTGGGATACAACCCAAAACATGTTGTTTTAATCATACATTTGAAACTAGACAAATTTCTAATAATTGTGTTAGATGTGAGTTTTTATCTTTTAAAAACATCTAGACAAAATCAGTACTATATATTTATATAAATGATTATATAAAGAAGTCTTGACAAACTTACATAATAAACTATAATTGGTATAGTCTGGGAGTTACAAATACTACACTATGATTTCAGAAGAAACAAATAATTAATTAAAGGTAAAATTATTTTCATACATACAAGAAAAAGAGGTTTTCTTTTCACGTAAACCTGTTGATACAATTTTGTGAGACATTTGGCTTCACCGTACCTACCAGAGTACACACTAAGTCATGCATTATCACAAGAATCTCTTGTAGGGAGAGCGTGACACTTGTGTATAGATTTATACGGGATTGGCAACCCCACACCTCAGCTGTTAGCTATAGTTAGACAGGTCAGTCTAGGGTGACAAATGTCTAACAGTTGCGACGCCTGAAGAACGTCGTAGCAGGCCAACTAGTCATTAGCATGGTTATGATAACTCACATGGGGTATTAACAAAACATTTGGTTTACGGGGTTAACATACATTCAAGTAGTTTTATATAAAGATAAAACTTCATAATACTATTTTCCAGTACAGTACTACTCACATTTTTAGTCTTTGGATTTAAGACTTACATCTCATTTTTAAAAGAAAAATATTGGATTTTCTGGAAGTAAACACTATCATTTTTATTCAAAATCACTTGTATTCTCAGGAAATAAGTAAACAGGTAACCAAAGAGTTTTTGGAGGATGGGGCGTCGCCGCGTCACGTCATTTATTTTTGGTCTTATGTATATGATATCAAGTAAACAATATTGTGGAAACAATGTAAACTTATTATTTATCAATATGATGGTTGTAATGCTTTGATCACTACTATACATTTGTTATGATACTGTACATGAAAGTCATCCACCCCCAGACGTTTCCGCCGTTCTGGTTTGAGGGTGTGACAGTCTTTGGCAAGCATCACAATTCTGAGCGTGTAAGAAGACGTCTTTCTTCATGGTTTGTGTAACAACCCAAATTTTCCAATAAAAATTTTCATTTTAAATAATGAAATCATTTCCATAAAGTATAAAAATTTCCAATCACAATTGTTTTCAAAATCCATAACATCAAATAAGTTATTCATAATATCAGAGTGTCCCCAACAAAACGCCAGAGAGTGCATGCCATGCTATCAAGCCGGACTCTTGCCCTTAGATCCAGAAGTACCTGAAATAATCAAAAAAATGTAAGCTAATGCTTAGTGAGTTCCCCCTAACATACCCCATATAATCCACATAATCACATAAAGCATATCAGCCATATAAGCCACATAAGCCATGCACACAATCATATAAGGATGCCATGGAAACCCTCCAAGGTCTTACATCGGGTGCCATGGGAACCCCCACATGGTCTTAGCCCATTGCCATGGGGACCCCCACATGGTCTTACAAACATATAAGGATGCTATGGAAATCCTCCAAGGTCTTATACCGGTTCCATGGGAACCCCCATATGGTCTTAGCCTGGAATGCCATGGGAACCCCCACATGGTTTGATATCCAATTGCCTCGAGAAACCCCCGAGGTCTTCCATGCAAATATCACAGAGACTGCTAGCATATCACGTATCACATAAACAACTAGTATATCATATATCACATATCACATAATGGGTCGGCCTTGGTGCCTTCGGCCCATTGGTATGATGAGGAGACTGACCTCTCAAGGAATGCTGAACTGGTAAGATTAAATCCCAACTCACAGCTCCGAAATTAACTTCCTACAACCACCATGCGACTAACTTCATCAAAACCTCGAATTACCAAAGATACCCTTAAAGTCAAACTTGGTCACCCATGGTCAAAGTCAAAGTCAACAATCAAGGTCAACAGTCCATGTTGACCCAACTCGTCGAGTGCACTTGTTGACTCGAGGAGTTCCTTTAGTTCTCAGAAAACTGGAAAAACCCTAGTCAACTCGCCGAGTTATCACAACAACTCGTCGAGTTCGAACAATGTCCTGAGGATCGGGGAAACCCCGGGCCAACTCGCCGAGTTGGACAGGCAACTTGTCGAGTTTGCCCAATCTTAACTCATTTAGCCATTTTCTAAGAGAGTCTAATGCTCCAAACTATAGATTTTATCTCCTAGGGCTGAGATACCACGTAAAGTTGCTATCTTTATGTCCATGCATGTCATTAAGGGGCTAAAACACTCAGTCATAGCTTATTAAGGGATTTAGGGAATGAATGAGGGCCAAGACTTGATAAAGATGGCAACTTTAAGTCAAAAGAGGCCATGAGATGTCCAGATATGAAGTCACAACTTCATGACATGCTCATATCCAAGAATGATCCCAAAATAATCTAATAATGACCATAAACTCTCAAATGAAGAGATCAAGCATATAAATGACCAAGGTATCAAATTTATACTGTTGGATTAGGTGTTTAAGCCCATAACTATTATTGGTATGTACTTGACCCGAGAGTAGCATGGTCCATTTGGGTTGCATATCACCATGACAATATGATAGGATGGACTTCGGAGAAGAGGTTACTTATGATTTATTAATATATTATAATTTCTAATATATTAATATGAAATCATATTATTTAATTAGTATTGATCAAGAATTAGTTTGGAATTAATTTTGTGATCAAAAGAGACTAATTAAATACAAGTGGTTGATTTGGTAAATCATTCATTCTTATGGTGTAGGCCAATGATCCATGATTCCTTAGGTTGGGCTAAACCCATGTGACAATCCATGGAGGTTTAAACCCATGGTGCCTAAGGAATATGGAAGGTCATGAACATTAGGGTTTACATGGTGTAACCCTAATCTTGCCACACTAAATAAGATACCCCTTAGCATCCAAAATCCGTGACTATACACACTAGTGATCCATGGAGTTCCATGAGCCGATTTTGGTGCAAGAAATACTCTCTCAAAAGTCTTATTTGTCCGAGGTGTGTTGTGATTCCATTTGAGGTGCAACACTTGGGGCACTAAGTTCTTAAAGGCCAAACTCAAGAAGTTCTACAAGCTACAACCAAGAGGTAACTCTATAAACCCCTTTTATGTTGATTATATCATTTTGTATGCTAGTTATAGGCTTAATGCTTTGGAAACAATATTGCATGTATAATTAGAGAAAACATAGATCCAAAGCATTTAGGGTTGTATGTGCACCATAGGATGTTGTAGTATACTAAAACCCATCAATGGTATCAGAGCCTAGGATTGTTTTATATTATACTTGATGGTTATTGTTTTTTAAAGCAAGAAAAATCGTTTTTTGGAATCTGCCTAATCACCACGAGGTGGTAATTTCACGAGGTGGTGACTGTTCAGTAAAAAAAAATTTCGTTTTTTTTGGCCTGCTTTGGATTAGGATCATTACCACAAAATGTTTTTGTTCATAAAATTTGATTTTGTTGCTATGGTAATGATTATCCTCATCTAAATAAAAGATAATTTTCAAAGTTTCATGATTTGTATTAGTTTATATGATTAGGCTAATTTCTTGAAACTTGTTTGATATGAATTATCTTAATTTATGAGTTTAATTAGATCATAGGCAAATTGTTTGATTTTGTTAGTTACAGTTTTTGATCTAAATGATTTTGATGAAATCCATAACTTGTCCTCAAATTATGGAAATATTAAAGTCTCATTTCTAAATGTCATCATAAAATGGTTTTAAGTCTTCCAGAACTTGTCCTCAAGTTATGGAGCTTGAAGAGTCTTTTACATAAATGTTTTTTATGAACTCCATAACATGTCCTCCAGTTATGGAATGTCAAGAGTCTTTTCATAAAACCTATATTAAACTCATAAGTTATGGATTCCAAAAGTTTTTTAATAGTTCAAAACTTGCCCTCAAGTTTCGGAATTTGCAAATGCAAAGTCTTACTTTGAAACATTTATTTCCAAACCCTAGAATTTTAAAAGTTAAAATTTAACCCTTATACTATTATAATATTATAGGTTTAATATTTATATATATGTATAAGAGTAAAGTCAGTCTTACCGTTAGTAGGCCTCATTCACGAAGCCCGTCTATAAGGGGGGTATAAGGTTATTGCCTATAAAATGGCAGTTTAATGGGTGTCCACTCTCACCCACCACTTCCTTGACTGGTGGAGGGTCGTTAGCCGAACGAGTTTGACAGGACAATAATTCTCATTAAAAGTATAATGAAAATTACCAAGTAACTAAACACTTTTAAATTCCCAATCTTAGTTACTTAGGAAAAATGTGAATTTGGTGTTAATCCATGAAATTACACTTTGCACCTTGTTAAGTCATTAGTGGAGCGGGTGTGGTTAACCGTCACACTAATCTGGGACTAACAGTGTGTGGCAAATGGTAGCTTGATGTTAATCATAGATCAATAGAGCATGTGTGGTTAACCGGCACAATGATTAGGTGGTTGTAACATTGGGTGTACCAAGCTAATTTGTGTGGTTATTCACACCTTGTTTCTGATCCTCGACATCCTAGTCACAAACTTGAAGGGCACAATCGAGATTTAAACATGCCATTGAAAAGTTCAATGAATCTCAAAGGATCTAGGAGTTTCAATCCATTTAAAACTTAATAATCAATTTCTTTTTTCATGCTGGAAATTGGTAAATCGACATTTACCTACCTTCAAATATTTTACAATTGGATTACGGCATCCCTATTGCGAATTGTAAAATATTGTGTTGGGTCCTAGCCTTAATATTTCATTTGGGTGAAATGATAAGGACTTAAATCAACTAACTTGAATTTCTCCCATTGTAGATGTGTCTAGTTTAGACAACTATGGTCTTCCCAAATCTCTTGGAATAAGCTTTCCTCTTGAAGATGGTGTTCCACGATTGGATCGTGGAAGTGGAAATCATGCTTCACTTCCTCCACCTCCTCCAATTATTCTCCCTAACCCACAAGTTCGAAGACTTGAAAAGTTCAAGATCACTCAAGCCCTATTGGATAGCAAACACAAGGATGGAAAGTCTCTGTGTACACATGTCTTGGATATGAAGTCACACATTGACAGACTGGGAATGGTGGGTGTCGTGTTCCCAAGGAAGTTGGTTATTGACTGGGTTCTTCAGTCACTTCCCAAGTCATATAGTGAGTTTGTTAAAGCCTACTATGTGACAGATCACGACATGACCCTTATTGATCTTACTTATTTGCTGATTGCCGCTGAATCAGCAATGATTTGGCGCAATGGTCAAGCAAATTTGAGTGGAAGATCTACTTCTCAAGCTGACATGGGCAATGACATGGATATCCCAGAAATGATTCCTTCTCCTAAAGGAAAGGAATTGGCCTTGATCAAAAGTTTTGATCATAAGGGAAAGGCCAAATCTGAGATTGTTCCATATGCCATTCCCAATGAGCATGTTTGTTTCTATTTCCAAGGAAAGGTGAAGCAACCTGTAATTTCAAATCTTGTTAAAGTCAACCAAAGTCAAACTTGGGTCAAATAAGGTCCAACTTATTGTTTGGATTTTTCTTTTTAAGGTTTGTTTTATAACCTTTAATTGTTTAAAACCTTTTTATTTGAAGTATGGCTAAATTAGAAGTGTGTGGAGTGCAAGGCTCAAAAACTGAGAACCTTGCCCGAACCACAAACTTCGCTTGGACTGCAAATGAGGTTCGCAGCCGTGAACCCACTTCGGGCCGCAAACCGACTTCGGGCCGTGAACTCGCTTCGGAGCCGTGAACTGTTCTCGGCCGTGAACTCCCTTCGGACCGTGAACCCTACCCTATATATGTGTTGGACTGATTTTATCCTCACTTCTACATCTCTGGCCGAAAACTCAAGCATTTTTTGTATAGATCTTCAACCAAAAACCCTCATTCCCACTCAAATATCATCCTTCTTCCTTTAATCTTCTTAGAAGCTTGCTTAGGATCTTCAAGTGTTCCTCTTTCATCAAGATCTTTGGGTCGTGAACTCAAGAACACCAAATGTTCTTGGGCCGTGAACACCCAGTTGGCCGTGATCACCTTGCAGCCTTCCATTCTTGCTTCTAACACCCTTATTTGTAAGTTAAACTTGCAAATTAGTTCGATTCCCTATCATTCTTATGATTATATTCATTAATAAGTATATATATATATATATATATATATATATATATATATATATATATATTATATGAATCGTGTTTAGGACTCGTTTTGTTAGCAAGACTTCACTCGTGGAGCTAACGTCCTATAACAAATCTTTTATCGAATCCCTCAAATAAGGTGAGTTCATACCCCCCCCCCCATATTTTTCCTAGCTTTTTAAATGTTTTTAGGGGGGGGGGGATACAAGTAAAACACAAGAAATTTTATGTTTTAAAATATAATTTAGTTATTATGTTTTTCTTATCATTATTATGTATGAAAACATGAAACTTGTTAAAATCATGGAAATGAACTTATAAACTATAATAGGTATAGTTTATGGAACAAAGGGTTCTTTTTACAAAATTACTTGTTATTTACAAAGAGGTTTTTCACTTTATCTAAACTAAGTAATACAGGATTGTGAATCGCTCGATGTACCACTCATTGTACCCGTTAGAATTCTAATTATAACCAGAGTCTCCTTAAGGGAGAGCGTGAGTTGGTGTATAGATCTATACAGGACTGAATATGTATTAGTATGGTTATAATGAATATTCACAATAAGGATTAACTAATTATTTAATTTTTTGGTTGGTTGTGGGCTTAGGGCAGATTCACCCATTCAATTGTCTATTCGATCTCGGTTATATACAACTCGTATGTACTAAGTGATCATAGGAGGGTAGTATCGTCGCATCAGGTTTTCAGGCCAAACAAGTCTTCAACCAGTTTAACTTATCAACAAAACTAGATGTCATTAAAGTAAGTATATTAATTATACTTGTGCTTTTTGATCTTGGAAAGATTAAGACTACAAGTCGGTTTTATAGAAAATATAGGATTTTCTATGGTAAACATCATTATTTTAAAGGTAAACAGATTTCAATAGAACTTTCTGAAGAAAATAACAATTATTACTGAGAACAATGTTTTATAATTGAGTAAATGGAACTAGGAACATATTTACAAAAGGTTCAACACTTATTTATAAACTAGTATAACATAAAGGACCTTAAATGGTTAATTCTATAATTCCTTAGTTTATCCAAGAATGTGAAATCTCTCCAAGAATATGAAATCTCTCCCAAATCTCTCTCTGTATGATAAATCTATCCAAGAATGTGAAATCTCTCCCAAATCTATCCAAGTATGACAAATCTCTCCCAAATCTCTCTCTGTATGAGAAATCTCTCCAAGAATGTGAGATCTCTCCTAAATCTCTCTCTGTATGAGAAATCTCTCCAATAATGTGAAATCTCTCCAAAATCTCTCTCTGTATGAGAAATCTCTCCAAAAATGGGAAATCTCTCCCAAATATCTTCAAGTATGTCAAATCTCTCCTAAATCTCTCTCTGTATGAGAAATCTCTCCCAAATCTCTCTCTGTAAGAGAAGTCTCTCCAAGAATGTGAAATCTCTCCCAAATCTCTCTCTGTATGAGAAATCTCTCTGTATGAGAAATCTCTCCCAAATCTCTCTCAAAACCTCTTTTGATTTATTTTAAATCATTTGGGGCATCCCGACACTTGACTTGGTGAAAAACCATTCGAAACGAGAAGAGACCTTGGAAAATAGCCTCTTAGGGCCGAAGTCTCTCTATAGGGACTAAACCCTCCTTGAGCCGAAGCCCCAAGAACCAAGACCGGAGTCTCCTTGAGTAGCCGCAGCCATCCAGCCGCAGCCATCAAGCCGCAGCCATCAAACCGCAGCCATCGAGCCGCAGCCATCGAACCGCAGCCCTCGGACTTGGAGCACCGCATCCGAACTTCGCCTACGGTCCCTCCTGACGAACCCGCCTGCGGTATTTGCTCGGACCGCAGTTCCTTCCCCTTCGGATCCACTTCAACAACCAAATCTTCCCTGCGGACCTAAGGCTGCTAAGACTCGAAACCACCCTTGACTTCAGATTTCCCATTTTTCCACCCGGTTTTCGACCACGATTCCGTTTTAAGCCCGTTTTAATTATTTTAACGAGGGATTTTCACCCAAACTTATATTTTAACATATAAGGTCCCATATATTCATAAATTCAGCATATTTTTAGGTAAATCTTTATTGAAGAATGAAAATCTATTCAATAAGATTTTGTGGTGGAGTGTTGACTTTACCTTAGTGTATGACACAAGCAACCACCCCCAAGCCCACTCAATGACCAACCATTGTCCTTCCACCATACGTGGTCATTCAAGAGTACTTTCCCCACCATTTGACCAGCCACACTCTTGGTCAAAGGCTGAAAACTCTTATCTCTGCTCACCTTTCTCTCATTTCTCTCATTTTTCCTCCAAAAGACAAACACCTTTCTCTCTCATTTCTCTCTCTCTTTCTCTCAAATTCGAGATTCAAGGGCTGATCCTCAACTTTCCTCTCAGTTTTGGTAAGTGATATTATCCTCCTTATGATTATTTCACTTCCTTCTACTCAAATCATAGATATCTTACACAAATATCGTCATATTTGTTGCTAGATCTTCAAATCTTCAAGCATCTCCCAAGTGTTCTTGAGTTGAACACTTCTTTTCTCCATCATCCATCTACTGAAATCACTCAAGGTGAGTTCATACCCCTATCTTTTCATGTTTTTCTTAAGTTTTAAGGGGGTGGATACAAGTTAAAACACCAAGAACACAACTAAACTCATTTAACAGCCTTCATCAGAAAAGTTCAACTCCATTCACGGACTGTTTTGGTCAACTTAAACATTTTAGTTTCCAAAACTGTATTAGCTGCACATAGTTCAGGTTCATACCTTTAAATTGACTATTTGCACATCACTATACGATTTTTCTACGATTTATGGTGATTTTTACAAAACTGCCTATCATTTCAAAAACGAATTCGGACCAGTCTGTCAATATGAACATTTTAACACAAGTTAAAGACTTCCAAAAATCATAATAAAAATTATGAATAAACTAGACACATTTTATGAACTCTCAGATATTACGGATTTAGTTTTCGACTTCGTATGATGTTTCTATGATTTTTCTAAAACAGTGCAGAACGGTTGAAAACTAGTTAACAGCTTATAACTTTCATAACACTTTGTAATATGTTGAGCAAAGTGTATAACCATAAGTTCTAAATATTGAATGTATTATCTTGTTAGTTTATCATCTTAAACTGAAATTTAGTCATTCATGATAAGGTTTACTCTTTCATTTCGAATACATATAATAAACTTCAATAAGCATAAGTTATGGATTTTTACTACATGAAAAAGGTTTTACTCTCAAAAGAAATGAGTTTTTCATATCTTACGTAATCAACTATCATAGTAATAGTTTAAGAATTTCATATCACTAATTTTTTCAGAAAAAGTGAATTTTACTTCCTTCACGGAAGAGGTTTTAATATCAAACTATGTGTAAACTAGTTAACTTAGGTTGTGAGGCAATTCTCTCCCCGTAAATTCGAGTACGGGATCCCAATTCCTGTAAGTTGTAACTAGAGTCTCTTGTAGGGAGAGCGTGATAATTGTGTATAGATCTATATTGGGTTTGACACCCCCACACCTTGCTGCTAGCTATAGTGGGACCTGCAGGTCTACGGGTGACAAGAGTAATAGTATCTTAACGTCTGAAAAACGTTGTGCAGGTTATTTTTCGTCATAGTATGGTTATAGCGACTCACATAGGTAGTTTACAAACTTTCAAGTTTACATGGAAAATTTTACTTTGAAAAGGGGTTCACTTCCAAATCAAAAAGGGTTTTATGCCGATTTAAAACCACTTTTATATCTTTAAGTATGAAAAATACTTGTTTATTTCCGGTCCTGAGATTTAGGACTACATAACTTTTATAAGGAAAATATAGGATTTTCTTTGGAATCATATCTCAGTTAAAACTATATTTCATCTAGAATTGTTAGACTTCAGCTATAATTGCTAAGTGTATATGCTAGAGTTATATAAGAATCTAGTCATAATCGACTTAGAATTGGTGGGCCCGCCTTACTTCCTGTTCCTTGTTTGGTTGTGGACCTAGGGCAGACCCATTATATTCGACGGTTTATTTAACTTAAATTTTATATAACTTATATACATTGGGCGATTATAGAAGGAATCTATGGGTCTTTCTAGGGTTCATTATCGCATAACATAGAAGCATTCATTTCAATTAATAAAGAAAATATTGGATTTTCTGGAAACATACTTTGTCGCTTTTACAAGGAAAACGGTTTCTCTCTCAAACAAAACTCTTATGAACTCACCAACTTAATTGTTGACACTTTTTCAAAATTACTTGTATTTTCAGGAAATCAGTGAAACAGGAAAACCAACAGCATTTTGAGGATGAGACGATAAATCGTCAAACAGTTCATTTTGTCATCATAATATAATTGATTTTGAAACATGTAAACTTATTCTATGGTGTAATCTTTTCAATTATATATATGATGGTTGTATTTACTTTGAGCACTATTATACTCGTTGTTGTGATACTATACATGAAGTCCTCCACCCCCGGACGTTTCCGCCATCCTTGGTTTAGGGGTGTGACAGTCTACACACCATAAAGGAGGAAGTGACCACCCTGAGACGACACCCGATTACAATTGAGACTAGGACAGCCTTGGCAGAACAAGGAGCGGGAAGGGCCGCTCATGAAATGAGTGAAATGGCCGAGCACTTTGTGCGCCATTTCGGAATATGAGAATCCCCACACTATTCGTCTGAGGCTTATAATGTTTTAAACCGCAACCAATAATAGTAACCCAAGAGAGGTACGCCCCCAAGAACCCATGTGATATGAATCCAACCATTGTATAGATGGCTATACCCTATCTCGATAAAACACAACCTTCGTGCGATGCTTGATTCTACCCCAACCGTAAATATATCATAGGGATGTAGGTCGAAACAACGAGAAACGTATAACGAAACCTGTATGCATACATGCATAAGTTCATATCTAAAATAATAGATAAGATATGACTAGAAATAACCATAGTTACTCACAAACCTGTTTCCCATCGTGCCATAGAATCATGTCCACTCATGAGGATAACCAGCACCCCGACGATGCACCGGTTCTACGATTAAATTTCGCCACTTTCCAAGCCACTGTAACGGCTGCCGTGGCAGCTATCATGGCATACTTCAATGCCATCAACACAAACAAAAAAGGAAGCGGTGTAACACCAGCAAAATTTAGGTCAAAAATAAATTGTTCAATAACCTTGATTGGGATAAATAAAGTGTTAGAGATTGTAACTAGGTTTCTAAAAATATAAAGAGCACTAAAATCGAGTTATAACGAAGAAGTTATGACCAATCGAAGATACGCAACGATACCGGTAAAACACTGTTAAGCACAAAACGAGAAATTTCAATAAAATACTTTTCAACCATAGGTGTCTAAATGAAAGTTGTAGATATCCCAAAACCGTACACATACATAAAAAGAACGCCCAAATCTGACTTCATATGAGGAAGTTATGATTTTTCGAAGTTTCGGACATAGCAGTAGACAGCTAAAAACTCGAAATCGAGATCGAGCGACTTTTTGCCAACATGACCTAAACGAGAATCGAAGATCTCATCAATGGTATTTCAACGGTAAAAAGTCTGACGAAAACGAACATCGGATGAAGAAGTTATGGATTTATAACGGACTTTTCCTGTCCCGGCCTGTTAAAAATGTAATATTAAAAATAAACTCAAAGTACTGCTCGAGTTTAGTCTCGCCTTCTTCAACTCACCACTTCTATCAGGTGAGTTCATACCCCTACACTTTTCTAAACTTTTTATATGTTTTATAGGGGGGGAATACAAGTAAACACCCGGTTAATCCCGAGTGAAAACATCAATCTTTTGCTATACCTTTCATGTCGTTTTTATAACTATTTTATAAAATTGTTAACATGCAAAACACCTCAAAATACAACTTTACCCTTATGGGATACAGTATGTTCTATAAATGAAATAAATTTTATTTATACGTTTGCATACTACATTATATCAAGGCTAACCATTTCAACTATAACACCATGTAGTTACAAGTAAATATAACTCATCATTATGTTGTTATTAACACCGTCGAAAGGATAATCTTTTCATACAAAATCATATAAATTATATTGATTATACTTTACAAATCAATCCAAATTTTCTATCGTACAAGGTTATAAATAAAAATCGTTATTTTTATTTACTAAAAGGTTTATCATATATTTCTCATGGACTTATTGTTAGCGAATAATTTGTGAGACAGCGGCTTTATTTAGTATTAAACGAGAGTCTTTCCCTTATAACAAGAGTCTCCCGTTCGGAGAGCGTGAGTTTGTGTATAGATCTATACGGGACAGACAATCCCATGCCCTGACTGCTAGCTACAGTTGGAACGAAAGTTCAGGGGTTACAAATGTCATTTACATTAAGGATATCCATCATATTAGCATGGTTATAGGAACTCGCAACGCAGAAACAATGACTCATACATGTAGTAATAATCAACTCAATCAAGCTCGGGGGATAATAACTATATGATCACTTAGTATTTACATCAGGGTTATATATGGTTTTCATTCGATAAATAGTGGGATGTATGATTTCAGCTTCATTTCCTGTTCCTTGTTTGGTTGTGGATTTAGGACAGAATCACCCAATCGACTGTTGGTTCCATTCTTAGTCATATATAATTTGTAGGGACTAAGTAATCATGATAGGGTATTATCAGCACATTCAGAATTCAGTAAACGCAACTTTAACTAGTTTTACTTAATAATAAAACTACCAAGTTATAAAGCTAAGTATGTTATAGTTACTTACATATCACGGTCTTGGTCATTTAAGACTGCCTCTCATCTATTAGGGAAAATATGGGACTTCCTGGATCTATAACATTCATTTTCAACACAACGAATCATAACTCATCTATTAGCGAAAATATGGGATTTTCTGGATCTAATACATTCATTTTCAACACAACGAATCATAACTCTTTTCATTTGAAAATATCGGATTTTCTGGAGACATATACAAGTATCTTCATATTGATGTGATCACTTAGTGGGTATGTTTGGGTTATATAAAATGAAGATTCGATAGATAGTGGATTGTGTGGTTTCCGCCTCATTTCCTGTTCCTTGTTTGGTTGTGGGCTTAGGGCAGATCCACTCATCCGACTGTCAGTTCGATCCTTGATTTTATATAACTTATATGCACTAAGTAATCATGGTAGGAACCAACATTGGTCACTTTTCATATACAAATTCAAAGTATCATATATCACTCTTTAAACGTAAGAATCAAATATATTTTGTCATCAATGCTAAGGGCTAGACTTCAAGCTATTAAGAAAATATAGGATTTTCTGTAATATCATACGAACATTTTCAAGAAACAATAAACTTACCTTCTAAATCAAATACTTATGAACTCACCAACTTAAATGTTGATACACTTTCCAAATCACTTGTATTCTCAGGTAACTAGTAAGTAGGTACTCGTAAAAGTGTCAAGAAGATGGAGCATAGTAGCTTCAAGTCTTTGTTTTGGTCATCTACTTTTGGAATCACACTATCTACTTTATGTATTAAATGTAAACACTTTATTATCAATACAATGGTTGTTGTTGCTTTGATTACTATTTTACATTTGTTATGATACTGTACATGACGTCCTCCGCCCCCGAATGTTTCTATCGTTCAGGTTTGGGGGTGTGACAGATTGGTATCAGAGCATTGTTTATAGTGAACTAAGTATATCAACTTATAAAAGATATACACCTATAAATAGAATGGGACTAAAACACTCTTACCAAGAGTTATACTTTTAAATATAAAAATATTTTTGTAAAAGTATACACGCAAAATATATACAGGGAAAGTATCATAATTAAAACGAAACAAAAGTATTAAGATTGTTGAATAGCACGAGTAGGCCTTGGAATATATAATCAGGTCTGGGATGAATATAGCCTGATCAACTATATTTATTCGAGAGGTGATTAGCATATGCCTAGGAATGATCGTGGTGTTGCAACAAGGTCTGAAACTTACCAAACTTTTCATACAAAGAAACTTAGGAACCAAACATAAAGTTAAAAAAATACTATAGGAGTATTTTAAGTACAATAAGATAACTTATGTGAAAACTAAAAGACCCTTGCTGGCAGGTCTATAATTGCGGAGTGTATGCTCCAAGGTTATATATAATTAAGATTTCATAGACTTAGAAGTAGTGATCTTCGCTCTACTACCTGTTCATTGTTTGGTTGTGGTTTTAGAGTATGATCACTTAATCGAAAGTCTATTTAATCTCAATTATATACAACTGGTGTAAGCTGCATAATTATAGGAGGACCCAATGAGGATCACCATAAAAACTATTAATATTCTTTAGACATCCCCATTCTCGCACGACAACATAGTTAGATATAACCACTCCACTACATCAGTCAACAGAGGAGTCAAGGAAGATCAAAAAGTGACTCATAAAGAGAATCCCGAGAAGGGAACAGACGAGGATCAAAGAAATAGAGAAATCATCAAGGACATGATACGTCATACTAATAACTAATATAACCTAGTGAGTTAGTGATTACACTACTCACACTACGTGTTAGGCTTAATGCCTTTTTCCGACATGCAAAATAACAGTAAATCGAATCACGGAATTTCAATTGAGGATATTCAATATCAAAAATTCAATAGTTTATTTTATATATAAACCTCTGTTATGAATTGTTTGAAAAACACTTTCGAATCATGATGTATTCAAAGCTAAGATAGCCAAGTTCTTATGACATTCGATTTATAACCATTTCCGATATCTTACCAACCTTTCATCTTTTGACAGAAGGATGCCTCCTCGTAGATATAACAGGCGTAATAACAACATGTCAACAAATCCACCACCGCCTCCACCATAGTTTGATCATATTGCGTTCCAGGCTGTCATAACTGCCGCTGTAGCAACTGTCATGACTCAAATTCATGCGAATGGTGCCAGTGGGGTGAGAAGTGGTACTAACAACTTTAACTTCGGAAATGGCCACGGACACTCTAGGGAGTGTATGTAAGACTTCATGAACTGCAAACCCAAATCCTTTAGTGGAAGCGGGGGAGTCATTACTCTGATGCAATGGTTCGAAAAAGCAGAATCGGTATTCGAAATATGCACGTGCCCGGAAGGAAGCAAAGTTAAGTTTGCTGCATGCACCTTCTCAGACAGGGCCCTTACATGGTGGAATAGCCATGTCAAGTCACTAATACTCACAATGGCAATTTCAATAGGCTGGGAAGGCCTGAAAGCAATGATGATAGAAGAGTACTGCCCAAGGGGCGAGATACAGAAGCTAGAGCAAGAACTGTGGAACCTTACTATGACAAGCTCTGATATAGTGGCCTATACTGAAAGATTCAGTGACCTAGCAGCACTATGCCCCAAGATGGTTACCCCGGAAAACAAGAAAGTAGAGAGATACATCTGGGGACTATCTCCTCATATTCAAGGACATGTATTAGCTTCAAACCCAACTACTTTCGATAGCGCTAAACGCTTGGCCTAGAGACTTATCGACCATGGAGTCTGCCAAGGCGTGATGACCCCCACTCCTGAGCTAACAAAAATGGACGACTATAAGCGGAAGTCGTGGAATGAGGAAGAGGGACCACAAACACAAGAAGCCTCGAAAAGACAACAGATAGTGGCTGTTCATGCTACCACGACATCTGCCAATCCAGCACCTACTAGTCGTTATGCTGGGAACCTTCCGAAATGCAATAAGTGTAACTTTCATCACACAGGAGCTTGTCGGAGGATGCATTGCAAGAACTGCAATAGGAAGGGACACACTACTCGTTTCTGTAGAGTACCGGCACAACCTATCTCGCGCATTCCTGGCTGTTACAGGTGTGGCGAAACTGGACACTTCCAGAGGGATTGTCCAGTAACAAGGAACTCTGGCGGAGATGGAAGAATACTAATGATCACCACAGGAGAGACTACGTCGGAACCCCTATGAACAACGGTATGCTTTTCTCAGTAAAATATATATAAACCTTAACTTTTTACTAAAATCTAGTACCAGATAAAAAGTAATTATAAATTACTTCCTCGTCCGAACACTTTTCCCGATCGGTTTCGCACTTGTTACGATAAGAAGTTCCCAAATAGCTACTTAGAAATGGATTGGCTTGGTCTTCACCATACCAATTCCATGTGCTATAGAAATACCCTTCGTTTTCACCGTTCACTAACGAAAACCTTTTGATCTGTAACAACAAACCCGACACAACCTTCCAAATCTTCTCTAGTTAAAATCCCAAAGTACTCATGTGAGGAGTACTATACCTTTTGCAA
Organism: Lactuca virosa; assembly: GCF_052849685.1. Lineage (NCBI taxonomy): Eukaryota > Viridiplantae > Streptophyta > Magnoliopsida > Asterales > Asteraceae > Lactuca > Lactuca virosa. The sequence continues at coordinate 309,015,366 of NC_136428.1, read as the reverse complement.
TCTCCCCGAATGATTACCGACAAACTATTTAGGAATAGCACGCGTACAACAAGTCAAGTTCAAACGTTGAGGCTAGGAATGATTACGGCTAACCTATCACTACAAAGTATGTATGCGACTTGAGTACACAAGGCGGTGATAGGCGAACTAGGTAAGAATTCAACCATGAACTTCAAGACGAAGCCGACCTGTATTACGAGTAATCAATACTAACATTTAGATGAACATAGAAAAATAAACCCAAATCCATACGACCTCTACCGATCAAAACAATAGGCAGGATAATGAAGATCCGCTGGAACACCCACACTAAGAGTTGGATTCAGTAGAGAACAAGAAGATTCAAATGGAACAGAAGTATGCTCACCTTTCCTCAACCATCGATGTCCCATTCAAATGCTAATTTTGGGACGAAATTCTCTCTAACGGGGGGATAATGTAACACCAGCAAAATTTAGGTCAAAAATAAATTCTTCAATAACCTTGATTGGGATAAATAAAGTGTTAGAGATTGTAACTAGGTTTCCAAAAATATAAAGAACACTAAAATCGAGTTATAACGAAGAAGTTATGACCAATCGAAGATACGCGACGATACCGGTAAAACACTGTTAAGCACAAAACGAGAAATTTCAATAAAATACTTTTCAACCATAGGTGTCTAAATGAAAGTTGTAGGTATTCCAAAACTGTAAACATACATAAAAAGAACGCCCAAATAACGACGTGAACAGTCTGACTGACCATTTCAGAGCCACTTGACAGATGACGCATGCCATGAGCGAATCGGGACAAACTCACGACGTGAATTGGCAAAACTCACGACGTGAACTTCGATTTTTAGCCTATATATAGAAATTGAAGCCTTTCGAGTTTGGCTGCTCATCTCTATCCTCTCTCCCACTTCTACTCTGTGTTAATCGTCCCGAGACCACCCCGAAGCCCCGATAACAACCCTAGTACACGACGCAAGGCTCGAAGTCCCGAAGTTCCCGAGGAACTTGCTTCTTTCCAGTCGAAGTACTGCTCGAGTTTAGTCTCGCCTTCTTCAACTCACCACTTCTATCAGGTGAGTTCATACCCCTACACTTTTCTAAACTTTTTATATGTTTTATAGGGGGGGAATACAAGTGAACACCCGGTTAATCCCGAGTGAAAACATCAATCTTTTGCTATACCTTTCATGTCGTTTTTATAACTATTTTATAAAATTGTTAACATGCAAAACACCTCAAAATACAACTTTACCCTTATGGGATACAGTATGTTCTATAAATGAAATAAATTTTATTTATACGTTTGCATACTACATTATATCAAGGCTAACCATTTCAACTATAACACCATGTAGTTACAAGTAAATATAACTCATCATTATGTTGTTATTAACACCGTCGAAAGGATAATCTTTTCATACAAAATCATATAAATTATATTGATTATACTTTACAAATCAATCCAAATTTTCTATCGTACAAGGTTATAAATAAAAATCGTTATTTTTATTTACTAAAAGGTTTATCATATATTTCTCATGGACTTATTGTTAGCGAATAATTTGTGAGACAGCGGCTTTGTTTAGTATTAAACGAGAGTCTTTCCCTTATAACAAGAGTCTCCCGTTCGGAGAGCGTGAGTTTGTGTATAGATCTATACGGGACAGACAATCCCATGCCCTGACTGCTAGCTACAGTTGGAACGAAAGTTCAGGGGTTACAAATGTCATTTACATTAAGGATATCCATCATATTAGCATGGTTATAGGAACTCGCAACGCGGAAACAATGACTCATACATGTAGTAATACTCAACTCAATCAAGCTCGGGGGATAATAACTATATGATCACTTAGTATTTACATCAGGGTTATATATGGTTTTCATTCGATAAACAGTGGGATGTATGATTTCAGCTTCATTTCCTGTTCCTTGTTTGGTTGTGGATTTAGGACAGAATCACCCAATCGACTGTTGGTTCCATTCTTAGTCATATATAATTTGTAGGGACTAAGTAATCATGATAGGGTATTATCAGCACATTCAGAATTCAGTAAACGCAACTTTAACTAGTTTTACTTAATAATAAAACTACCAAGTTATAAAGCTAAATATGTTATAGTTACTTACATATCATGGTCTTGGTCATTTAAGACTGCCTCTCATCTATTAGGGAAAATATGGGACTTCCTGGATCTAATACATTCATTTTCAACACAACGAATCATAACTCATCTATTAGGGAAAATATGGGATTTTCTGGATCTAATACATTCATTTTCAACACAACGAATCATAACTCTTTTCATTTGAAAATATCGGATTTTCTGGAGACATATACAAGTATCTTCATATTGATGTGATCACTTAGTGGGTATGTTTGGGTTATATAAAATGAAGATTCGATAGATAGTGGATTGTGTGGTTTCCGCCTCATTTCCTGTTCCTTGTTTGGTTGTGGGCTTAGGGCAGATCCACTCATCCGACTGTCAGTTCGATCCTTGATTTTATATAACTTATATGCACTAAGTAATCATGGTAGGAACCAACATTGGTCACTTTTCATATACAAATTCAAAGTATCATATATCACTCTTTAAACGTAAGAATCAAATATATTATGTCATCAATGCTAAGGGCTAGACTTCAAGCTATTAAGAAAATATAGGATTTTCTGTAATATCATACGAACATTTTCAAGAAACAATAAACTTACCTTCTAAATCAAATACTTATGAACTCACCAACTTAAATGTTGATACACTTTCCAAATCACTTGTATTCTCAGGTAACTAGTAAGTAGGTACTCGTAAAAGTGTCAAGAAGATGGAGCATAGTAGCTTCAAGTCTTTGTTTTGGTCATCTACTTTTGGAATCACACTATCTACTTTATGTATTCAATGTAAACACTTTATTATCAATACAATGGTTGTTGTTGCTTTGATTACTATTTTACATTTGTTATGATACTGTACATGACGTCCTCCGCCCCCGATTGTTTCTGCCGTTCAGGTTTGGGGGTGTGACAGATTGCTATCAAAGCATTGTTTATAGTGAACTAAGTATATCAACTTATAAAAGATATACAACTATAAATAGAATGGGACTAAAACACTCTTACCAAGAGTTATACTTTTAAATATAAAAATATTTTTGTAAAAGTATACACGCAAAATATATACAGGGAAAGTATCATAATTAAAACGAAACAAAAGTATTAAGATTGTTGAATAGCACGAGTAGGCCTTGGAATATATAATCAGGTCTGGGATGAATATAGCCTGATCAACTATATTTATTCGAGAGGTGATTAGCATATGCCTAGGAATGATCGTGGTGTTGCAACAAGGTCTGAAACTTACCAAACTTTTCATACAAAGAAACTTAGGAACCAAACATAAAGTTAAAAAATACTATAGGAGTATTTTAAGTACAATAAGATAACTTATGTGAAAACTAAAAGACCCTTGCTGGCAGGTCTATAATTGCGGAGTGTATGCTCCAAGGTTATATATAATTAAGATTTCATAGACTTAGAAGTAGTGATCTTCGCTCTACTACCTGTTCCTTGTTTGGTTGTGGTTTTAGAGTATGATCACTTAATCGAAAGTCTATTTAATCTCAATTATATACAACTGGTGTAAGCTGCATAATTATAGGAGGACCCAATGAGGATCACCATAAAAACTATTAATATTCTTTGGACATCCCCATTCTCGCACGACAACATAGTTAGATATAACCACTCCACTACATCAGTCAACAGAGGAGTCAAGGAAGATCAAAAAGTGACTCATAAAGAGAATCCCGAGAAGGGAACAGACGAGGATCAAAGAAATAGAGAAATCATCAAGGATATGATGCGTCATACTAATAACTAATATAACCTAGTGAGTTAGTGATTACACTACTCACACTACGTGTTAGGCTTAATGCCTTTTTCCGACATGAAAAATAACAGTAAATCGTATCACAGAATTTCAATTGAGGATATTCAATATCAAAAATTCAATAGTTTATTTTATATATAAACCTCTGTTATGAATTGTTTGCAAAACACTTTCGAATCATGATGTATTCAATGCTAAGATAGCCAAGTTCTTATGACATTCGATTTATAACCATTTTCGATATCTTACCAACCTTTCATCTTCTGACAGAAGGATGCCTCCTCGTAGATATAACAGGCGTAATAACAACATGTCAACAAATCCACCACCGCCTCCACCATAGTTTGATCATATTGCGTTCCAGGCTGTCATAACTGCCGCTGTAGCAACTGTCATGACTCAAATTCATGCGAATGGTGCCAGTGGGGTGAGAAGTGGTACTAACAACTTTAACTTCGGAAATGGCCACGGACACTCTAGGGAGTGTATGTAAGACTTCATGAACTGCAAACCCAAATCCTTTAGTGGAAGCGGGGGAGTCATTACTCTGATGCAATGGTTCGAAAAAGCATAATCGGTATTCGAAATATGCACGTGCCCGGAAGGAAGCAAAGTTAAGTTTGCTGCATGCACCTTCTCAGACAGGGCCCTTACATGGTGGAATAGCCATGTCAAGTCACTAATACTCACAATGGCAATTTCAATAGGCTGGGAAGGCCTGAAAGCAATGATGATAGAAGAGTACTGCCCAAGGGGCGAGATACAGAAGCTAGAGCAAGAACTGTGGAACCTTACTATGACAAGCTCTGATATAGTGGCCTATACTGAAATATTCAGTGACCTAGCAGCACTATGCCCCAAGATGGTTACCCCGAAAAACAAGAAAGTAGAGAGATACATCTGGGGACTATCTCCTCATATTCAAGGACATGTATTAGCTTCAAACCCAACTACTTTCGATAGCGCTAAACGCTTGGCCTAGAGACTTATCGACCATGGAGTCTGCCAAGGCGTGATGACCCCCACTCCTGAGCTAACAAAAATGGACGACTATAAGCGGAAGTCATGGAATGAGGAAGAGGGACCACAAACACAAGAAGCCTCGAAAAGACAACAGATAGTGGCTGTTCATGCTACCACGACATCTGCCAATCCAGCACCTACTAGTCGTTATGCTGGGAACCTTCCGAAATGCAATAAGTGTAACTTTCATCACACAGGAGCTTGTCGGAGGATGCATTGCAAGAACTGCAATAGGAAGGGACACACTACTCGTTTCTGTAGAGTACCGGCACAACCTATCTCGCGCATTCCTGGCTGTTACAGGTGTGGCGAAACTGGACACTTCTAGAGGGATTGTCCAGTAACAAGGAACTCTGGCGGAGATGGAAGAATACTAATGATCACCACAGGAGAGACTACGTCGGAACCCCTATGAACAACGGTATGCTTTTCTCAGTAAAATATATATAAACCTTAACTTTTTACTAAAATCTAGTACCAGATAAAAAGTAATTATAAATTACTTCCTCGTCCGAACACTTTTCCCGATCGGTTTCGCACTTGTTACGATAAGAAGTTCCCAAATAGCTACTTAGAAATGGATTGGCTTGGTCTTCACCATACCAATTCCATGTGCTATAGAAATACCCTTCGTTTTCACCGTTCACTAACGAAAACCTTTTGATCTGTAACAACAAACCCGACACAACCTTCCAAATCTTCTCTAGTTAAAATCCCAAAGTACTCATGTGAGGAGTACTATACCTTTTGCAATCTCCCCGAATGATTACCGACAAACTATTTAGGAATAGCACGCGTACAACAAGTCAAGTTCAAACGTTGAGGCTAGGAATGATTACGGCTAACCTATCACTACAAAGTATGTATGCGACTTGAGTACACAAGGCGGTGATAGGCGAACTAGGTAAGAATTCAACCATGAACTTCAAGACGAAGCCGACCTGTATTACGAGTAATCAATACTAACATTTAGATGAACATAGAAAAATAAACCCAAATCCATACGACCTCTACCGATCAAAACAATAGGCAGGATAATGAAGATCCGCTGGACACCCACACTAAGAGTTGGATTCAGTAGAGAACAAGAAGATTCAAATGGAACAGAAGTACGCTCACCTTTCCTCAACCATCGATGTCCCATTCAAATGCTAATTTTGGGACGAAATTCTCTCTAACGGGGGGATAATGTAACACCAGCAAAATTTAGGTCAAAAATAAATTCTTCAATAACCTTGATTGGGATAAATAAAGTGTTAGAGATTGTAACTAGGTTTCCAAAAATATAAAGAACACTAAAATCGAGTTATAACGAAGAAGTTATGACCAATCGAAGATACGCGACGATACCGGTAAAACACTGTTAAGCACAAAACGAGAAATTTCAATAAAATACTTTTCAACCATAGGTGTCTAAATGAAAGTTGTAGGTATTCCAAAACTGTAAACATACATAAAAAGAACGCCCAAATAACGACGTGAACAGTCTGACTGACCATTTCAGAGCCACTTGACAGATGACGCATGCCATGAGCGAATCGGGACAAACTCACGACGTGAATTGGCAAAACTCACGACGTGAACTTCGATTTTTAGCCTATATATAGAAATTGAAGCCTTTCGAGTTTGGCTGCTCATCTCTATCCTCTCTCCCACTTCTACTCTGTGTTAATCGTCCCGAGACCACCCCGAAGCCCCGATAACAACCCTAGTACACGACGCAAGGCTCGAAGTCCCGAAGTTCCTGAGGAACTTGCTTCTTTCCAGTCGAAGTACTGCTCGAGTTTAGTCTCGCCTTCTTCAACTCACCACTTCTATCAGGTGAGTTCATACCCCTACACTTTTCTAAACTTTTTATATGTTTTATAGGGGGGGAATACAAGTAAACACCCGGTTAATCCCGAGTGAAAACATCAATCTTTTGCTATACCTTTCATGTCGTTTTTATAACTATTTTATAAAATTGTTAACATGCAAAACACCTCAAAATACAACTTTACCCTTATGGGATACAGTATGTTCTATAAATGAAATAAATTTTATTTATACGTTTGCATACTACATTATATCAAGGCTAACCATTTCAACTATAACACCATGTAGTTACAAGTAAATATAACTCATCATTATGTTGTTATTAACACCGTCGAAAGGATAATCTTTTCATACAAAATCATATAAATTATATTGATTATACTTTACAAATGAATCCAAATTTTCTATCGTACAAGGTTATAAATAAAAATCGTTATTTTTATTTACTAAAAGGTTTATCATATATTTCTCATGGACTTATTGTTAGCGAATAATTTGTGAGACAGCGGCTTTGTTTAGTATTAAACGAGAGTCTTTCCCTTATAACAAGAGTCTCCCGTTTGGAGAGCGTGAGTTTGTGTATAGATCTATACGGGACAGACAATCCCATGCCCTGACTGCTAGCTACAGTTGGAACGAAAGTTCAGGGGTTACAAATGTCATTTACATTAAGGATATCCATCATATTAGCATGGTTATAGGAACTCGCAACGCGGAAACAATGACTCATACATGTAGTAATACTCAACTCAATCAAGCTCGGGGGATAATAACTATATGATCACTTAGTATTTACATCAGGGTTATATATGGTTTTCATTCGATAAACAGTGGGATGTATGATTTCAGCTTCATTTCCTGTTCCTTGTTTGGTTGTGGATTTAGGGCAGAATCACCCAATCGACTGTTGGTTCTAGTCTTAGTCATATATAACTTGTAGGGACTAAGTAATCATGATAGGGTATTATCAGCACATTCAGAATTCAGTAAACGCAACTTTAACTAGTTTTACTTAATAATAAAACTACCAAGTTATAAAGCTAAATATGTCATAGTTACTTACATATCACGGTCTTGGTCATTTAAGACTGCCTCTCATCTATTAGGGAAAATATGGGACTTTCTGGATCTAATACATTCATTTTCAACACAATGAATCATAACTCATCTATTAGGGAAAATATGGGATTTTCTGGATCTAATACACTCATTTTCAACACAACGAATCATAACTCTTTTCATTTGAAAATATCGGATTCTCTGGAGACATATACAAGTATCTTCATATTGATGTGATCACTTAGTGGGTATGTTTGGGTTATATAAAATGAAGATTCGATAGATAGTGGAATGTGTGGTTTCCGTCTCATTTCCTGTTCCTTGTTTGGTTGTGGGATAAGGGCAGATCTACTCATCCGACTGTCAGTTCGATCCTTGATTTTATATAACTTATATGCACTAAGTAATCATGGTAGGAACCAACATTGGTCACTTTTCATATACAAATTCAAAGTATCGTATATCACTCTTTAAACGTAAGAATCAAATATATTTTGTCATCAATGCTAAGGGCTACACTTCAAGCTATTAAGAAAATATAGGATTTTCTGTAATATCATACGAACATTTTCAAGAAACAATAAATTTACCTTCTAAATCAAATACTTATGAACTCACCAACTTAAATGTTGACACACTTTCCAAATCACTTGTATTCTCAGGAAACTAATAAGCAGGTTGTAACGACACAATTTTCAAGTCCAAAAATTTCTTTTTAAATAACTGACTCATAAAAGCATTCATAAGTAAATACTGTGAAAACACAACATCTCATAAAACAAAGCATCATGTCTGAAACCCAAGTCACAAAACAATACATGTCAGAGTACAATCCCAGAAAACTCCATGCGGAAATCATGTGTGTGTGTGAAGCGATGCTACGCCGCCGGCTCCTTCCCCTTAGACGAACAGGTACCTGAAACCAAAACCGAAACCTTAAGCACAAAGCTTAGTGATTTCCCCCATCATACCACATACCATACAATATCATCGGTATCCTTCAACGGGTAATCATCATCGGTATCTTTCAACCGGTAACCATCGTCGGTATCTTTCAACCGGTAATCATCATCGGTATCTTTCAACCGGTAACCATCATCGGTATCTTTCAACCGGTAACCATCATCGGTATCTTTCAACCGGTAACCGTCATCAGTATCTTTCAACCGGTAATCATCATCGGTATCTTTCAACCGGTAACCATCGTCGATATCTTTCAACCGGTAACTGGGGACTATTCCACCCCCTACCACTAGCATACAACATCAAGGTACAAACACACAGTCAGGCATATCCGGGTACTGACCTACCCTACGACCCTAACGGCCGCTGTCAGGGAACCTAATCCCTACAATACACATAACATATCATGCAGATAATACTCGTGACCAAAGCACATAACCAAACCAAGATAATTATCACAAAGACAATCATCTTTCTAATACTCCTCTTTGGTGGGTCGGCATTGTGGCCTTAGACCCACCCCTACTGGAAGGTAACTCACCTCGTACGAGTAGCTGCTGATAATCTGTGCGGGAAACCTCCGTCCGCTGCTGCTTCGGAAATCCTCCGGCTACAATCCCCACAAACACTCAGTTAGAACCGACATCTACTCTCAGGGTAGAATGACCATTTTACCCCCAACCAAGTCCAAGTCAAAAGTCAACTTCTAGTTGACCGGACTCGCCGAGTTGGGCCGTCAACTCGTCGAGTCCCTTCTCTTTACTCGTCCTTATCCACGACTCTACTCGTCGAGTTTAGCGACGACTCGATGAGTTCCTCTCCGATATGAACATCGATTGAGCCTTCATCCGACTCGTCGAGTTCATCTTCAACTGATGAACAAGTCCTGACCTTGACTCGCCGAGTTGTATGAACAACTCGTCGAGTTCATCTTCATCCATATGAAGATTGCCTTGGACTCACCGAGTCTGTTCTAGCACTCGTCGAGTCCCATGAACTCCAGGTCTAAAATTAAGTCCAATGTGTTGGGTCACTCTTTCTGTCTTGTTACAACCCTTCTAACACCTAATTGAGTCCTTTTGACCCTCAACAGATATAGGACTCAAAGCCTTGGACTCGTCGAGTCCCAAGAACGGACTCGCCGAGTCGATGACATCCACACACTAAATCCTCGATTTCTGAGGTACAACACTTGACCAAAAGGTAGATCTGGGCTCCTACACTCGTTCTAGCACGTAAAGTTACAAACTTTACGTGCATGCATGGGACTTTGAGTCCAAAAGGTCCTACAACAAGCTCTTGGGTTGCATGGAGTCTTTCTTGGTTGTAAAAGCACCCACTTTCTGCCTTGTGATCCCTTTAAGGACCTAGATCCGAAGCCTTGTCCCCAACCACGCTTGCATTCATGGTTGGCTACCCAAAATGGCTTTAAAAAGCCCTAAATCTCCACAAAATGGGATCTAGCAAATGAACAAGCAAGGTAGCAACTTTATACCTTCTGATGGCTGAAGATGAAGCACAAACTCGAACCCTTCTGGTCTCCTCTTGTTTCCTCAAGCCTTTCTCCTTCCTTCTTAAGACTATCAACACCAAAATCCACCAATATGGCTTAGATTGCTTCAACAACGGCTAGGGTTTTCTATAGAGGGTTTTTGGGAGCATAAAGGGGCGATGGAGGCTGTATAAGGTTGTTTAAATAGGGTGCAAACCCTCAGATTAGGGTTTTGTCCATACAGAGCCTACTCGTCGAGTCCGGGACCCGACTCGACGAGTCCATCACTTAAATCCCGCGTCTCATCCCGCTTCTACTCGGCGAGTTGGTCCTTCAACTCGTCGAGTCCAAGGGCAAAAATGCAAAAGTACTTAAATAAAATACATACCAGGAACTAGGTGCTACAAATCTCCCCCCACTTATCTTAGACTTCGTCCTCGAAGTCTGCTGCTCCATCCTGGAATAGCTCTGGGTAATGCTCCATCATCTCATCCACCGCCTCCCATGTCCATTCCGAGCCCTTCCGGTGCTGCCATTGCACCTTCACGAGCTCCACCCTCTTGTTCCTCAGATCCTTCGACTTCCGGTCGAGAATCGCTACAGGCCGCTCAATATAATTCAGGCTGTCATCGACCTGAATATCCTCTAAGGGTACCACTGCTGAGTCGTCTACCAAGCACTTCCGCAACTGGGAGACGTGGAAAGTGTTGTGGATCTGGCTGAGTTCGGCTGGCAAATCCAACCTATATGCCACCTTGCCCACCCAAGCTATAACCCTGAAGGGTCCAATATACATGGGACCCAACTTGCCCCGTTTCCTGAATCGGATGACGCCCTCCATGGCGACACCTTCAGGAGAACCATATCCCCGATCTGAAACTCCAGGTCCGATCGGCGCTTGTCGGCATAACTTTTCTGCCGACTCTGAGCAATCCGAAGTCTGCTCCGAACCTGTTGAATCCTCTCTTTCGTCTTGAGCACCACTTCGATGCTCCCCATGACCCTCTGGCCAACCTCACCCCAACATATCGGGGTTCTGCACTTCCTCCCATATAACATCTCGAAGGGAGGACGGTCAATACTCGCATGATAGCTATTATTATACGAGAACTCCGCCAACGGAAGGTAGGTATCCCTGCTACCTCCGAAGTCTAAAACACATGCCCGCAGCATATCCTCTAATGTCTGGATGGTCCGCTCGTCTGACCATCCGTCTGCGGGTGAAAGGCGGTGCTAAAATGCAGACAAGTACCCAGCTCGTCATGAAACTTCTTCTAAAACCTGGAAGTGAACCACACATCCCTGTCTGAAATCACCGATACTGGCACCCCGTGCCGCGCCACTACCTCCCTGATATAGATATCGGCCAACCTTTCGGCCGAAATACTTTCCTGAATCGGGATAAAATGGGTGCTCTTGGTCAATCGATCGACGATGACCCAAATCGAATCCACTCCCCGCGCGGTCCTGGGAAGCTTTGTGATAAAATCCATCGTAATGTCTTCCCATTTCCACAGCGGGATATCCAACGGTTGCATCTTGCCGTGTGGCCTCTGGTGCTTGGCCTTGACCTTCCTGCAGGTCAAGCATCACTCCACATACCATGCTACGTCCCGCTTCATGCAGGGCCACCAATAATCAGGACGAAGATCTCTATACATCTTCGTCGCTCCGGGATGGATAGAAAATTTGGATTTGTGTGCCTCCTCCATCAGGATCTGGCGCACGCCTCCATGATAAGGGACCCACACCCTATGGTGAAGAGTCAATAACCCTCGGCTGTCGTAATCGAAGGAGAAAACCTGCCCCACAATCCGCTCGCTCTTTCGATGTTCCTCCTTCACGGCCTCCTGCTGGGCCTCCCGAATCTGCTCCAACAGCGGAGTCACCACTGTCATCCTCAGACAGATATCCCTGATCGGCGCTGCCTTGCGGCTAAGCGCGTCGGCCACCACATTGGCGTTTCCCGGGTGGTAGAGGATCTCACAATCATAATCCTTTACCACATCGAGCCACCGACGTTGCCTCATATTCAGATTTGGCTGGTCCATGAGATACCTCAGGCTCTTATGGTCCGTGTAAATCATACAACGAACCCTATAGAGGTAATGACGCCAAATCTTGAGGGCGAACACAACAACCCCTAGCTCCAAATCATGCGTCGGGTAGTTCGCCTCGTGAGGCTTCAGCTGCTTCGAAGCGTAAGCAATAACATGCCCTCTCTGCATCAATACCGCGCCCAAGCCCGAGATGGACGCATCATAGTACACGACGAGATCCTCCATGCCCTCTGGCAGGGCTAAGATTGGCGCCTCGCACAATCTCTGTCTCAGTGTCTCGAATGCAGCCTCCTGCTCAGGCCCCCAACGGAAGACCACGACCTTCCTCGTTAGCCTGGTCAGGGGTAAGGCTATCTTGGAGAAATCCTGGATGAATCTCCGATAGTAGCCGGCTAATCCCAGGCAACTCCGAATCTCAGATAGAGACCTCAGAACCTCCCATCTCATCACGGCCTCCACTTTGGCCGGATCTACCGAAATCCCGTTCTGGTTGACAAGTTGTCCAAGAAACTGCACCTCGCGCAACCAGAACTCACACTTGGAGAACTTAGCATACAAGCTCTCCCTCCTCAAAGTCTCCAGAACCTCTCGCAGATGCTCCTCATGCTGCTCTCGCGTCTTGGAGTAAACCAAGATGTCATCGATAAACACTATCACAGACCGGTCTAACATCGGTCTACACACGCGGTTCATGAGGTCCATGAACGCTGCAGGAGCATTAGTGAGCCCGAAAGGCATCACCACGAACTCATAGTGGCCATAACGCGTCCGAAACGCCGTCTTCTGTACATCCTCCTCTCTGACCCTCATCTGATGATACCCTGAACGCAAATCAATCTTGGAGAACCAAGATGCTCCCTGTAGCTGGTCAAAGAGGTCATCAATCCTCGGGAGTGGGTAACGGTTCTTCACCGTTAGCTTATTCAGATCCCTATAGTCTATACACATCCGATGTGACCCGTCCTTTTTCTTCACGAACAAAATCGGGGCTCCCTAGGGAGAACTACTCAGTCTAATGAATCCCTTGTCTAACAGCTCCTGCAGCTGTGTAGACAACTCCTGCATCTCGGGAGGATCCAACAGATACAGTGACTTGGCTATCAGAGCCGCACCAGGGACTAGGTCGATCCTGAACTCCACCTGTCGCTCCGGAGGTATCCCAGGCAGCTCCTCGGGGAATACGTCCGCGAACTCTCGCACCACGGGCACATCGCCCACCGTCGTCCCACCCGCCTCCCGGGTATCCATAACATAGGCGACATAAACTGCGCAACCCTACTGAAGGTAACGCCTAGCTCTCGCTGCTGAACATAAAGCTGGTCCTCGCTATGGTCTCTCGCCCTGAATCACCAGCTCTCCCCCACTTGGGGTCCTGATCCGTACCAATTGTTGCGCACAGTCAATCACTGCCCCATTGGGGCTCAGCTAATCCATACTGATAGTAACCTTGTTCCCCCACAAAGGTATGGGAACCAGATCTACCAGATAACGCTCCTCAAACAGTCGTAGGACGCAATCTCGGTAAACCTCCGACGCTCGTAGCGACCAGTCGTCCGCAATCTCGACCTCTAGAGGGCAATCCAGCATGCCCGAAGACTCAGGAAACTTCCTGCTAAGCGCAAGAGAGACAAATGATCGGGTAGCACCCGAATCAAACAATACCTGAACTGGGATACCGTTCACATGGAACGATCCTAAACAGTGCACATACATAACATATCAAGATCACAGCGCCATATCATAAAAGCATAAGAAAGGAACCATACCCGTCACTACATCAGGTGCAGCGCGTGCCTCCTCGGCTGTCAACTGAAATGCTCGGCTCCGCACCACTGGAGCCTCTGTCTTGGCCTTCCGGCCATCTACAACCCGTGCTGTCGCTGAGACCGGCGCCACTGCTGGCACCGCTGCTGACGATGCTGTCAATCTCGGGCAGTTGGCCTTTTTATGGCCCTTCTGATTGCAATGAAAGCAAATCAGGTCTGATATCTGAATCGCAGGAGCAGGGGCAGTACAATCTCTGCCAAAATGCCCAACCTTGCCACACTTATAGCAGCCTGAACCCGGCCCAGTGCGACAAGCTCCCTCGTGTGACCGACCGCATTTCCCATAGCGGTCCCGCCCTAACTGGCCTTTCGGCCTACCATCGGATCCCTTGGGCTTCTTCCCCGAAGCCCCCGTCGTCAGCCCCTCCGCTGCCTTCCTCTTCCGGATGTGCTCCAGAACAATCTCCCTCTCCCTGTCCCTGGCAATCATGGAATCCAGGGTAGGGCAAGCCGAGAAACTGACATGCTCCTGGATGTCAGCTCGTAACATATCATGGTAGCGGGTCCTCCTCATGTCCTCATCACCCGTATACTGGGGCACCAACAATGCCCTCTCCTGGAACTTGGCGGTGATCTCCGCCACAGTCTCCGTAGTCTGCCTCATGTCCAAGAACTCCCTGGCCAGCTGCTGAAGCTCCACAGCTGGCGCAAACTCTGCCCTGAACCGGGTCACAAAATCCGGCCATGTCATAGCTTCAACAGCCGAGGCCCCCCAGAGAGTCACCAACCGACTCCCACCAATCTCTGGCCCTGTCTCTCAAACACCCTGCTGCATATCTCACCTTCGACCCCTCGGGGCAGAAGCTGGTCAGCTGCACAGACTCGATGTCTGCGATCCATCTCCTAGGAGCAATGGGGTCTTTCACCCCATGGAAATCCGGCGCACCACTCCCACGGAAGTCCTTAAAGGACAGTGTGCGCGTACTCGTCTGGCTAGACGCCATATCACTCCTGAATGCCCGGAGGCGATCCTCCATCAGCTCAACAATCCCTTCCTTGATCGACCCGAAAATAACCGGCGTCGCATCAAGGATACCCCTTGTGATCTCGGACGCGATGAACTCGCGTAACCCATCATCAACCTGCTCGGATCCTCCACCCGAGCCCGATCGTGATCCTGATCCGGAACCTCCTGCTCCATGTCGTGTGGTCACCATGCTGAAAATACACGCATAAATGTCAGGATCATACATACTTCTGAGAGGCTTAACACACTCTCCAATGTTCCCGGTTCCATCTAGGCCCTCCTCGATTCGAGTACGGGTCCTCTGCTTTCAGTAGTACGGGCCCATACTACCTTCCACATCTACCCGTACTTTCCCCAAGGATTGCTTCGACTTCACCAAGTCCCTTTTACCGATACCCTTTCCACTGACCTCATCCTAGGCTTTCCTAGGGCACTCTCCGACCTACCCTCCGCCATCAGCTGCACTAGGAGTCCCCACCACTTCCCCATAACTACTTGCGGATACGGTTACATATCTGTTCCTTAGCTAGTTGTAGGTGGCCAGAACCCCCATAGCACAAAGCAAGCAGCATTCGAGCATTGGGTAACCAAATCAGGCATAACCTATATAGGCCATCCTACTGCTGACTAAACAGTCCTAGCATACAGCTCATACAACAGGCATATAAGGCATCCTCCTAGATCCTTAGCCCTAACTAGCATGCAATTCTCATAATCATATATCTGGCACATAAGGCATCCTCCTAGATCCTTAGTCCTATTCTAGCATGTAGTTTCTGAATCAAAACCATATAGCATAACATATCAAGTATAGGTATCTTGGGGAAAACTTACTTGAGCCCGGCCGGTCGCATGCATCACACACTTCGTAATTCTTAAAATCCTTTCATTTAGATTTTAGAAAACTATTTTCCTTGTAAAAACCTTTTAGCCCCTCAGTTTGAGTCCAGACACCCCCGAGGGTGTGTCCGAATCCCTCAAACCAGGGCTCTGATACCAACTTGTAACAACCCAATTTTCAAGACCAAAAATTTATTTTTAAATAACTGACTCATAAAAGCATTCATAAGCAAATACTGTGAAAACACATCATCTCATAAAACAAAGCATCATGTCTGAAACCCAAGTCACAAAACAATACATGTTAGAGTACTATTCCAGAAAACTCCATGCGGAAATCATGTGTGTGTGTGTGTGATGCGATGCTACGCCGTCGGCTCCTTCCCCTTAGACGAAGAGGTACCTGAAACCAAAACCGAAATCGTCAGCACAAAGCTTAGTGAGTTCCCCCATCATACTACATACCATACAATATCATCGGTATCTTTCAACCGGTAATCATCATCGGTATCTTTCAACCGGTAACCATCGTCGGTATCTTTCAACCGGTAATCATCATCGGTATCTTTCAACCGGTAACCATCATCGGTATCTTTCAACCGGTAACCGTCATCGGTATCTTTCAACCGGTAATCATCATTGGTATCTTTCAACCGGTAACCATCGTCGGTATCTTTCAAACGGTAACTGGGGACTATTCCACCCCCTACCACTAGCATACAACATCAAGGTACAAACACACAGTCAGGCATATCCGGGTACTGACCTACCCTACGGCCCTAAGGGCCGCTGTCAGGGAACCTAATCCCTACAATACACGTAACATATCATGCAGATAATACTCGTGACCAAAGCACATAACCAAACCAAGATAATTATCACAAAGACAATCATCTTTCGAATACTCCTCTTTGGTGGGCCGACATTATGGCCTTAGACCCACCCCTACTGGAAGGTAACTCACCTCGTACGAGTAGCTACTGATAATCTGTGCGGGAAACCTTCGTCCGCTGCTGCTCCGGAAATCCTCTGGCTACAATCCCCACAAACACTCAGTTAGAACTGACATCTACTATCAGGGTAGAATGACCATTTTACGGCCAACCAAGTCCAAGTCAAAAGTCAACTTCTAGTTGACCGGACTCGCCGAGTTGGGCCGTCAACTCGTCGAGTCCCTTCCCTTTACTCGTCCTTATCCACGACTCTACTCGTCGAGTTTTGCGACGACTCGATGAGTTCCTCTCCGATATGAACATCGATTGACCCTTCATCCGACTCGCCGAGTCTGATGAACACTCGTCGAGTTCATCTTCAACTGATGAACAAGTCCTGACCTTGACCCACCGAGTTGTATGAAAAACTCGTCGAGTTCATCTTCATCCATAAGAAGATTTCCTTGGACTCGCCGAGTCTGTTCTAGCACTCGTCGAGTCCCATGAACTCCAAGTCTAAAATTAAGTCCAATGCGTTGGGTCACTGTTTATGTCTTGTTACAACCCTTCTAACACCCAACTGAGTCCTTTCGACCCTCAACAGATATGGGACTCAAAGCCTTGGACTCGTCGAGTCCCAAGAACGGACTCGCCGAGTCGATGACATCCACACACTAAATCCTCGATTTATGAGGTACAACACTTGACCAAAAGGTAGATCTGGGCTCCTACACTCGTTCTAGCACGTAAAGTTACAAACTTTACGTGCATGCATGGGACTTTGAGTCCAAAAGGTCCTACAACAAGCTCTTGGGTTGCATGGAGTCTTTCTTGGGTGTAAAAGCACCCACTTTCTGCCTTGTGATCCCTTTAAGGACCTAGATCCGAAGCCTTGTCCCCAACCATGCTTGCATTCATGGTTGGTTACCCAAAATGGATTTAAAAAGCCCTAAATCTCCACAAAATGGGATCTAGCAAATGAACAAGCAAGTTAGCAACTTTACACCTTCTGATGGCTGAAGATGAAGCACAAACTCGAACCCTTCTGGTCTCCTCTTGTTTCCTCAAGCCTTTCTCCTTCCTTCTTAAGACTATCAACACCAAAATCCACCAAAATGGCTTAGATTGCTTCAACAACGGCTAGGGTTTTCTATAGAGGATTTTTGGGAGCATAAAGGGGCGATGGAGCCTGTATAAGGTTGTTTAAATAGGTTGCAAACCCTCAGATTAGGGTTTTGTCCATACAGAGCCTACTCGTCGAGTCTGGGACCTGACTCGACGAGTCCATCACTTAAATCCCGTGTCTCATCCCGCTTCTACTCGGCGAGTTGGTCCTTCAAATCGCCGAGTCCAAGGCCAAAAATGCAAAAGTACTTAAATAAAATACATACCAGGAACTAGGTGCTACACAGGTACTGGTAAAAGTGTCAAGAAGATGGAGCATAGTAGCTTCAAGTCTTTGTTTTGGTCATCTACTTTTGGAATCACACTATCTACTTTATGTATTCAATGTAAACACTTTATTATCAATACAATGGTTGTTGTTGCTTTGATTACTATTTTACATTTGTTATGATACTCTACATGACGTCCTCCGCCCCCGAATGTTTCCGCCGTTCAGGGTTGGGGGTGTGACAAGCGATGTCGATAATTTCAACCGCAATCACAACCAAGGAAACCAACGAAGGACAACTCACCAATGCACCCTAAAACCTAAACCTAAGAACAAGAAACGAAAGTTCGGAATGAAGAAGGAGGCAGTCCAACTCAGAGGCTTAGCAAAAGACAACAAGCAGAAACAGTCCCTACCCCTACTAACCCTACTCCTCCCACATCGAGAAAATCATATCTTAGGAACATTCCACCCTGCAACAAGTGAAAATACCATCATCGGGGATCCTGCCAGAAATTTCATTGCAGAAGGTGCAACAAGATGGGACATACCTCCCACTACTGTAGGGCCCTGTCCCCATGCGTCACTCCGACCCTCAACCCTGAAGTAACTCCAGTATGTCACAAATGCGGTGCAGTAGGACATTTCAAGAGAGATTGTCCAACAGAGATGAATGACGGAGGAGCTAGCAACTAGACATGAAGAGGCGACCAGGAACCCTATCGAGATTTTTGGTACGTTTCAAACAATAAACTTTATGCATCAGATTTTCACAAAAAGGCTTTGCCAATTGAAAACATAATAAAAAAACTATTTCGCCATTCGAGCAAATATTGTACGTCACGGAGAAACTAGAGGTCCTTGAGAATGGACCATGATGGCTCCATATGAACGTTAGTATCATATATAGTTAGGATTCCACAAACTAAGAGTGTGTGGTCCCACCTTATTTTTCTGTCCGTGTCTGAATGTTGAGTAGGCTAGAACTATGCAGTCGATTATCTTTTAAATACTAAGTATGTATGGTTAGGTCACACCCATCTATAAAAGAAAAACCTACCAGAATTTAGATTACAAATCCCATTGCTTTATATCAGCTCTGTCGTATTTCTAAAACACCCAGCAAGCAGGAACCAAATAGACGCAATGGTAACAACAAAAAAACGAAACTAGTAGTGATAAGAACATGAACATAGAACACCCTGTCATTCCTAACAACTATTACATCCCAATCGAGGTAACACCTGTTATAATAAGGAGTCCAATGTCATAAATTGGCACGAAATGGCTTGATTCTCCCCATACAAACCCTGAGCACTGCAAAGAGACTTCCGTCTTACACAACCGAATAACAAAACTCTTCCCACTTGTAACGACAAATCCCTAGCAACCAGACACATAAGTCCTTATGTAAGAAACACCACGCCCTTTCCTAGCCCCAATAAAGATTAAAATCAAGAAACAAAAGACACAAGGGGATCCGAAAGGCTTCCAACCTTCCCCCAGAGATTCCCAGAATCCCTTTGGAAACCTCAACCATGTGCTAAGCGGAGTTAGAATCACCTCGACTCCTGGAACCACCCCAATAACCAAACCGTCGATACCACTTAGCATGGTCACACAAACAGATAGTGTCTGATCACAAGAACGATATAATAGGTAAAGAAAACATTAGACCAAGTCCCTAACCGCAGCAAGCACCTATCTAACTCATAAGGAAGAAAGACAAATTTCCCATAAGCACCACTGACTACTAATAAGTCAAACAAACCCATCCTCCAGGATCGATACTCCCTACCCCGAATCAGAGACTTGTTCAACCAAAAGCAAGGAACTAGCAGAGGCCGACCCACCTTTAGCTCGGAACACCATAGGAATAAAACTCCAAGGTATCCTAAGGCTCATAAGACCAGTTACACCACATGCAACCTCAAACTTGGCGACTATAGAGCCAACTCTTAAGGCCCAAAAACTTTACTTCTAGGACACCAGGAGCACGATCCCTAGTAGACCATTTGAAAATCCTCGTCAGGATAGGTCCGGTAACCTACGGCCTCAGATTACCATAAGATCTCAGTCTCATACATGTCACACTCTACGTATTTGACACTCATAAGTGACCGACCACCGGATCTCTAGAAATTCCCCTCAACAAGATCAAGGTAAACTAAATCCCCGATACATCGGACCATCCGAGATCCTTGCCCAAATCGGTCCGGTAGCCTACAAACTCCAACTACCCGTAAAACTCAGTAATGTACACCCTGTATTCCATATATCAAACCTAAAGAGGTGTCTACCCAACGAAACCCTCATAGTTCTGCTAGACAAGACTAAAGTGAACGAGAACCTCCTATTCGTTGCACAGTTTATCGAAATTATGGATAGAAAAGTTAAGCGCACGAAACAAAGTCGCATCCCAACTGTGAAGATTAGATGGAATGCCAAACGCGAACCTGAAATCACGTGTGAATGCGAGAATCAAATGATGCAAACATACCCTCACATTTTCTCTACTTCATAACGATAACTCCTAATGAACTTCGGGACGAAATTCCCTCTAACGGGGGGATGATGTGACAACCTGAAATATTAGGATCAGGCAAGGTCTAAATTGTAACCCTATTACAATAAGAACCTTGAAAACCATTAAGGTATAAGTGCATGTATAAGGAAGTATACACTTTGAAAGTCGCACATGAGGTAATCTCTTAGAAAAATAAACAAGATTATGCAAGACAAAGTGATGCTAATAAATAGGGAATTCAATCTACAATGCAATCAAACAAGGATCACATGAGAGCTTGTAACTGTGTCACAACTTTGAACACTTGAATTATAAGGACAATATATTTGAGTTTACTATTAACTAAGGCCATAAACACTTCCATAGGACCCACCTAAGACCATGAACACCTTAAGAAGCACCCATGACCGTGAACTACACTTTGTGGAATAAGTTTGGCCGTAAACCCTCTCATTTGGACCTTACTTGACCATAAACTCCCTTAGTGGACCCTACTAGACCATAATCACCTTTATGAAACCAAGTTAGGCCATAAACAAATTCCTAGGTAACT
Organism: Lactuca virosa; assembly: GCF_052849685.1. NCBI lineage: Eukaryota > Viridiplantae > Streptophyta > Magnoliopsida > Asterales > Asteraceae > Lactuca > Lactuca virosa. The sequence goes on along the minus strand of NC_136428.1, from coordinate 308,994,030 downwards.
AATTAGGTGTAAACACTCTAAAATATCAAGGCTAGGCCGTGAACACTCCCCTAGGTAATGTCTTGGGTGTAAACTACATAAGGATTCCAAAGTTTGACCATAAACACTTCCCTAGGAGGCATCTAGGGCGTAAACACCATAAAGACTTCAAATTTTGACCATGAACACCTCCCTAGGAGGCATCTTGGTCGTGAACCTTAGTTTATGGTCCATTTAGACCATAAACTCCTCTCAACTCAAATGTGTTCACGGTGGTTATGAGCTGTAATGCATAGATTCCCAATACAAAACCCAGTAATCTATGTATTACCCAGCAGTATACCAAGCAAACATCACATCCAATTCTTATCCCATATAAAGGGGTCGTAAACCCCATTTCACAATTCGCTTTGTATTCTGTGAACATTCGTGAACTCTCCCAAGGAGCTCCAATCAAGCTCCAAAATTTATTTTCTTCACCATTTCTTTCTAAGTCCTTGTAAGTGATTCAATTTTTGGTAATAATTCTCCATATTATCTTGTTTAAATTCCTCATAGATACACATGAAGTATGTGTTAATATTCTTAGGACATCCTCAAGTTCAAAGAGTTTATCAAACTCTTCAAGGGTTAGAACTTGGAAACTCCTCATCATCTAGCCAAATCACCCACCAAATCAAACCAAGGTGAGCTTCATACCCCTCTTTTGATATTTTTCATTGTTTTTGGGGGAGAATACAAGTCAAGGGTCTTGTGAAATCTTAGTATATTTGCTTGTTTATGCATGTATGTTATGATTTATATGCTTAAAAGTTATGAATTCCATCTAATCGTTCAAGAACTTGAGATTTTTATCAAGTCTCAAGGTTTTGAATTATATATCCCCAATTATATGTTAGAACAAAAAAACTAGCATGTTTATGGATTATTGATCATAAATTGTTATGTCAAAAACCTTAAGAATTTGTTTCAAAAATGTGCTTAAACAACTTGTTGAAAACAATATTTTGAAAGTGGGTAAAATATGGAAATAATAATATTTTGGGGACCATTTTCGACCACATATACATATAAGGACCATTTTGGAAAACGGAATAAAATTGAAGAATTATTGAACATCTCAATTTTTAAAGGACCAAAAATGGAATTTTTGGATAAACAATGGCCTTTTTGAGTATTTTCATAAATATAAGTCTAAAATGAACATTTTAGAAGAAAAAGGGCCATTTTCGACAATTCACCTAGTTTTGAATCATTTATGACACCTTTTGACAAATATGGGTCTTATTTGATAATTTATAAAAAGAAGGGCCATTTTTGCCAATGCCGATAATTTTGGGTCATTTTGATAAATATGATTCCAAGTGGATTATCCTCAATAAACGAAAATGATAAACCTAGTCAACTAGCACAAGTAATGTTATTTATTAAATAACGAATCTTATCGATTGCTCAAAAACCAGTTGGTATTCTAGTGAAGACGAGTCTCAAAAAGTACCTAAATATAAATATTAGTGTACGTCTAAAGTACTGTAAGGAGTTATAACCAGAGTCTGCTGGAGGGAGAGCGAAAATTTGTGTATAGATCTATACGGGGTTGACACCCCGCACCTTCGCTGTTCGCTACAGCTAGACCGGCCAGTCTAGGGTGACAAATGTTTTTATTCGATTTGGGCGCCTGAGAAACGCCAAGACAGGTCTCCGTCATATTAGTATGGTTATAGCGGCTCACTAGAATATGTTTAGAAATTTATGTAAGGAAAAACTTCATAAATAGATTTTGGCATTGTGTTGACTGCCCTATGCATGGTAGTGATGGTCCGCATTTGTTGTGTTGACCGTCCTTTTTCATTGCGCGGAATGTCCACGATCGCCATGTTGATTTCTTCCACCTAACAAGTATTAGAGTCTTAATACTACTATTTTACAAATCAGAAAATATAGGATTTTCTGGGGAAAAACGATTGTATACAATTTTGAAAACTATAAACTAACACACACATATGCAAGGATACTCAATTGGAAACAAAACCTATGATTATTTTATACAAGAAAATATAGGATTTTCTAGAGTAAACGATTTTATACGATTTCGAAAACGATAAACTAAAACGCACGCTCAATTATACTTGATAAGGAAACAAGACTTCAACTATCTTCCTTTTAGAAACATGGAATTTTCTGGAAACTATTTGTTATTACTACTCCAAAGAACTACTCCCAAATACAGCTCTCCTTTATAAATTATATTACTTTTCAAAAATCACTCCTTATAAGAATGAATAAAAAGTAATGACATGCATGCATATATCCATGATTTCAAAGCAAGACTTCAAACGATTTTATAGAAAATATCGGATTTTCTGAAAGTGCAACGAGAACGATTCTAAACAAGTGTAAAACTATTTTTATACGAAAATGCTTATGAACTCACCAACTTTTTAGTTGACGCTTTTCAAAACGACTTGTATTCTCAGGGATCTAGTAAGCAGGTTAAAGGGATGCGGATTCAGGATCATTTTGCTGTAGTTGGAATTTATTTACTTAAGTCTCTTTTGTGTAATTAGAAGAACAAATACAATATGTAAACAATGTAAGATTGTTATCTCAATGTATCATGTTTGGATTTGCTATGTTTCATTTATATTCAATTGTTATGATACTACACAATGAAGTCACCCGCCTCCGGAGGTTTCCGCCGTCTGGTCCGGGGGTGTGACAGACACAACCTAAACGAGAATCGAAGATATCGTCATTTGTAGTTCAACGGTAAAAACACAGACAAAAACGGACGTCGAATGAAGAAGTTATGAATTTTTAACGGACTTTTCCTGTCCCGGCCTGTTAAAAATATAACATTAAAAATAAATTCAAAATTTGCCGACAGAGTCTAAACGAAAGTTGTTGATCTTGGTCTCACCTACACGTGGATATAAAGAACGTCAAAAACGGAGCTCGCATGCGAAAGTTACGAATTTTTGAAGTGTGAAAAATAGAAGTACGCCCTGTGTACAAGAGTACACCCAACGTACTCGGATACAAGGTTAGCAGCCGGCCACGTCGCCCTTTCCCTTGCATGCAACACGTATTACGCACAGATTGACACGTCCAAAGACACTTATCACCGAACGAGCAGCGTACGAGGGTACGCTCAGCGTACCAAGGTACGCCCAATGTAATGAGCAGCTTCGGACCCCCTATAAAAGGAATGTGAGGTCTCCAGATTTTTGTTACAAATTTTCTTATTCTTTCACCCTAAAACCCCTCTCTAACCACTCTAAACCACCCCGAAGCCCCGAGAACACCCCTAACACCCGAAGAAAACCCGGAGCCCCGAAATCGTCGAGAAAATAATCTTTTCGTGTCGAAACTCTGCCAGCATAGAGCCCGATTTTTCATCAGAAACTCGCAGTTTCTTCGAGAAAGATCATTTATAAAAACGAAACGTTGCCCAAATCTCCACTTATCAAATAAGTTCATACCCCCATATTTTTCCATGCCTTTTCAATATTTTTAGGGGGGAAATACAAGTAAAACACAAGAAATCTTGTGTTTAAAAATATAATTTACTTATTATGTCTTCTTACCGTTAATAGGTATAGTTTATGGAACATGTGAACTATTTTACAAAGTCCAGATTAGAACATGGAAATAAACTTATAAACTATAATAGGTATAGTTTATGGAACAAGTGAACTATTTTACAAAGTCCAGGTTAAAACATGGAAATAAACTTATAAACTACGATAGGTACAGTTTATGGAACAAAGGGATCTTTTTACAAAATTATCTGTCATTTATAAAAAGGTTTTCACATTATTACTTGTAAAGTCGTTGATCTAGTTTGTGAGACATGTGTTCGTGTACTTACATAAGTACCAGTGGAAGTCTCACCTTATGAACAAGAGTCTCCTGGAGGAAGAGCATGAGTTTGTGTATAGATCTATATGGGAACGACAATCCCTCACCTCTACTGTTAGCTACAGTTGGACCGGCAGGTCTGCGGGTGACAAACGTCATAAACGATATTGGCGTCCGATTCACGTCGTATCAATTAGTATGGTCATAAGAACTCACAAGTAGAAAACATCGACGTATTTACGTAGTAATATACTTTTCCTTAAACAATCTCAAGAGATATTAACTATGTGATTACTCAGTATATACAATAGAGTTAGAAAAAATTGAAGCCCGCTAAACAGTGGAATGTGTGACTTCCGCCTTATAACCCGTTCCTTGTTTGGTTGTGGGCTTAGGTAAAATTCACCCATTCAACTGTCTTTTCGACCTCGGTTATATACAACATGTATGTATCAAGTGATGATAGGAGGGTAGTATCGTCGCATCAGGTTTTCAGGGCAAACAAATCTTCAGCCAGTTTAAATTATCCACAAAACTAGATATCATTAAAGTAAGTATAATAATTATACTTGTGCCTCTCGGTCTTGGAACGATTAAGATAACAAATCGGTTTTATGGAAAATAGGATTTTTCGGGATAAACATTGTTATTTTTACAAGCAAACATATTTACAAAAGGTTTAACACTTGTTTACAAACTATTATAACATAATGGACTTAATATGGTTAATTCTATAATTCCTTAGTTTATACATCAGAGTTATATATAAATAATATCCGATAGGCAGTGGAATGTGTGACTTCCGCCTCATTCCCTATTCCTGTTTGGTTGTGGGCTTAGGGCACATTCACACATTCAACTGTCCGTTCGATATTAGGTTATGTGTAGCTAATATAAACTAAGCGATTGCAGAAGGAACTGTTGTGGTTACCATTCTACTAAAGAAAATATAGGATTTTCTGGAAGAACAGGCTAACTTTTCCAAAGAACATCGAGTATACTTTTTCTAACAAAAATACTTATGAACTCACCAACTTTAATGTTGACACTTTTTTCAAGCCACTTGTATTCTCAAGAACGTTAGTAGTCAGGTACCTCTCAGGTGTTGTGAAGACGGAGCTTTATGTCTTAACTTTTGTTGTACTTTTAATGTTATTCAAGTAATGTTTTGAACACAATGTAAATATTATATTATTAATATGATGATTGTTGTTACTTTGATTACTATGATGCATTTGTTGTGATATTGTACATGACGTCCTCCACCCCCGGATGTTTCCGCCGTTCCGGTTTGAGGGATGTGACAGAATGGTATCAGAGCATTGTTTATAGTGAACTAAGTATATCAACCTATAAAAGATATACAACTATAAATACAATGGGGCCGAAGTGCTCTGACTAAAAGTATACTTTTAAAATATAACAATATTTTTATAAAAGTATACATACATGCATATATGTATATATATATATATATATATATATATATATATATATATATATACTAGAACAAGTATCACAAGAGAAACAAAATAAAAGTATTTAGATGTTGGATACTACAGTCAAATCTGGACAGTTATGTAATTATATCTGAGATAAATATAGCCTGATCAACTATATTTATTTGAGATATGACCAACATGTGTTTGGGAGTGATAGTGGTGTTGCAGCAAGTCTAAAACTTACCAACCCTATATACAAAGAAATGCTAGAACAAAACATAAAGTTAAAATACTATAGGAGTATTTTAAGTACTATAACGAACTTATGTGAAAACTAAAAGACCTTTACTGGTAATGCTATAATTATCGAGTGTATACATTAAGGTTATATATAATTAAGATTTTATAGACTTAGAATTGGTGATTTTCACTCTACTTCCTGTTCCTTGTTTGGTTGTGGTCTTAGAGTAGGATCACTTATTCGAAGGTCTATTTGATATGGATTATATATAATATGTATGTATACTACGTGATTATAAAAAGACCCGGTAAGGATCATTTTCGTAAAAATTTATTTTTAATAAAAATGTTTTATTAATCTCGTAGATTCTTTAGACACTTCCATTCTCGCACAACCGACACACCTAGACATCACAATAAGCCAACAGAGGAATCAAGACAAAACCAAAAGAGGGTTCACGAGGAGGATTCCAGGAAGGGATCGAACGAAGAGAAAGACACTAGAAAGATCGTTAACAAACCTTACCCTATTAAGAAACAAACTAGAGAGAACCGTATGCATGACACCAATAAATAAGAAATTGATATAAACTAGTGAGTCGGTGATTACACTACTCACACTATGTGTTAAATATATAACGTCTTTCATCACATCCAGTAACTGTAAATCAAGTCACGAAACTTCAGTGAGGTTAGTCACTATTGAAAATACATAAGTTTATTTTACATAGACTCCTGTTATGAATTGTTTACAAAACACTTTCGGAGCATGATACACTTAAACTACAATAACCTAGTTCATATGTCATTCAATTTATAACCACTACCGATATCTTACCAACCTTTCATCTTTAAACTATATTACAGAAAGATGCCGCCTCGTAGCTACATCAGGCGTAATAAAAACACAACAACAAATCCACCACCGCCACCTCCACAATATGACCCCGCTATGTTCCAGGCTGCGGTGACTGCCGCCGTAACAGCCGCCATGTCTCATATCCACGCAAGTGGTACCAATGGGACGGGAAGTGGTGCCAACCCATCTAACAACGGAAATAGCCATGGACACCTTAGGGAGTGTACATATAAAGACTTTATGAATTGCAAACCTAAATCCTTTAGCGGAAGTGGAGGAGTCATTACTCTAATGCAATGGTTCGAGAAATAAGAATCAATTTTTGAAATTTGCACGTGGCCAGAAGGGAGCAAAGTCAAGTTTGCTGCCTGCACTTTCTCTAACAAGGCCCTGACGTGGTGGAACAGCCATGTCAAGTCACTGACCTTACCAGTGGCAAACTCAATGGGCTGGGAGAGCCTGAAAATAATGATGCTAGAAGAGTACTTCCCGAGAGGCGAAGTACAAAAACTAGAACAACAATTATGGGAGCTTACCATGACAGGTTCAGATATAGTAGCCTACAACGATAGATTCAGTGATCTAGCGGTACTATGCCCCGGGATGGTTACCCCGGAGAGCAAGAAGATAGAGAGATACATCTGGGGACTATCTCCTCAGATTCAAGGAAATGTGTTAGCTGGAAAACCTCTCACGTTTGACAGTGCCAAGCGTTTGGCACAGACACTCGTGGACCATGTGGTTCGCCAAGGAATAATGACCCCCGTTCCTAAGCCAACAAAAGAGGGAGACTATAAGCGAAAGTCTGAGAGAAAGAAGGAAAGACACTCAACACAAGAGGCCTCGAAGAGACAACAGATAGTTGTTGCTCATGCTGCCACGACACCTGCCACTCCAGCACCCGTTAGTCGATATGCTGGAAATCTTTCGAAATGTAACAAATGTAACTTTCATCATACCAGAGTTTGCCGGAAGATGCATTGCAAGAACTGCAACAGGACTGGACACACTGCTCGTTTCTGTAGAGCACCGGCGGAACCAATCTCCCATGTCCCCGGCATTGGAGTAAGCCAGACCTGTTACAGGTGTGGCAAAACTGGACACTTCTAGAGGGATTGTCCAATAACAAGGAACTCTGGCAAAGATGGCAGAATACTGATGATCACCGCAGGAGAAAGTGTCCCGAAACCCCTGTGAACAGCGGTACGTTTTCCCAATGAAAATATTTAAAACATAAAACTTTTTATAAATAAATTACACTTTCGTCCGAACAAAACACATCATTCATATAAAAAAATAAAGATCCTTGCAAGTCAACTATGATGGCTTAGTGTATACACTAGGGTCATTTATAATTAAGATTTGTAGGCTTAGACTGAGTGATTCCGCCTTATTTCCTGTTCCTTGTCTGGTTGTGGATTTAGGGCAGAGCCACTCAGTCGACTGTCTTTCCAATCTTAATTATACATGACTCGTATACACCAAGTGATTATAGAAAGACCTGTTAGGGTTATTTTTCATCATTTTCGATTATCAAAACACTCGTACTATTACTACTCGCTAATACGGTACAAAATGTTCGCAGTAGTAATAACAAGGATAAAACTGATAGCATTGAAAACAATTACATAGAATAATTCATCGTTCTAAAAATCACTTCTTCCAAATCGACTTAACTTATGATACGATAAGAAGTTCTAACGTCGCATTCGACGTGGATGGTTTTGGTCCTCACCATACCAATTTTCTACACTACGTAAAGAACCTTCGACTTAAACAACCGTCTAAAAAAATCCTTTCAATATATAATGACAAACTTAACGCAAACCTTCGTATTGTCTCTCTCTTCAAGACTCAGAAGTACCCATGCGAGGGGTACCACGCGTTTCTAGCTTAGTCCATAGACAAGAAACTTTAAGTGAAACACACCGAGGATATTCTAAAAGTCCCTAACCCTCCCGAAGCATCCCCAGTACATCTCCCAGGAATATAACTCGTACATCAAGGCAAGTTTGAGAACAGAGACTAAGGACCCATGCGGTTAACCTATCACTGCTAAGTGTATACGCGAGGGTGGTATATAATTAAGATTTTACATATTTAGGATGTATGATTCTGCCCTATCTCTTGTTCCTTGTCTGGTTGTAGACTTGGGGTAGAGTCACCCATCCGACCGTCTTTTTAATCTTAATTATATATGACTTGTATACACGAGACGATGATGGATTGACCAGATATGAGTTCTACTATGAACTTCAAGACAAAAGTTGCCCAGAGCTATGAGTGGACATCCTACCAGTTGGATAAACGTAGTCCAGTAAGCCAAACTCGCACACTCTCTACCGCTTAGAACAGAAGATCAGATAGAACCGAAGTACCTACCTATTTCCTAGTTCCTAGTAGCCACTCAGAATTCGAATTTCGGGACGAAATTCCCTCTAACCTGGGGGATAATGTAACAACCCGTTATTTCAAGTAAAAAATAAAATGTTAAATAAACTTGATTGGTATGAATAAAATGGTATATATGGTAACAAGGTTACCGAAGATATAAAGAATACCGAAATCTGAGTTATAACGAAGAAGTTATGACCTATTGAAGTTTCGCGACAGAACCGACACAACGATGTGTGATGTAAAAAGTGAGTTTACAATCAAATGATTTTTAGCTTTAACAATCAAAATGAAAGTCTTAGAATTCATTAAACTGATAACATCCATAAAAAGAACGTCCAAATCTGACTTCGTATGAAGAAGTTATGATTTTTCTAAAATTCGGCATAGTAGTATACAACCCAAATTTTGAATTAAAGATCGGTCGATTTTTAGCCGACACAACCTAAACGAGAATCGAAGATCTCGTCATTATTAGTTCAACGGTAAAAAGACAGACAAAAACGGACGTCGAATTAAGAAGTTATCAATTTTTAACGGACTTTTCCTGTCCCGACCTGTTAAAAATATAACATTAAAAATAAATCAAAATTTGCCGACGGAGTCTAAACGAAAGTTGTAGAGCTTGGTCTCACGTACGCGTGGATATAAAGAATGTCAAAAATGGAGCTCGTATGCGAAAGTTACGAATTTTTGAAGTGTGGAAAATAGAAGTACGCCCCGCGTACAAGAGTACGCCCAACGTACTCGGAAACAAGGTCAGCAGCCGACCACGTCGCCCTTTCCCTCGCATGCAACACGTATTATGCACAGATTGACACATCTGAAGACATGTATAACCAACCGCGCAGCGTACGAGGGTACACCCAGCGTACCGAGGTACGCCCAACGTAATGAGCAACTTCGGACCCCCTATAAAAGGAATGCGAGGTCTCCGGATTTTTGTTACAAATTTTCTTAATCTTTCACCCTAAAACCCCTCTCTAACCACTCTAAACCACCCTGAAGCCTCGGGAACACCCCTAACACCCGAAGAAAACCCAGAGCCCTGAAATCCTCGTGAAAATAATCTTTTCCTGTCGAAACTCTGCCCGCATAGAGCCCGGTTTTTCATCAGAAACTCGCGGTTTCTTCGAGAAAGATCATTTATAGAAATGAAAATCTGCCCAAATCACCACTTATCATGTGAGTCATACCCCCATATTTTTCCATGCTTTTTCAATAATTTTAGGGGCGGGGGTGGAAATACAAGTAAAACACAAGAAATCTTGTGTTTAAAAATATAATTTACTTATTATGTCTTCTTACCGTTAATAGGTCCGGCTGACCGAGCACTTCCTGTTATGGTGTGGAGGTTGCGAAACACCGGTGACCTAGCCCAGGACACAGCCGAGCAGGTGAACCAGATGCGAGCCGCAGTGGCAAGAGCAGAACGAGAAACTCAGGAAGTAATCCATTACTTTCATGTAAGTCAAGCAATTTGGGAGGATCGACTACGAGCCACAGAACAACAAGTGGCGCGACTTCAGGGCGCATCCACATCATCAGCCCCACCACCTGACACATCTCGGAGCACTCCGGATCAGTAGACCCCCCTACTGGTGCTATGATCTCTTATGCTTACCATGTTATGTACTACCGACTCCATGTTTAAGTGATTACACTACTCATAGAGTCGTTATGCTGCCGAACTTTGTACCCTTATGTATGCTCCTTAGAGCAAATTTTCATGTATCAAAGTGTGGATATTATTAGTGGAAAATATTATGTGTTTATTTGTGATGTTGTGATCTACTATGTGTTTTGTACTCTTATTGTTTGGTGTAAATATATGGAATCACTTAAATGCAAAAATCGACTCCCGAAATTCCCAACTTAATACAATACGTACTCAACATCTTTCTGTTCCATAACAACAAGATGCCACAAAGACCAAACCGTGGAAACAATCAACCACCGACACCACCAGAAATCAACTCAGTTTCATTTCAAGCAGCTGTATCTGCTGCAGTCACAGCAGCACTGGCGCAGATCCAAAATGGGAACAATGGTGGAGGAAACGGGCAGGGGGCCGGAAGTTCAAACAACGGGATGAACCAAGGACCTATCAAGGCATGCTCTTACAAACATTTCACCAACGCCAAGCCATGAACCTTTAATGGCATAGGGGGAATGATAACCCTGAAGAGATGGATTGAAAAGGTGGAATCGGTGTTCGAGATATGCGAATGTCCTGAAGAAGTCAAGGTGAAGTTTGCAGCATGTATATTTGTTGATGAAGCTCTCACCTGGTGGAATGGACATGTGGAGGCTATGACTCTTCCGGTGGCTAATGCCATGCCATGGACGGAATTAAAGGAAATGTTGATGGCTGAATACTGCCTGCGTGGTGAGGTTCAGAAAATGGAGCAAGAGTTATGGAATCTCACTATCCGAAACTCCGACATCGATGCCTACATATCGAGGTTTAGCGAGCTGTCCGTGTTGTGCCCTGGCATGATTACTTCAGAAGGAAAGAAAATCGAACGATTCATCTGGGGATTAACTCCCCCAATTCAAGGAAACGTGATTGTTGCGAATCCAGAAACCTTTGGCAGTGCCAAGAGGTTGGCCAAGAAGCTATACGACCACAACAAGAAGAAGGGCGAGAAGGTAGGGGAAATTGAAAGCAAGAAGGAGAGTGACAACAAGAAAGGAAAGAATGACAAGAGGAAGGGACGACAAGGCTCAGAGTCGTCAAAGAAACAACAAACAATGATAGTTCATGCTGCAACCACCCAAGTTCCCTCCGCACCACATGCTCCAGCCTCATCCACCCCAAGTGCCCTAAGAAGTATTCCGGGAATCTGCCAAAGTGCAACAAGTGCAATCTCCATCACAATGGTGAATGCAGGGAGATGCATTGTACTAGTTGCAACCGAAAGGGTCACACGGCAAAATACTGTAGGACCTATCCTCCCCAGAACTAGCAACAAGGACACAACAACAACCGCAACAACAACAACAACAACACCAACAACAACAACGACAACAATGCTGGGGCTAGCCACACCTGTTATGGATGTGGAAGGACTGGGCATTTCCGTCGAAACTGCCCCAATATCAACAAACAAGGGAATGGAGGAGCAGGAAGAGTGCTGACCGTGGGTCAAGGAGAAGCGGTTCAGGATCTCGTTGTTGTCACTGATACGTTTCTCCTTAACCACACATATGCATGCATCCTGTTTGATATCGGGGCAGAGCGAAGTTTTGTGAGTAAGAAATTCAAACATTTGCTAAAACAACAACCCCAGAAGCTTAATGAAACCTTTACGGTGGAAATGGCTAATGGGAAAACAGAATCAACTGGGGAGATCTACGTAGGATGTACCCTAACTTTAAATCACCACGGATTTCAAATAAACTTGATGCCTGTAACTATTAGGAGTTTTGATGTGATTATCGGCATGGATTGGTTGAGCCCCCATCATGCCGAAATTATGTGTCACGAGAAGGCCGTTCGCCTTCATCTCCCTAACCACGAAACCCTAATTATATACGGAGACCAACCCAATATGAACCTTCGTCTTATCTCGTTTATTAAGGCACAGAAGTGTCTACAAAAGAACGACTTGGCGTTTCTGGCTCACATAGTGGATAAGTGCAAGGAAGAGGTCAATATTTGAGACATCCCAGTGGCTTGCGTTTTGCCGGATGTCTTTCCTGAAGATCTTCCGGGGATACCCCCAGAAAGACAAGTCGAGTTCCGAATTGACCTTGTGCCAAGAGCTACACCCATTGCCAAATCACCCTATAGGTTGGCTCCTGCAGAGATGCAAGAACTGTCAAGCCAACTCAGCGAACTCTTGAGCAAAGGATTCATCCGACGTAGCTTCTCACCCTGGGGAGCTCCGGTCCTCTTTGTTAATAAAAAGGACGGATCCTTTAGGATGTGTATCGATTATAGAGAACTGAATAAGCTCACTATCAAAAATCGCAACCCACTTCCACGAATCGACGATCTATTCGACCAGCTTCAAGGAGCAAACTACTTCTCTAAGATAGATCTACGATCCGGCTACCACGAACTCAAGGTCCGGGAAGAGGATATCTCCAAAACCGCTTTTCGAACCCGCTATGGACATTATGAATTTGTTGTAATGCCCTTCGGTCTAACGAATGCCCCTGCCACATCCATGGACCTGATGAATCGAGTCTGCCGACCATTCCTCGACAAATTTGTCATTGTTTTCATCAACAATATCCTGGTCTATTCTTGAAGCGAAGAGGAGCATAGTCGACATCTCCGACAAATCTTGGAAACCCTACGGACCGAAAAGTTATATGCAAAACTCTCTAAGTGTGAGTTCTGGCTCCGTAGCATAAACTTTTTAGGTCATGTTGTCAGTCAAGAAGGGATACATGTGGAGCCTTCCAAGATCAAATCCATTGAAGGATGGGGAGTCCCAACGACACCCACAGAAATTCGTCAATTTCTAGGTCTCGCAGGCTATTACAGAAGATTCATTCAGAACTTCTCCAGAATAGCCAAGCCACTTACCCTGCTTACACAGAAAGGCATACCATTTGAATGGATAAAAAAGCAGGAGGTTGCCTTCTGAACTCTGAAACGAGCTCTCTGTAGTGCAACAATACTATCATTACCAGAGGGGACTGAGGACTTCGTAGTTTACTGCGATGCTTCGAATCAGGGTTTAGGCTGTGTACTCATGCAGCGTGGAAGGTGATAGCTTATGCATCTCGACAACTAAAGACACATGAGGTGAATTATACCACCCATGATCTCGAATTGGGAGTTGTGGTCTTTGCTTTGAAGATTTGGAGGCACTACCTTTATGGTACGAAGTGCACCATTTTCACTTACCACAAGAGTCTCCAACACATTTTAAATCAAAAGGAGTTAAACATGAGGCAGCGAAGATGGGTTGAGCTGCTAAACGACTATGAGTACGAAATCAAGTACCACCTAGGAAAGGCTAACGTGGTAGCTGATGCCTTGATTTGGAAAGAATACTCAAATCATCGTGTGAAGACTCTTTCAATAACCATTCAATCCCACCTGTTCTCACAAATCAAAGAAGCCCAGTCTGATGCCATGAAGACAGAAAACAGAACAAGCGAAGCGTTACGTGGAATGGAAAAGAACTTCGAAGTCAAGGAGGATGGAACATATTATTTCATGAACCGAATTTGGGTCCCTAAACTTGGGGGATTCAGAGAGGTAGTCATGAATGAGGCTCATAAGACACGATACTCCATCCATCCGGGTTCAGATAAGATGTACCTGGATACCAAGCAATATTATTGGTGGCCAAACATGAAGGCAGAGATTGCAACTTACGTTAGTAAGTGCCTCACTTGTGCTAAAGTGAAGGTAGAGTACCAAAAGCCCTCGGGACTATTACAACAGCCGAAAATACCCGCGTGGAAATGGGAAAGGATTACCATGGACTTTGTGACCAAATTACCCAAGACAACTGATGAAATGGATGCCATATGGGTAATAGTCGATAGGTGGACAAAATCCGCCCATTTCCTGCCAATAAATGAGACATACAAGATGGAGCGACTGACAATAATCTACATCAAGGAAATTGTGAAACTCCATGGAGTGCCAATATCTATCATCTCAGATCGGGATAGTAGGTTCACTTCACGCTTTTGGTAATCACTTCAAAAGGCTATAGGAACACAAATCGACATGAGCACTGCTTACTGTTGGGTTTTGAGCATTCTAACACTCCTATGGTGTACATGCAACCTAATAAACCTTGGATCTATGTTTTCTCTATTATACATGCAAATATTAACTATTCCAAGGTTTCATTCTAACTAGCATATTATGAAGCACCTATACTACAAAGTTCTAGTTAGATGACATACCTTTTGATGTAGCTTGATGTCTTCAAGCTTTAAGAGCTTAGCCCCAATAGTATGGAAGCCTCAAATGGAATCACAAATCACCAAAACACCTTGGAAGAACTTGAGAGAATATGTATGCAGACTAAAATAGGCCCACTCTTATTTTCACACACTTGTGCCAATTTTGTGAGCCAAGGACCCCTTTATATATTATGGAGGATTAGGGTTACATCCATGTAAACCCTAATACCCATGACCTTTCATTTACATAGGATCCATGGGTTAAAAGCTCCATGGACCATCCATGAAAGCTTAGCCCTACCTAAATGAACTTGGCCCATTCCATATATATAAGAGTCCATATTTAATTAGTTCTTTTTGATCACTTAATTAATTCTAAATTAATTCTTGATCAATACTAATTAAATAATATGATTCCATATTAATATATTAGAACTTATAATATATTAATATAAATCATAAATATACTATTCTCAAAAGACTATCCATATAAATTGTGCCGGTGAAGTGCAACCCAAATGGACCATGCCGGGTCGGGTCAAGTACATACCAAATATAGTTATGGACTTAGACATTAATCCAACACTTACCACCCACAAACGGATGGTCAAAGTGAACGAACCATTCAAACGCTTAAAGATATGCTTCGAGCATGTGTGATAGACTTTGGAAGGTCGTGGGATACCCACTTGCCTTTAATTGAGTTTTCGTACAGCAACAGTTATCACACAAGCATCAAAGTTGCCCCTTTCGGAGAATTATATGGTCATAAATGTAGATCACCGTTGTGTTGCGCTGAAGTTGGCGACACTCAGCTAGCAAGAGGACAGACACCAAACAATGCATTAACAGGACCAGAAATCATACGCGAAACGACAGAGAAGATAGTTCAAATCAGAGCTCGACTTCAAGCATCACGAGACCGACAGAAGAGTTGCGCTGATAAACGGCAAAACCCCTTGGAGTTTCAAGTAGGGGATCGGGTGTTGCTAAAGGTCTCTCCCTGAAAAGGGGTGATTCGTTTCGGGAAACGGGGAAAACTAAACCCACGGTACATTGGGCCATTCGAGATTCTTGCCCGAATTGGTCCAGTGGCTTATAGACTTCAGCTACCTACCAATCTCAGCAGTGTACACCCCGTGTTCCATATTTCCAATTTGAAGAAGTGCTTTTCCGATGAAACTCTCGGCATCCCATTGGAAGAAATCGAAATAAACGAGAATCTCCTGTTCATCGATGAATCAGTTGAAATCATGGATAGGAAAGTGAAGCGTACTAAGGAAAGTCGCATTTCGATTGTGAAAGTTCGGTGGAACGCCAAACGTGGACCGGAATTCACATGGGAATACGAAGACCAGATGAAGCAAAAGTACCCTCACCTACTCTCGCATTCTCAAATCTAGCTCCAAAAAGAATTTCGGGACGAAACTCCCTCTAACGGGGGGATGATGTCACAACTACCAAATTTGGCTAGGAAGTTCTATCCTTATGTAAGCATTGTCAATGGCAACAATTGTAACCATGACTTGAAAATATGATGTTTATTCAATAACAACAAAATTCCATCAAACACTCTATACAAACACTTCAAATAGTCAACAAAAGATTGGAAACCCAAAAAATCCCGGTTTAAGTCCAATAAGGACTAGGATATTCTTATTGGGCCTAATGGACCAATAAGTCTCTAATTAGACTAGTTTGGGATTAGAAATCGTAATTGGGCTCTAATTCAACCCACTTTCATGAAACTTAACATTTTGGGCCATAATGGGCCTAAAATGGATTAGTTTACCTTTAATAGGCCTTGTTGGGCCATAACAAATCCAATAAGCCTTAATGAGCCATAAAACTCATTCTTTTATGCAAATTGGGCCGTAAACTACCCTAAAGGCCCAATAGGCCGAAAACTTCTTTATGGACCTAATAACTTCGAACCAAGATAAGAAGTGGGCCAAATCAAATTACCTCCTTCCTCCTAGCCCAAATTGATGGGTTTTGAGCATTCTAACACTTCCTAAGTGTACATGCAACCCTAATAACCTTGGATCTATGTTTGTCTAATAATCATGCAAAGTTGAATTCCAAGGTTATATTCCTATCTAGCATACATGGGGAACATTTTTAACTTGAATGAAAGATAGAATAACTTACCTTGTTGTTGATTATGATCCTTGAAACCTTGTGAGCCTAGCACCCCAAGTGTGATGCCTCAAATGCTTCACACAACACCAAATGCAAAGGAGTAAACTTTGAGAGAATCTTACACTTGCAAAATCGGCTCTAGCCCTCTTGTTTCTTAGTGTCGCCGATTTTGGTGGAGAACATGTTGCTTATATAGTGTGTCACATCTAGGGTTACACCATGTAAACCCTAATGTCGCATGACTCTTCATTTCCATGACCCATGGGTTTGTAACTCCCATGGAGCCTCCATGGAGCATCCTATGGGTGGAACCCAACTTGATAATCCATGGAGCCTCTTAGCCCACTATATAAGATATGGAAGATTTACATAATCTACCCATATATTTAATTAGTTATCTTTTGATCACTTTATTAATTCTAAATTAATTCTTGATCAAACTAATTAAATAATATTATTAATATATTAGAACTTATAATATATTAATAAACCATAAGTGTTATTTCTCTCATTTTAGTTTATCCAATTGCATGGTGCGATGCAACCTAAATGGACCATGTCGGGTCGGGTCAAGTACATACCAGAAATAGTTATGGACTTATACACCTTATCCAACACAAATATCGTCCCAAGTATATATATATATATATATATATATATATATATATATATATATATATATATATATATATATAAAAGGGAAAAGAAGTAATATGGGGATAGTTGACTTTGGGAGGTGCCACCTCCATATTACCCTTCATATCTCCATGCATGATCCAACATACATCCACAATATTCATTTCAATCCTTTCTCTCCTCTCTCTTCTCTTCTTCACGGCCAAAGGAAGGAACACACACACAAAATCCATTTCAAAACTCTCTCTAAGTATAACACATTCAAGAACACCCTCCCTTCTCATCAAGAATTTTTGAGAACTAGAAACTTTTCAAGGAGGTCTCAACCAAAAATCACATCAAGTTGCACTAGAGTGGTAAGATCTCACAAATCTAAGTAGCATACTTTCTTTTGAACTCATTCATCCTTCTTACCACCCAAATTTTGTGGTTATGCACTCTAGTAAACCAGTCCAAGTTCGAAATCCACACAAGTTGTTGCTAGGACCAAAAATCTTCTTCACATCTTCTTCAAAAACCGAAACAACTAAGCAAGGTGAGTTCATACCCCCTTGTTTTCGGTTTTTACTTGTTTTTGGGGGAGAATACAAGTATTATATGATGATCTATGTGTGTTTGCATGTTATATGTGGTTTCTTTAGTTTTTGGTTGTGATATTATGAAATGTTTGTTATATTTCGAGATCTAAAGTAAAAAGGCGTGAAAGAATCATAAACAAAAACATAATAAACAACATACAACATAGATCTAAGGGTCCTTAAGTTTAAAAAGTGAAAAAAAAAACCAAAGAACCTTACAAGTGTCATTTTTTGCAAAAATAACAAAGATTGGGTGTAAATTGTAAATTGTCGGTTTTATGGGGGTTATATGGTGTTTATTTGTATAAAAGCTGATTTTATGTAAATAATACTTTTCAAAGGGGTCAAAAACATAAATTTTAGCTTATTGGGCTTAAAATTGGGCCTCACGAGTTTTGGGCCCAAGGTTGCGAAAAAATGAAGTTTTGAGGGGCTGAATTGGAAAACTTAACAAACTATGAGTCTAAAACGTAAATAAACTTTTTCAGGGGTTAAAAATGAGTTTATTACCAAATTGGACTAAAAATGCAAAGTTTTTTATTTTGGGGTCAAAATTGTAAAACTTACGCAAATTGGGCCAAAACTGTAAACTTTTTTCAAATAAAGGCTGGAAATGACAACTGAAATATTTTTGGACTGAATTTACTATTCAAATAAAGTTTATGTGGAAAAATGTCAAGAAAAATGGTTTAAGGACAAAAAATGTCAATTTTCAAAAAAAGGGACTAAAAGTGTCATTTTTAAAGAAAAAGGGGCCAAAATGGTCAATATAAATATCTTTAGGCCAAATAAACAAATATGAATGTTTGGGTTAAAGATATTTATATTGACCGTTGTGGCCCAATATCATGATTATTGACCATTGAATCGCTTATGCTTTAAAAATATATTTATATAACGAAAAGCTTCGTTATAAATCAAGCGTTAAGATATTTCTTTAACATTGCAAATAGACATTTAGCATACAACAAATACCAACAATACGAACTTAAACTCGATAAAACATAAGCGATTCAATGGTTGGGCCCAAATACCTTCTATTCGTGCTATTGGGCCTTTGTGGCCCAATATCATGATTATTGGGCCCAATATAATTATATATATTTATTGGGCCTCAGGTGACCCAATTACATGCCTAATGGACCCTCAATGGCTTTTACATGCTATTAGGCCGTAGTGGCCCATTTGCATTGCTAGTAAGGTCCAAATCAATCATAATGTGTGATGAGCTAACGTGTCCATCGCATAGTCGACAGTCTATAATAACATACGTGATTAGTGGGCCCCCGTAGTCATCTTCTCTTCCTCTGTTAGGCTTACCCTTTTATTCAAGTAAACATAAATCAGGTTGTTAATCAAGGTTATTCAATTTCATTGGATTTAGTGAGTAATAACGGGCGACACCAATAAGTGTCGGTCGTAGTCTGTAGTTATAATCAAAGTCTCCTGGAGGGAGAGCGAGAGTTTGTGTATAGATCTATACGGGGGTGACTCCCCCACACCTAAGTTGTTCGCTACAGTTAGACTCAGCCAGTCTAGGGTGACAAAATCTTAAATTCAATACCGGCTTTCACTAGAATTCCAAGACAGATGAAATAGTCATTATTATGCATGGTTATAACGACTCACATAGAGATCCAATACCATCTAAGTAATCAAGGGGAAATCATATTTATTCGTTGTGACGATACAATAATACAAAACGATCATACTATTTATATCGGAAAACATCGGGTTTTCTGAGGGAACAACATCATTCACCTTCACTTTCGATAACTATAATGCAAGAATTCATTATGAGAAACATATTACTTTTATACGTTTTGAAATCATTCACGCATATACTTATGGATCATCACACCTATTTCGTAAACAATTGTCTTTTCAGAAAATATCGGATTTTCTGGGTTTTACAAACTACACAAAACATTTTCATATCAAACCTGCTTATGAACTCACCAACATTATATATGTTGACCGTTTTCAAAATAACTTGTATTCTCAGGTAACAAATAAGCTGAAGAAAATTACCAAGTGTGTTAGGATGTTATGTTTTGTGACTCTCAAACAATTTATGCTATGGATTATGTAATGTAAACAATGTACTGGATGTGAACAATGACAGTTGTAATGTATTAATGCATGGGAATATTTATGTTATGTTTCATGTATATTCATTGTGATGATATTTCAATTTAAGTCACACGAGCCCTCAGACGTTTCCGCCGTCTGGTTTGGGGGTGTGACATTTGTGCTCCTCGGTCTTGGAACGATTAAGATAAAAAATCGGTTTCATGGAAAATATAGGATTTTTCGGGATAAACATCGTTATTTTTACAAGCAAACATATTTACAAAAGGTTTAACACTTGTTTACAAACTATTATAACATAAAGGACTTGAAATGGTTAATTCTATAATTCCTTAGTTTATACATCAGAGTTATATATAAATAATATCTGATAGGCAGTGGAATGTGTGACTTCCGCCTCAATTCCTGTTCCTTGTTTGGTTGTGGGCTGAGGGCAGATTCACACATTCAACTCTCCGTTCGATATTAGGTTTATATATAGCTATTATAAACTAAGTGATTGTAGAAGGAACTATTGTGGTTACCATTCTACTAAAGAAAATATAGGATTTTCTGGAAGAACAGGCGAACTTTTCCAAAGAACAACGAGTATACTTTTTCTAACAAAAATATTTATGAACTCACCAACTTTAATTTTGACACTTTTTCAAACCACTTGTATTCTCAGGAACGTTAGTAGTCAGGTACCTCTCAAGTGTTGTGAGGACGGAGCTTTATGTCTTAACTTTTGCTGTAATTTTAATGTTATTCAAGTAATGTTTTGAACAAAATTTAAATATTATATTATTAATATGGTGGTTGTTGTTACTTTGATTACTATGATGCATGTGTTGTGATACTGTTGGGTCAAAAATATGGTTTATACTTTCCTTTTCTAGGAAAATGTATTTTTATGTCTAGGACCGTAAACAACTTGGTGTTTACGGCTGTATATGAGTTTACGGCTGTGTTTACGGCCATGAACAGGTTTACGGCCGTAAACTCATTCACGGCCCATGTCTACTATATATAGTGAGGAGTGCATGTGAGGAGTGGTGAATGAAGAGAAGGAGTGTGAGGCGTAGAAGTGAGACCATATTGTTGAGATAGAAGAGAGGAGCTTTAGTGTGTGTTAATGTGTGTGAATCTTGTATCTGGATCTTAATTCATATCAATTCATACAAGATTCATCATCTTCTTCTTCTCCTTCTTCTTCATTTGATCTGCCATCATCCGTTTTATTGGGATTCCGCACCATCAAACGGATCTGATTGATACACAAGCATATTGGGGACTTACAATTCGTATCAAAGCTTGGATTGTATCCATCAATTTTGTCAGATCTGGAGCTTATTTGATCTTATTTTTGAAGTATTTCTACGTTTTTGGATAGATCTTGGCAAAATAAGGGGGGTTTGTTCTTCGTGTTTTTGATAAAAAGGGGTTTTTGATCGAGTTTTGGAGCTTCAAAGTCGAAAAAACGTTGTTTTTGATCGTAACCAGCGAGGGTTGGCGGCGTGTACGGCCAGCAGCTAGGGTTTCCGAAGATTTTGCGGCTGGAGTTTATGGTCCGAGGAGTTTGCGGTCAGAAGGTTTATGGTCCGAGGAGTCTGCGATCCTCGGTGTGCACGGCTCTGCCTCGTCCTCGCATCGCACCAGCCTCGGTCTCACATTCGTAGCCTCGTCCTCGTAGAGTGCTTCCATTAAAAAAGGAGAATCGAAGTTGGGGGTGCCGGGGTTCGAACCCGTGTCTCTTATCTCCTTACCCACGTGTTTTACCAATTGCTCTAGGCTGCCTCTTGTTTCATTCCTCTCGATTTTAATTCAAAAGCACTCCCAGTCACTTCTAGTTTCGCAAATTTGACACTTTTAACCCAAAAATAAACTTCCTTTATTTTTAAATTACTTTTTCAACCAAAAATTTTAGATTTTAATTTTTGACTTTTAATTTTGACTTTTTACTTAAAATTTTGACTTTGACTTTAAAGTTTGACCTTTGACTTTCTCGTTTAACCTTCAAATTTTCAAATTTAGCTTTTCGGTTTGACTTTTTAAGTTTGACTTTTAGGTTTGATTTTTTATATTTCACTTTTAAGGTTGACTTGAGTTTTTAGTGAAATAATGTTTTTGGTAAACAATGAGTTGTTCAAACACCAAAGTCAATGAAATTTCTTGTTCTCAAACATGCATTGATAATGTTAAAAATTTACTTGACCATATAGAATTATTACGTAGAGAGAACGAGGACTTGAAATATGAAAGGTATCAACTTAGGAAAGGACAGAAACCTTGAAGGCTGAATTAGAAGCAAAAACCAAAGACTTTAGAAAACTTCAGGAAGAGTATAGCAATAAGAGTGCGAATTATAGATATGTGACTGAACAACTTGCTGAGGTAACTGCTAAGCTAGATACATTGAAAAACAAATTTGAAAATGCAGATTTTACTTTTAGAAAATTTGATGTGTCAAGTGAAGTAGTTGCATCCATGATAGAACATAATTTGCAATTCAAAGAGAATCAGCAAAAGGGTTTAGGATATGACAAAGTGCCTCCTCCTTATAATCATAATTATCAGTTTAAGCCATTGACAAAAGAGGAAAAGGACAGAGAGCCACATCTTAAATATGGATTTGTGTCAGGAAGTAGTATTAATGTTGAAAATACTAATGTTTCTACTTCCCATGCAGATCAATCTTTAAGTCAATCAAAGCAAGAAGCTGAAGAGAGTGTGTCTGATAATAAGATTGTTTCAAAGTCTGATGACTTAAATTTTTTCGATACATTTGATGATATCTTTGATAATTCTGCCGTGGATGTGCCAGAAAGTGTTGAGCTGAACGATTCTAGTGCTTCTACTTCTTGTGCAGGTAAAGTAATGGAAGATGAGAACAAGGAGAAAACTGTTGAACAAACCAATGTCTCCTTGAACTCCGAATCTGTTGCTTCTAACTCAGTTACTTCTGATCAACCTGCTGTTGAGAAGTACATGCCACCACACCAAGTGAAACAGCCGACTTGTTGCAAGTGTGCTTGTGGGAACAATAAGAGATGAGGCAAGGACACGCCACCAGGGGCAGGAAGAAACAACTCCTAAGTGAAGGAGCATACTTGCTTTCACTGTGGAACACCTGGACACATTGCCAGAAATTGTCCGAATCGTGCATACATTCCCTACTATGCACAAGGGTGGCAGAACGCGCCAAGAGGGAGATTTTTCAAAAGAAACCCCTCAAGGTCACGTTCAGACAATGGCGACTGGAATGCGCAAAAGGCGAAAAATCAAAATCCCAAGGACAAGAAGGGAAAGTCGGCGAAGAAACCAAATCCAAGAGATGCTCCAGTGAAGCCAAGACCGGTTTGGTCAAAGCCATCTCAACCGCCGACATCAAGCTTAAAAGCAAGTACCGAGGCACCCATCCGCTCGAAAAAGAATTGGGTTAAACCCAACTACAAATGGGTACCAAAGGTTCAATCTCCCAAATCTCCTAATGCTTCTAATATTTCTACATCTTCTGTTTGTGATAAGCTGGATATGTCTTGGGAGAGAGTACCATGTGAAGATGATAAAGGTCAACCCAGTTTCAAAATAGACTGGGTTCCAAAGACCAACTAATCCCGCTCTGTGTCAGAGCAGCTATGGAGGCATATCATCATACTTAGGTTTGTTGATAGTGGCTGTTCCAGGCACATGATAGGAGGCATCTCTCAACTGTACAACACTCAGAACATTGTTTGAGAGTATGTGTCCTTTGCGGGAAGGTAAGAAAGGAAGGGATCACTCATGGGTTAGTGCTTAACGATGTGAAGAATTTTCGGATCTGTTATGAGATTATGCGTGCTGTTCTCAGACCTTCTGGATGCAAATTCAATCGGTGACTTACAGTTTGAGTTTTCTTCCCTATACTCCTGAGCTTATCTTAAACTGATTCATTTTGAAGACAATTTTTTATTTCCTTATATGTCTTTCTTTAGTAGATTGTTTTGGGAAGTGATATGAAGTATAGTGCTAAAGGGCAATTTATGATGCGTGTAATGCACTTAAGCCGAATTGTCTAGACTCTGTATTCAATGTGCTGGTAGGCACAAAGGATTCAAAAGGACTAGACATTGATTGACCATGAAAGGACTAGACAATATAGACTTAGATAGTTTCATTTGGACTGACCATACGACGCTCAAGTAGATTGAGCAGTGAGATAAACATGGGAGCCTGCGAGATACACTAAAAGTTAATTATCTAGAACTGTGGCTGAACATTTCCTTGATGTATGGACTCATGTCCATAATTCCGGTATTGATAGGGCAACTGGGGGGTTCTGATAAAGTAGGTCTGTAGGAAATTATTTTCTTGCTTTCTATCTGTCAGTCATATGTTGCTTCCTCTGCGTGATTGGAAGAGATCCGACCTGGAATGCAACATATGCAACTCTATTTCTACGCACCTCCTTATCTATGAAATTCTTTCTATCTTAAGCCATATGTTGTCCCCTCTGCGTGATCGGAAGATCCGACCTGGGACACAACATATGCAACATTCTACCTCTCAATCCCTCTATCTCTGTTAATCATATGTTGTTCCCTCTGTGTGATTGGAAGACATCCGACCTGGGATACAACATATGCACTTCTATATCTGACTTCTTTCTTAATGATTGAATACTCACCTAAAGTAAGGAGTTCTTTGGAAGCTCTTGATTACCGGGGTATATCGAGAAGTGGGAAACACGTTCTAGTACATCTAAAATTGAACCATTTAATAGGTTGTCTGTAGATCTTCCTGCTTAATTTAAGTGGACAACAATATCCTTGGTCGTCGTCAGCTAAATGTCCATTTAGGAATACATATCACAATGACTTATCACTTATAATCTGTCCAAATTGTCAACATCCTTTGTGTTTAAGTGGACCACAATACCGGTGATTGACCAGATTTAGACATGCAGGAGTGTGCTGATAAACGATATTGGATTGCTTGACAACTTTGATCCCACTTATTTTTGTTTTTGTTAAATTTGTTCATAGTTTTCCTCTATGAACAAATTTAGGGGGAGAATTAAAAAAATATCAAAAATCAAACAAAAATCAGAAAAATTAAAAATCCAAAAATAGTGTTATTTCTGTTTTATTTTTTTTGTTCAGAAAATCAAGAATCCAAAAATATTTTCCTTCTATTTTATTTTTTCAGAAAATATGAAAAATCCAAAATATTGTGTGCTAAATTTTCTTTTAAGTTTTGTTTTGTCTTGAAAAGTGAATTTAGATGTAGATGAGACTCGTGGAGACTGTATCAAGAATTTCTGAGCCAAGACTTCATCCATGAGCATCGAAGAATTCTCATTCGAAGGAGCAAGAAATTAAGATTATTCTTTCAACTTTTAATATTTCAACCCCTGAAGCAAGGTGAAGCTGACTTGAAGATTATGTGACAGATTGCATTGAAGCCTCCTCAATCAGTCTGTTGCTATCTTAAACCTGCTGAAGTGATCCAGAAGATTAGATCTCTCTATTGTTCTCTCAGAAGATTCTCAAGCTGAAAGCGCCATTTTTCAAGAATTAGTACATCAAGCCTCCTCACCCGACGTGCGTTCAAAGCCAAATTCTGAAGAAAAGCCCAACCGCTCAAGATGAAGTCATTTATTGAAGATTCATATGTTCATCTTGAAGCTGTGAAGAATTTGAAGATTAATGCTAAAGCAAAGCTCCCACTGAAGATTGACATGAAAAGCCAGCTACTTTTTAGGGGGAGTTTGTTGGGTCAATTAGAAAAGAAAGCTATAAACCAAGGGGGAGATTGTTGGGTCAAAAATATGGTTTATACTTTACTTTTCTAGGAAAATGTATTTTTATGTCTAGGACCGTAGACAACTTGGTGTTTACGGCTGTATATGAGTTTACAGATGTGTTTACGGCCGTGAACAAGTTTACGGCCGTAAACCCATTCACGGCCCATGTCTACTATATATAGTGAGGAGTGCATGTGAGGAGTGGTGAATGAAAAGAAGGAGTGTGAGGCATAGAAGTGAGACCATATTGTTGAGAGAGAAGAGAGGAGCTTTAGTGTGTGTTAGTGTGTGTGAATCTTGTATCTGGATCTTAATTCATATTAGTTCATACAAGATTCATCATCTTCTTCTTCTCCTTCTTCTTCATTTGATCTGGCAACATCCATTTGATTGGGATTCTGCACCATCAAACGGATCTGATTGATACACAAGCAAATTGGGGACTTAAAGATACTGAACTTGACGTCCTCTACCCCCGGATGTTTCCGCCGTTCCGGTTTGGGGGTGTGACATCCATTGAATTGCTCTCCATTGGAATACTTTATAATGTCTGTTGCCAAGTCTCTGTGACTTTGTGCATAGTCATTACAAGAGGATCATTCCATATAATTTTAGAATCTAACAGATTACAGTAAATGGCAAGAATTTGGTATTCTTACATTTACGGTAAGGATTTTGAACTGTGAAATGAGTTTCATTGAAAATGTTATCAATTAATCTATTTCACAAAGTAAGGATCATAGATAAACATAGTGTGCATGCTTGGAGCATGGGACAACTATTGTCTTAATTCAAGTATTAAGTTGATAAATCGAAACATTATACAATGAATAATGAGTAATCAATCTGGCACTCAAAAGTTTGGGGCTATATAGGATTAGTATTATTCTTGTGCTTCACTTTGCATGTTTTGACTTCCCGAATAACAAGTTTATTCAAACTATCCACAGTCGATCATACTTTGGAAGTAGGTATTGAGGCAAGACTGCCATGAATGGGTCTGTAGAGGTGTTTTAGTCGTAGCACAAGTTTGCTACAGTGTTCATGAGTACTCCTGGAATAAGATTCGAGTATTGGATTCAACCCATGCTCATTTGAATCACTTCATGAGTTTTATCACGAGTGATCATGAGACGATAATATCTTATATTCTTGAAACCTAGACATGTGAGTTGTAGTTACAAGTCGCTTGCACATTGACATCTGTAAACACATCAGTAACTTGGTGTTATAAAACATATCGTTGTGTGTAATTTGATGAGTAAGTACGAGCAAGCATTTGGGTCGAAGTTTATCCGTTCCTTTCACCCCATATGGATAAAAGAGATATCTGTGGGCCCTTCGATGATTTATTGATGACACCCCTAAGTGCTTGGCCAAGCCTGGACTGATTTGATTTGTTCAATTAGTCGGTTGTCATAAACCGAAAATCGGAAAACAACAGATGGACAGAGAGAATGATTTTAATCCATGTCTCATGCCCATATGATATCTAGAGTGGAGGAATATATGATCCCTTATCTAATAGGCGCGTCAGCGTCTAGGTCAGGGTTCGATAGTGGCTTTTAAGAGCTACGATTGCTAGTCGGGTTGTGGAGTCGTACTTGCAATAATAGTTATTAGACTTATCCAAGTGGGTGACTGTTGGATTAGGTGTCTATGCCTATAACTATTTTTGGTATGTACTTGACCCGAGAGTAGCATGGTCCATTTGAGTTGCATATGTAACGCCCGTGTTTCCAGGATAGGCATTAATGATGATGAAATATTCTAGGTCAACCTTTGTAACTCATTTTGAAGAAATGAAGAGGAATTATGTGATTATTATGTGAATTATGTGTTTTATGCTTAATTATTAGGATTTACTTAATTAAGAATAAAAATGAGCGTCAAAAATAAATATTAAATAAAGCCGATATCTATTAAGAAAGTTGTTGTGGTCGTGACAACGATTCCGGATATATAAAGAATACCGAAATCCGAGTTATAACGAAGAAGTTATGACCTGTCAAAGTTTCGCGACAAAACCGGCACGACGCCGAATGACGTAAAAAGTGAGTTTTTGATAAACTACTCTTTAGCCTTGGTGATCTAAATGAAAGTCGTAGTGTTCGTTAAACCGAGAGTATGCATAAAAAGAACGCCCAAATCTGACTTCGTATGAGGAAGTTTTGATTTTTCTAAGTTTCAGCTTAGCAGTAGACAGCTAAAAACTCGAATTTTAGATCGAGTGATTTTTAGCCGACACAACCTAAACGAGAATCGAAGGTCTCGTCGATAGTAGTACAACGGTAAAAAGACAAAACGAAAACGGACGTCGGATTAAGAAGTTATGAATTGTTACGGATTTCCTGTCCCGGTGGGTTAAAAATAATAATATTAAAATTAAATTCAAAATTAGCCGACAAAGTCTAAACGAAAGTTGTAGAGCGTAATTTTACCTACGCGTGCATATAAAGAACGTCAAAAACGAAGCCCGTATGCGAAAGTTATGGATTTTAGAAGTTTTGGCCCAAAAATCTAGAAAACCACGAAATCCGAGAAATTTCGCATGGCTCAACTTTGGCCACGTCTCCCTCGTCCGGATCTCGCCCCGTGACTGCCTCGTGTCCGAAGCAGCTTAGTCATCTGAGCAGCTGGCAACGCGTGTCGCAACCCTCGCATCCGAAGCGCAGGTCGAACCGCGGAGCGAAGCGTGTCTTCGCGTGTCCGAGTCTCGCACGAGCCACCTGGAGCCTCGCATGCGAGCCACCTGGAGCCACCTGCCCTTTGCTGCTGCTGCCACCTGCCCCCCTCGGTCCGAAGCCTCCCCCTATAAATAGAAGGCTGGGAGACCTCCCGGGTAATTTTGAGATTTTGCCCTTTTTCACCCCTAAAATCATATTTTCACCATTTCCACTTCCCCCGAAGCCCCGAGATCATTTCCAACACCCAAAACACATCCCGAAGTGCCCGAGAAGCCCGAGAAATTTATCTTTTCGGTTTGAAGCTCCACCCTTGCAGGGCCTGGTTTTCAATAAAACATCCCGGTTTTATCGAAAACGATTGTTTTAGGAAACGAAGTGCTGCCCGATTATCGTTAAATCAAGTGAGTGCATATTATTTTCATCTTACACATAGATATGAAGTATTTTATATAAATTACGTGCTATGTGTGCGTATTATATGTATACTTGCTATCTATGATGGTTGAAAAATTTTATACATGTTTTAATTTATTTATATTGTATATGTAGTTTATATCTAGAAATATGTTGGGTAAAACATGGGTAGATGAATTGGATGATGTGTGATGAAATAAAAATTGATGAGAGGTATCGATGTTTAAGATAATCTAGTCATCTAGCAGAGTATAGACAACGACCACATACTACTCTAGATAGTCCAATGGAACGTTAGCAGACTCGTAACCGGTAGGTATGTTTGAACTATATGTTCATAAGGTGTTCTCGATCTATATGTTCATTAGGTGTTTGTGAACTATGTGTTCATCCGATAGTTCTTCTTTTTGACACTATTACGTGTCGGGGTACGGGAGCGTACGCGAGTACTTTATTAGTATTTTCCCTATACTTTTTATTTCGAAGAGCTTTGGAGTCTTCGTTTCTTTTATGAAGTGATCGGATGAGCTTCATGTGTCAGCGTTTCCTTTCAAGAAGTAATTAAAGGAACTTTGTAGACTGCCTAATAAAGTGTGTCGGTAATAGACCACTACTAGGTATGTATGGTGTTATGATAGGGTGAGTCTGGAGGTAAAATACCTCACGATATTCAGATCACTGCTAGGCAAAGTTCGATGCTGGATAGGGTGAGTCTGGAGGTAAAATACCTCACGATATTCAGATCACTGCTAGGCAAAGTTCGATGCTGGATAGGGTGAGTCTGGGGGTAAAATACCTCACGATATTCAGACCACGGCTAGGTATTGTTATCCAGATAACTACCCCTGACTTAATTGTCTTGTGGTTCTTTCTTTTACGAATGAAGGTTCGTGGTGAAACTTACTCCATTCCCCTCATTTGATGTCTTTATCGATCCTCGTTTGCTGCTAGGGAATTTCCGAAGCAGCTTCGTCAGTTTGTTGTTCATATCGATCCTTTAGGCTAGATCTAGTAAGATCGATGTATAGGATTAGTATGTGGGGATCGACGTTCGTTACTGCTTGTAGTATAAACCTCGGGCAGCGATGGACTTCGTGCCTATTCCTTAGGATAATCCTTAGGAATGAAGGATAGATGATTCTTAGGGTAGATCCTTACGATTAAAGAAGATAATGGGGATGGGTAATTGGGTTGATTGTTTGATGATTAAATATAATAATTATATTATTGTGGGTTGATAACCCTATGTTCTCACCAGGTTTCCCAAGCTGACCCACTCAAGCTTATTTGTATCACAGGTGTCGATATGAAGCTACTTTACACTGAGAGATTTAAAAGAGATGTAGATCACTAGTGTAAATGAATGTAAGTTATGTTTATGCTTATGTTTCTGTATGGACGATGACATCCCAAATGTTTTAAATGAATAAAATGTATTTCTTCGGAAATGTTTTGATATAGTATTTATCATGTTTTTCTGGGAACAAATTCTGCAACATATTTTGGAAAATTATTCTGATTTTATTCTAAAACCATAAACTAAGTCGGTCTTTTATGGCCGAGAAATTTGGGGATGTCACAGTTGGTATCAGAGCATTAGTTTAAGCAAACTAGGAATTTGTAGGATTTCTAGACTTAAACTTAGAGTGCTAAGTGATGATTGTGAGATGAGTGTCTGCCATATTTTAAGACACGAGCACTAGTATATTTTAGGAAAGATGCCTAAAATGCATTTATGTGCTAAATGTTATATGTTTGCCATATATAATATTATTTGTTCGGATCTATGGTCTGTTGCCGACCGGATATGGAAACCTAATGTGTTCAGGATTCTAAGCGTATGACTACGATATTAGAACTAGCATGTAAACGTTTCGAAGTGATAAGGAGATTTATACGTCTATCGTAAATAAAGCTTTCCTATCTTAAATTATCGCCCGGTACACCGAACGTCTACTTGGGTGTACAAAACGTTATGGTAAAGACTCGTAGATAATTGAGTAAATGGAGGAAATGAAAGGTTTATGATAGTGAATGACACCTATCGGAAGATATCATAAGAGTGGTATCATGCCTTTAGAATGTGTCTGATAAAATAACGGAACGCTTAAAGGAGTACGGTACTTCTAAAGTACACCTTCGATTGGCAGGATGATGGAACGATGGGTGTAATTCTTAAAGTTGTCCCATCATCTTGGATTTCCATCTCCAACTGAGTTGAAGTAGAATTGATGATTGAAGATACGCATGGAAGAAATCCTAGTAGAGTCTAGGAAAATTTTTATGATTAATTGGACGCAATCGTATGTGTTAAATTGTTTCGTGATTTTAGGACTTGGGGACTGCGAGACAATACTTGGAACGAGTATGAGTAGGTGTGAATAGTAGTAGAGATCTATACTACTGGAAGCACAGGATTGACACTTGGATCAGGGAAAGTCACAAGGTTACCAAGAAGCTAGTAATTGATTTCGTTTTTGTTCAAGTATGTCGTTACCATCATTTCGGTAATGACTAAGAAGATGATTGATATTCCGACCCTAGTGGTCATATCAAATTGAGTCGGACTACGATGAGTTTGTTACGTGGTTCAGAGAACCAAGTTCGATGTAGCAGTTGACTTAAGCCAAATTGAAGTAAAAGATGATCAAAGCGATCAATAGAAGTATCGCGCTCGTTGTTAAAGTAGTTGGTAGTTAGAAATGATACATGTTGAAATATGATTATATCACATTAGAACATGAAGGAAGGTATAGTGTGTTATGGAATTTGTCTCTAAGAGACCTGAGTCTAAGCATTGCATTATACGATGAGAGATCATTAGAACATGACCCATCCATCTGTTACAATAAATGAATGAAAGTACTTATTCTAAGAAGAAGAAGGAGTCCTCAATAAGGATTTATTTTGTAACTCGAAGGTTACGATTGAAAGTCCTACGGAGATCTGAAGCTTTTTAGGATTACTGGATATTACCAAAGGTTTATCCAAGGCTTTTCTTCGATCGCTTCACTAAGAGTGCGCATTTCATAGCCGCCAACGAGAAATGGTCTATGGATAAGCTTGCGAATTCTTACGTAAATGAAATTGTGAGGCTTCACGGTGTTCCATTAACGAGTGTATCAGATTGTGACAGTCGTTTTACCTCATGGCTTTGGAGGAGTCTACAAGCGGAATGGGGTACCAAGTTATGTTTGAGTACTGCTTACCATCCGCAGACAGAGGGTTAGAGCGAACAAACAATTCAAACGTTGGAGGATATGCTGAGAGCATGTACCCTGGAATTCCAAGGTAACTGGGATGAACATATACCTCTAGTAGAATTTTCCTACAATAATAGTTTCCACTCAAGCATCAAGATGGCACCTTACCAAGCTTTGTATGGAGAAAAGTGTCGAACGCCGTCATGTTGGATGAAAGCTGGGGAAAAGCAGTTTGTGAGACCAGAAATAGTCCATCAGACTGCTGAAAAGTTGAAAGTGATTAGGGAAAGGATGTTAGCTGCTCAAGATCGTCAAAAGAGCTATGCTGACAAGAAAAGACAACCGATATCATTCGAAGTTGGAGATTCGGTTTTACTTAAAGTCTCGCCGTGGAAGGGACTTATAGGATTTGGTAAAAGGGGAAAGTTGAGTCCAAGGTTTATTGGACCGTTTAAAGTTTTTCATAGGATTGGGAATCAAGCTTACAAGCTAGAATTACCAGAAGAACTAGAGGGTATTCATAACACCTTTCATGTGTGTTATTTGAGGAAGTTCATGGGAGATGTGCCCGACATAATTCCTATTTCTGAATGAAGGTTGGATGAAAACAAGAGGTTAATTGAAGAACCAGAGGGAATTATTGACCGTAAGATTAAAACGTTGTGACGCAAGATGGTCGATTTAGTGCTTGTGCGTTGGAAACATACGAATGGGCCAAATCTCACCTGGGAAACGGAGAGTGACATGATGAGTCGCTACCCGCATTTGTATGCTGATGTGTGATTCCAGGGACAGAATCATCCTAAGGGGGAGAGAATTCTAACACCCGTGTTTCCAGGATAAGCATTAATGATGATGAAATAGTCTAGGTCAACCTTTGTAACTCATTTTGAAGAAATGAAGCGGAGTTATGTGATTATTATGTGAATTATGTGTTTTATGCTTAATTATTAGGATTTAATTAATTAAGAATAAAAATGAGCGTCGAAAATAAATATTATATAAAGCCGATATCTATTAAGAAAGTTGTAGTGGTCGTGACAAGGATTCCGCATATATAAAGAATACCGAAATCCGAGTTATAACGAAGAAGTTATTGACCTGTCGAATGACGTAAAAAGTGTGTTTTTGATAAACTACTTTTTAGCCTTGGTGATCTAAATTAAAGTCGTAGTGTTCGTTAAACCGAGAGTATGCATAAAAAGAACGCCCAAATCTGACTTCGTATGAGAAAGTTATGATTTTTCTAAGTTTCAGCTTAGTAGTAGACAACTAAAAACTCAAATTTTAGATCGAGTGATTTTTAGCCGACACAACCTGAACTAGAATCGAAGGTCTCGTCGATAGTAGAATTTTTAACGGTAAAAAGACAGACGAAAACGGACGTCGGATGAAGAAGTTATGAATTTTTAACGAATTTCCTGTCCCGGTCTGTTAAAAATAATAATATTAAAATTAAACTCAAAATTAGCCGACAAAGTCTAAACGAAAGTTGTAGAGCGTAATTTTACCTACGCGTACATATAAAGAACATCAAAAACGGAGCCCCATATGCGAAAGTTATGGATTTTAGAAGTTTTGACTCAAAAATCGAGAAAAACACGAAATCCGAGAAATTTCACATGGCCCAACTTCGGCCACGTCACCCTCGTCCAGATCTCGCCCTGTCTCCGCCTCGTGTCCGAAGCAGCTTAGTCATCCGAGCAGCTGGTAACGCGTGTCGCAACCCTCGCATCTGAAGCGCATGTCGAACCGCGGAGCGACGCGTGCCTTCGCGTGTCCGAGTCTCGCACGAGCCACCTGGAGCCTCGCATGTGAGCCACCTGGAGCCACCTGCCCTTCACTGCTGCTGCCACCTGCCCCCTCGGTCCGAAGCCTCCCTCTATAAATAGAAGGGTCGAAGACTTCCCGGGTAATTTTGGGATTTTGCCCTTTTTCACCCCTAAACTCATATTTTCACCATTTCCACTTCCCCCGAAGTCCCGAGATCATTTCCAACACCCAAAACACGTCCCGAAGTGCCCGAGAAGCCCGAGAAATTTATCTTTTTCGGTTTGAAGCTCCACCCTTGCAGGGCCCGGTTTTCAATAAAACATCCCGGTTTTATCGAAAACAATTGTTTTAGGAAACGAAGTGCTGCCCGGTTATCGTTAAATCAAGTGAGTGCATATTATTTTCATCTTAAACATAAATATGAAGTATTTTATATAAATTACGTGCTATGTGTGCATATTATTTGTATACTTGCTATCTATGATGGATGAAAAAATTTATACATGTTTTAATTTATTTAAACTGTATATGTATTTTATATCTACAAATATGTTGGGTAAAACATGGGTAGATGAATTGGATGATGTGTGATGAAATAAAAATTGATGAGAGGTATTGATGTTTAAGATGATCTAGTCATCTAGCAGAGTATAGACAACGACCATAAACTACTCTAGATAGTCCAGTGGAACGTTAGCAGACTCGTAACCGGTAGGTATGTTTGAACCATATGTTCATAAGGTGTTCTCGAACTATATGTTCATTAGGTGTTTGTGAACTATGTGTTCATCCGATAGTTCTTCTTTTTGACATTATTACGTGTCGGGGTACGGGAGCGTACGGGAGTACTTTATTAGTATTTTCCCTATACTTTTTATTTCGAAGAGCTTTGGACTCTTCGTTTCTTTTATGAAGTGATCGGACGAGCTTCATGTGTCAGCTTTTCCTTTCACGAAGTAATTAAGGGAACTTCGTAGACTGCCCAATAAAGTGTGTCGGTAATAGACCACTACTAGGTATGTCTGGTGTTATGATAGGGTGAGTCTGGAGCTAAAATACCTCACGATATTCAGATCACTGCTAGGCAAAGTTCGATGCTGGATAGGGTGAGTCTGGAGGTAAACTACCTCACGATATTCAGATCACTGCTAGGCAAAGTTCGATGTCGGATAGGGTGAGTCTGGGGGTAAAATACCTCATGATATTCGGACCACGGCTAGGCATTGTTATCCAGATAACTACCCCGGACTTAATTGTCTTGTGGTGCTTTCTTTTACGAACGAAGGTTCGTGGTGAAACTTATTCCATTCCCCTCATTTGATGTCTTTGTCGATCCTCGTTTGCTGCTAGGGAATTTCCGAAGCCGCTTCGTCAGTTGGTTGTTCATATCGATCCTTTAGGCTAGATCTAGTAAATCACTGTATAGGATCAGTATGTGGGGATCGACGTTCGTTTGTGCTTGTAGTATGGCTTAAGGCATTTAAATTGGGTGCAAACCCTAAAAACTAGGGTTTGATGTTCAGCCTTCAACTCGTCGAGTTGGGGCCTTCCAACTCTTCGAGTAGTCACTAAAAGATACGCGACTGTAAAGCTCTCTACACGACGAGTTGGGGCCTCCCAAGTCGTCGAGTTCCATTCCAAAAACTTGAAAATTAATATATTTATTTCATACATGGACCAAGCATTACAAATCTCCCCTACTTGAACTAGACTTCGTCCTCGAAGTCTGCTGACGCGAACAGATCCGGGTAATGCTCTCGCATCTCATCATCCGGCTCCCATGTCCATTCCGAGCCCTTTCGATGTTGCCATTGCACCTTCACGAGCTTCACCTCTTTGTTAGGAGGAGCCTTAGTTTTCCTGTCTAAAACCGTGATGGGCCTCTCAATGTAGTTCAGACTCTCATCCACCTGAATGTCGTCCAAAGAAATAATCCCAGTGTAACGTCCCAAAAATCAAGGGTAAAAAATTCATTTTTAATATAGCCAAAACATAGATATCATTTATTCCAAACATTCCGAAAGATCGTTAGTTAAAACATTTATCAGAGTTCATCCCAAAATCATTCATTGCGGAAAACATGGTTGTGCGCATTGCGATCAAGCCAGGCCCTTTCTTTCCAAACTGATGATACCTGAAACAATAAACAAAACTGTAATCACGAAGCTTAGTGAGTTCCCCAGAGCATACCACACACACACAATTATATAATCACATAATCCATATTAGCTATGAAAACTACATAAAAGGGGCACTCTTTAGGCTCTCACACACTCAAGATGATAGGAAAGGCACGAACTAGGGTTTCTCTGGACAAAGGGGGCGATAAGGGAGGCTAACAATGAGGCTTAAGGCATTTAAATTGGGTGCAAACCCTAAAAATTAGGGTTTGATGTTCAGCCTTCAACTCGTCGAGTTGGGGCCTTCCAACTCGTCAAGTAGGCTCTAAAAGATACGCGACTGTAAAGCTCTCTACACGACGAGTTGGAGCCTCCCAACTCGTCGAGTTCCATTCCAAAAACTTGAAAATTAAGATATTTATTTCATACATGAACCAAGCATTACAAATCTCCCCCACTTGAACTAGACTTCGTCCTCGAAGTCTGCTGACGCGTACATATCCGGGTAATGCTCTCGCATCTCATCATCCGGCTCCCATGTCCATTCTGAGCCCTTTCGATGTTGCCATTGCACCTTCACGAGCTTCACCTCTTTGTTACGAGGATCCATAGTTTTCCTGTCTAAAACCGCGACGGGCCACTCAATGTAGTTCAGACTCTCATCCACCTGAATGTCGTCCAAAGAAATAGTCGCAGTGTAACATCCCAAAAATCAAGGGTAAAAAATTCATTTTTAATATAGCCAAAACACAGATATCATTTATTCCAAACATTCCAAAACATCGTTAGTTAAAACATTTATCAGAGTTCATCCCAAAATCATTCATTGCGGAAAACATGGGTGTGCGCATTGCGATCAAGCCAGACCCTTTCTTTCCAAACTGATGATACTTTAAACAATAAACAAAACTGTAAGCATGAAGCTTAGTGAGTTCCCCAGAGCATACCACACACACACACAATACACATAATCACATAATCCATATTAGCTATAAAAACTACATAAACCATCTAAGCCATGCATACAACATATAGGGATGTCGTGGGCTCGTCCCCAGGGTCTTCCTCTAGGATGCCATGGGCTCCGCACATGGTCTTAGACCTAAGTGCCATGGGCTCTCCCATGGTCTTTAATAGGAAAGTCATGGGCTCTCCACATAGTCTTACATCCAGGTGCCATGGGCTCCCCCATGGTCTTCCATGCAAGTATCACAAAGACAACTAGCATACCACATAATCACTAGCATACCACCTATACATGCATACCAGACATATCAGTAGCAAATCTACAATAAACACTACAACATAATAGGAAAGCCATGGGCTCTCCACATGGTCTTACATCCAGGTGCCATGGGCTCTCCCATGGTCTTTCATACAAGCATACCACATATACCACTACCATACTTCCTAGCACATAACCAGCTAACATGTCACATAATACAACTTCAGTTAGTGTACCACATATCATAAAATGGGTCGGCCTTGGTGCCTTAGACCCATTGTTATGGTGAGGAGACTCACCTCGAATGCAGAAGCTTCCGGAAAGAAATCCTTAGCTGCTGTCGTGTCCACTTCCTGAGCTATAAATACCGATCAATATACCCAATTAGGAATTGGGTCCAATACCATAATCCTTAATCCATGCATGGGGTAAAATGACCATTCTACCCCTGGACCAGTATGATCCAAAACTAAGGCCCAAACCTAAACCAAAAGCCCAACACTATAATTTCCATAAATCCATTAATGGCCCAATTTTTCCAAATTGGGCCCATTCTCTACATAGGTCTTGCCATGAGGCCCAATCATTCTTTTCAGTCCATCACACTTAGCATCTTAATGGTCGAATAATAATTCTCCGATGACCCAAGGACCAAGCCCATTGGGCCCACTAAAGATAAACACTCCTACAAGGCCCAATATATGGCCCAATTTCCAATTGGGTCCAATACCTTAACTTGGGCCTCAATCTAAGGCCCAATAATGCTTCTCTGGTCCATAATCATGTTTCCAGTAGGCCCACAACAACCTAGTCCAAGAATTGGCCCAACCCGAGGCCCACAAATGCGAAGTCCATTTCTGTATTGGGACATAAGGCCCAATAGACCCAACTATTCTAATATTGGTCCAAAAATGCATTCATGCCCAACTATCAGCAATCCTGGCCCAAAACCATTAGGGCCCAAAGGTCCGCATTCCACTAAGGCCCAAGTCCTCCTGAGAGCGTACGCCCAACATACCTCTTCTGTACGCTTAGCATAATAGGAAAAAGGGTTGTACGCGCAACGTACTACATAGTACGCCCAACGTACAACAGCTTATGCAAAAAATCTATTAAGTGCTTAATACTTGAAGACTTTATGTCCTAAACTCAGATCTAAGTTATTTGATGAGTCCTAAGGCATAAAGTTGGCAACTTTATGCCTTTGCATGCTCCAAAAAGACCAAATAGCATTCTACTTCCATAAAAATGGTCTTAACTCTTGCATTAATCCATTAAGACCTTCAAGATGGAAGCTTTCTGTCTTAGGGACTCAAATAGCAACAAGGGTGGCAACCCTAAGCCTAAGAATCGAATTTGAACCATAAAGCTTCATCCTTGGGACCAAAAAGGTCCAAAAACTCAACATAACAGATCTAAGGAAATAAACACCAAGTTTAAGACTTTATACCTCAAATGAGAGCCAAAAGTTGGTGTAGTTCTGGATCAAAAAGCTCTATCTTCTTCAATAAGTCTTGAAGAATGAACACCTTCTTCAAAAGCACCAAAATACTCCTCTAATGGCCATCCAAGCTCCAAAATCACTCAAATGAGGGCTAATGGTGGATTTCTAAGAGGGATGGAGGTTGAAGGTATTAGGGTTAGGTTATGAGATAAGGAGCTTAAATAGGGTCCAAGACCCTAAAATAGGGTTCTAATCTGATTGGCGTACGCCCAACATACATATGGTACGCCCAACATACTCCGAGCAACATTCACGACCATCCTGGTCAGTATGCCCAGCGTACTCTTAGGTACGCCCCGCGTACTGCCTTCTTCACTAGTACGCCCCACGTACGCTTTGTGTACGCCCCACGTACTCGGCTAAGCCCGAAACCCATGAAACTTCCGAAGGCCATAACTTCTCGTTATAAGCTCGATTCCGACGATCCTTATATTAACGGAAAGGTAACAAGAAGCCCTACACTTCTAACAACTCAAACCTTTCTTAAGACCTTCCGAACAAGAATCCATTTTACACAAAAGCCCGAACTGAAACTTTATCGAAATACCCCTACGCTCCAAAATACGAACCGAACAGCCGGATCACTTCTAATGCATCACCCGCACCCAAATGGGCCTAATGCATAACCGATCTTCGGGCCACAACTTCAGACTAGGAATCAATTCGGAACAAGATGTTACAACTCTCCCCCACTTGAATTAGATTTCGTCCTCAAAATCCGTCCTTACCTTCCCAGCACATCCAAGAATCTGGTCCATACCTCCACAATCTGGAATAAATACAGCCTTCCCAAGGCAACCTGATACCAACCCTAAAAGGACTTACCAACCTGAAAAGGAACGAATCTTGAAACCTTCTAGAATAAAACCACCTCTATCCTTCCGAAACTCGAAACTTCAAATTGACCTAGCTTCCCGACAACTGCCCACACGAACCATCATTGAATTTATTCCATAAGAAAACCAGCTTAAACAAAATACTTTTCACCAGTAATACTTTGAGGCTTCCAAAAGAACAAAATCACCGGTCAACTACGGCTACCAAATAACAAGCAAATTCACACACGGAACCCAAATCACTAAAGTCGCTCCAACTCCTCCTGCTTCCACATAGCTGCTTTCCTGAAGAACAACCGGGACCTCCCTGGTCCTAACTTGTCTGCCAACTGTCCGAAACACCGGACACCTACCCGATTGCTGAGCCAAAAACAAATGCCGCAGTCCCATGCGACCTCTGAAGGATACATCGTCGAACAATAACTGCCCTATCTATACCGCCACTCGTGGCTCCTTCAATCCATTTGATCCATCCGATCATGATAGGCTGACAACCTGTCGCCACTGAATCCGACGCAAAAAGGTGAATGCTACCATAATAATTGTAGTCTTACATCATACCCAGTCTCCTTCGACCTACCGTTTCCTGATTCCAATTATGTTGTGACATACACACAATGTTGCAAACTGGCTCATCCTAGACTAAGTCATCTGAGCGAATATGTGAATACTACGGCTACACCCGCAGACTTACAACACTTCCAACACTATCCAACAACCTTGTGAATGGTACGACTACACCTACAGACTTACAACACTTCCAACACTATCCAACAACCTTGTGAATGCTACGGCTACACCCGTAGACTTACAACACTTCCAAAACTATCCAACAACCTTGTGAATGCTACGGGTACACCCGCAGACTTACAACACTTCCAACACTATCCAACAACCATGTGAATGCTACGGCTACACCCGCAGACTTACAACACTTCCAACACTATCCAACAACCTTCTGAATGATACGGATACACCCGCAGACTTACAACACTTCCATCCTAACACAACCGTAGCCCAATGCCTTACCGCTAAGCTATCAATTTGAACGCATACATAGTCGAGCACGCACTCGACCGAACACCCGAACTGAACTCAATTCATAATTGGAGCCCCAACCTGCTTCTCCAAATTGTGCTATCAAGCCCCCAAGAAAACACGATTCACATGCTGGGGAGTTTTACCGAACTCCAACTCACACAACCCTCACCAAATAACCACTTGGCCCGCCATTTTCCTCGATGAGGATGAGAAACCCATCCTGGTCTCATACCTACCCCTGTCCTGAATACCTGCACGATTCTCCCCCACTTAGATTCAACTAAGTCCGCTTATCACATAAAAATTGAAGGATTCACAGTCCTTCTTTCGTTCCAATGATCAATCTGCTGACGACCGGTGCCTACCAAACTAGTGCACCATAAGTAACTCTTCCCAAAACAACACAACTCCTGAAAACCAGATAACACTTCTTGTATCCCAACAACATCAACAACTTCAGACGCTTAAAAGTGATATCACGCTCAGATCTCGTAGCCCAACTAACAGATAGTCTAACCAAAACGTCAGCAACAACTCTCTCTTCCCTCGGCGATCCTGAATTCTCTTCCAATCACAAAATACTAAGGCTATTGAAAACTAGACATGATTTCCTCGCACAAGCCCTTGATCCAACCCCGACTACACCCAAGATGACATTCGAACACTGGGAATCTGCTGTATATGTGGCATCCCCATTTCCACGACCAGAAAAGACCGGTTTTGTTTGTGCTTTGTTTGAAAATCAGAGTAACATTTTAAATAAAAGTGTT
Source organism: Lactuca virosa (assembly GCF_052849685.1). Classification (NCBI taxonomy): domain Eukaryota; kingdom Viridiplantae; phylum Streptophyta; class Magnoliopsida; order Asterales; family Asteraceae; genus Lactuca; species Lactuca virosa. The sequence goes on along the minus strand of NC_136428.1, from coordinate 308,952,588 downwards.
GCGGAACTCCTTACAGCTCAAGGTGGCCGTGAACACCTCAAGGTGGTCGAGAACCCTTCTTGGGCCGTGAACTCCTTACAGCCTCACATCTTTGCTTGTAACACTTCATTTGTAAGTGTTTCTTACATCCTAAGTTGTTTACATAATGCCTTAGAGGTTATAATTGCTAATTGAATGCCATTAATTTGCACAAATTGTTATTTAGGATTTGTTTTGTCCCGGGAACTAGCTTGTGAATCAATCATCCTATATCGAACATTCACTCGTATCACTCACACAAGGTGAGTTCATACCCCTGCAAATTACAGTTTTAAATGCTTTTAAAATGCTTTTAGGTGGAGAATGCAAGTAGAAAACAATATAAATGTGTTAAACACTTACATGTGAAAACGTCAAACAAAAGGATTTCTTATGCTTATTATTGTTGTAAAAATCATTTCAAAAACTCTTTTAAACTATTTTCTACTGCTTTTATTATCAAACTCATATTCGTGTATCTATTTACGTATAAGTATGCTTTAACGGACTTAGGACTATTGCTAAATACCTTGACTCATGTTCCTTGTTTGGTTGTGGGATTGGGGTAGGATCATTAGTCCGACTTTGGGCTAAATGATAGTTATACTTATTGAATATATACATGAATATTTAAACCCCCATTTTTAAGGAACATACTTAACTCAGTTGCTTATGTTGAACAATTGAGTCTTTTCTACAAATCAGTAACAGTCAAGCAAACATGCTAGTAAACTATAATAGGTATAGTTTAGAGGATCATTACATATTATTTCTAGAACAGAGAAACATACATGAGTCAGTATCTACATACTAATTCTAGATAAAAGAAACATATGATTCAATACATTCATACTATAACAAGAATAAGAAGGAACATACAACATAGTATAATAAGAACAAGGTAACTAAAATGTGAGATACTATTTCTTGATATAGCAATATACTTGGTATGTCACGTTTTGTAACCAGAGTCTCCTGGAGGGAGAGCGTGAGTTTGTGTATAGATCTATACGGGATTGACCATCCGTCACCTTGCTGCTAGCTACAGTGGGACCTGCAGGTCTACGCGTGACAAATGTCATACCATTTTCGACGCCTGAAGGACGTCGTGTTTTATACTAGTCAATCAAGCATTGTTATAACCTAATCACATTTAACCTAAATTAACCAATTTAGTTACAAGGTAGTTAATGCATCAGTAGCTTATCTTATCAATATGGAAAACTTTCATTTTATACTAATTCATGTACAAACATATATTTTTACAAGAGAACAAACAGACAAAACAGTCAGGTCTTGGGTAGAAGACTACATTTCACTCTTAGAAGAAAATATAGGATTTTCTAGGTTAAATTCAAACATTTTACTAAACAAACACAAACATTTTCATGAAACCAATACAGACCATTGAAATTAAATACTTATGCACTCACTCAACTCTTATGTTGATACTCTCTTTCAAGTTAACTTGTATTCTCAGGTCTCCAGTAGACAGGTACATAGGACTAGATTTTGAGAAGATGGAGCATGTTCCAGACTAGTCTTTTATTTTGATATATTTTTGGTGTCTTATAACTACTCACAGAACATACATGTATTAACTATTCTAATAATGCAATGGATGTTGTTGCTTGTTTTACTATTATGCATTGTTGTGATACTGTACACGACGTCCTCCGCCCCCGAATGTTTCCGCCATCTTGGTTTGGGGGTGTGACAGATTGTTATCAGAGCTAGGTTTATAGTGAATTGAGTATATCAACCCATAAAAGATATACAACTATAAACACATCGGGATTAAAACACTATGACCAAGAGAATATACGTTTTTAAATAATGAAAGATTTTACTAAAAGTATACATACATGCATTCATACTAGGATCAGTGTCATACTAGAACAGAACAAAAGTATTGCATTTGTTGAGCAGCACAAGTAGGCTTGGGGACATATAATCAAGTCTAGAATTGATATAGCCTAATCAACTATATATGCCCCAAAATTGATTAGCATGTTCCTAGGAATGGTTGTGGCGTGGCAAGAAGTCTAAAAACTTACCAACTCTACTACAATGAAACACTAGAACATACCATAAACTTAAAATACTATAGGAGTATTTTGTGGTACTATAATTACTTATGTGAAAACTAAAAAGGGTCTTTACTAGTAGGTCAATAGTTACTGAGTGGATACGCTAAGGTTATACGTGATTAAGATGTTATAGACTTAGAATCTGTGATCTTCGCTTTACTTCCTGTTCCTTGTTTGGTTGTGGTCTTAGAGTTGGATCACTTATCCGAAGGTCTATTCTATCGTGGTTATATATAACTGGTATGCACTAAGTAAGTATTGAAGGAACTGGTAAGGATCATCCTATAAATATCTTTAGTAATACGTCTATTATACGTCTCTTAAGCCTCTTTTCTCGCTTAGATAACATGGATGTATTCGATCTCCCTGGCGACCCGTACATTCCCAATCAAGGGGACGGTGGATGGCGCGAAGCTGAACCCAAAGAATAGAACCCGGTGGTGCCAGTGGAAGAAGACCCCGAGGAGAGTTCTGAAGAAGAGAAAAAAAAGGATGAGCAGGAGGACTCTGACTCAGAACCCGAGGTCTACAATCCGCCTCAAGTTGGCCAAAATCCTAACCCTCGACTAGTATTTCAAGGTCCGACGCCATTGTGGGCAGTGAAGTTAGGAACGTGGAGCCATGAACAGGGACAACCACCTCCCTATAATGGAGACCGAAGCTTCAACAACTTGAGTGAGGGTGGCTCGACTGACAGAGCCCTCCCTATCTTGGTTCGCCGTGTTGCTCACAATATTGAGCAAGGAAGGGAAACCATCGACCAGGTCATGGAAATCAAGGATAACTCAGGAGTTAACACAGTTCGTCTCTGCCACCTGTCTAATGACCAATGGTTAACCCAGACTCATACTGACGTACTACAGATGGAACTGAATGCCAGTCAATCTGAAGTTAGGGAACTTCGTCAGGGTCAAGTTGCATTGGAAAGGCGTGTGTGGGAAAGAGAACAACAACTGGCTGGATCCAGAGCATAATCTAGTACCAACCAAAACAACACTCCTCGCGAGTAGAGCTTACGCTACTCACTCTTTTGGATATAGCTTATGTCTACTTTTAGACTCTAGTATTATTTTCCTGTTTATATCTAGACCTTGAACTTTCAGTTCGTTAGGTGGTATGCTGTCAAGTTTTCCCCGTATTGGTATTTGTAGACCTATTACAAGGTCAAATTTTCATGAACTCTATACATCTATAATACCAATGACATTGACATGCATCCAATCCTCTTGGAAAATCTTTATCCAAATACTTTCATTTTCCTATTGATAACTCGCTATTGAAAACGCTCAGACAATTACATGTTGATCTATGGTGTTTTAGATCATGGAACACTCTCATTATTTTTCACTGCTAAATACTTACCATTATCTTCATCTTTGTAAACTTATAGTTGAAAGATACTTCCGCGTAGATCAAACAGAAACAATCCACAACCACCTCCACAATTCAATCCTGTAGTTTTTCAAGCTGCAGTGACCGCGGCTGTAACGACAGCCTTAGCACAGGTCAATGCTAGCGGAGCTAGCGGAGGTGGGACGGGTGTTAACTCCACCCAAGGTGACAGTCACGGGCATCCTAGGGAATGTTCGTATAAAGACTTCACCAACTACAAACCCACAGCCTTTAATGGCAATATTGGAATCATTTCCCTCTTGCAGTGGTTCGAGAAGACAGAGTCTGTCTTCGAAATATGCTCCTACCCTGATGGAAGCAAAGTAAAATTTGCTGCCTGCACATTCGCAGACTGGGCCCTCACATGGTGGAATATCCATGTCAAGTCACTTACTCTGATAGTGGCTAACGCGATAGGCTGGGGAGCTCTGAAAGAACTGATGATCGGAGAATACTTCCCGAGGGGCGAAGTCCAGAAGCTCGAACAGGAGCTTTGAGTCTGACCATGAAAGGCTCTGACATAGTAGCCTACACAACTAGGTTTAGCGACCTGGTGGCTCAGTGTCCAGGGATGGTCCCCACAGAGGCCAAGAAGATCGAGAGATACATTTGGGGACTAGTACCCCCATTTCAGGGGAATGTGTTGTCTTCAAACCCCGCTACCTTCGACAGTGCCAAACGATTGGCACAGCGACTCATCGACCATGGAGTCCGGACACCAGCAACAACCGCTGCTGTCCCAGAACCAGCCAAAACAACCGACAACAAGAGGAAGTTTTGGGACGGAAGGAAAAACAAATCGGCGCAGAACTCTGCCAAGAAACAACAGATTGTGGTTGTTCATGCCGCAACAACCCATGTTGCCCCTACGCTGGCGAAGTAGTACGCTGGGAGTTTGCCTAAGTGCAACAAGTGCAACTTCCACCACAACAGCCCCTGCCGGGAGATGCAGCGTGCCAACTACAGCAGGAAATGGCACAGAACCTGTTTCTGTAAGGCTCCGGCAAGGCCAATCACCCACGTCCCTAGTGCTGGAGCAGGCCATGCCTGCTACGGGTGTGGTGAAGTTGGACACTTCAAGAGGAACTGCCCGAAAGCAGGGAACATTGGTGGAGTAGCGAGAGTACTCGATATTGGCCATGAGGAAGTTGTGGCAGACCCTGCGGTGGTCACTGGTACATTTCTCCTCGACAACTCTTATGCATGCATACTATTTGATAGTGGACCGGAGAGGAGTTTCGTGAATAAAAAATTTACACACTTACTTAAACAACCATCTCAAGCAAAAAAAGAAACGTTCACCGTAGAAATGGCTAACGGGAAGACTGAGTGTACTAACGACATATACATAGGATGCGCCCTCTCTCTAGATAGCCATTCATTCCAAATCGACCTCATGCCTATCTCAATTAAAAGTTTCGACGTTATTATCGGCATGGATTGGTTGAGTCTTCATCGTGCCGACATCATGTGTTTTGAGAAAGCCGTTCATCTTAATCTACCGAATAGCGAAACCTTAGTTATCTATGGCGAAAAACCAGGAACGAACCTTCGAATCATCTCTAGTATACAAGCCCAGAAATACTTACGAAAATAATATCACACGGTTCTTGCTCACGTGGTAGATATGAGTCAAAAGGTGAAAGACATAAAGAAAATCCCAGAAGTACGTGACTTTCCCGACGTTTTTCCCGAAGAACTTCCAGGATTACCTCCACAACGGCAAGTCGAGTTCAGAATCCACTTAATTTCGGGAGCTACTCATGTAGCCAAATCGCCTTACCGACTAGCACCAGCTGAGATGCAGGAACTATCCAGTCAACTGAACGAACTGATAAGTAAGGGATTCATTAGACCAAGCTTCTCACCCTGGGGAGCATCGGTCTTGTTCATGAAGAAGAAAGATGGATCGTTCCGTATGTGCATCGACTATCGCAAGCTAACCAAACTAACCATTAGGAACCGATACCCTCTACCTCGGATAGACGACTGGTTCGACCAACTCCAAGGAGCGAACTACTTTTCAAAGGTTAACTTAAGATCTGGGTATCACCAGTTACGAGTGTTAGAGGAAGATGTTCCAAAAACAGCCTTCCGAACTCGTTATGGTCACTACGAGTTCGTAGTGATGCCTTTCGGATTAACCAATGCACCTGCAATATTCATGGACTTAATGAACCGGGCGTGCCGTCCTTACTTAGATAAGTTCGTGATCGTTTTCATATATGACATACTTATCTATTCTCGCAGTAAGGAGGACCATAGTCAACACCTATGACAGATCTTAGAAACACTACAAGCAGAGAAGCTTTATGCGAAGTTCTCTAAGTGCGAATTTTGGATTCGAAGAGTCGAATTCTTGGGTCACATGGTTAGCGAAGAGGGAATTAACGTGGACCCTTCCAAAATAAAGGCCATTGAGAACTAGTTAGCACCAAAGACGCCTACGGAAATTCGTCAATTTATAGGCCTCACTGGCTACTATCGCAGGTTTATTCAGAACGTTTGACCTAGAAAGGTGTGACCTTTGACTGAGAAGAGAAACAAGAGAAGGCGTTCCAAACGCTGAAGCAGGCCTTGTGCAATGCACCGGTATTATCCCTCCCAGAAGGGATAAAAGATTTTGTGGTTTGCTGCGATACATCCAACCAAGGGCTTGGTTGTGTTCTTATGCAACGAGGAAAGTTTATCGCCTATGCCCCAAGACGGCTTAAGACACACGAAGTCAACTACACTACACATGATCTTGAGTTAGGAGCGGTGGTATTTGCTCTGAAGATCTGGAGACACTACCTGTATGGTACGAAAAACACTATCTTTACAGACCACAAAAGCCTTCAACATATATTTGACCAGAAGGAGCTCAACATGAGACAATGATGGTGGGTCGTGCTACTAAATGACTATGAATGCGGAATTCGTTATCATCCCGGTAAAGCCAACATAGTAGTTGACGCCCTAAGTCGGAAAGAATACTCAGGTCGTAGAGTCAAGGCATTGACTATGACAATCCATTCACATCTGTCCACACGGATTAAGGAGGCTCAGCATGAAGCCTTGAAACCTTAAAATGTGGTAGGGGAAACCCTAAGAGGGATGGATAAGAACTTAGCATTCAAGGCTGACAGAGTCTTATATCTCATGGATCGGATCTGGACACCGAAGTTCAGTGGCTTCAGAGATGTTTTCATGAAGCAAGCTCACAATACTCGATACTCCGTTCACCCAGGTTCAGATAAGATATATCTGGATCTCAAAAAGCTATATTGGTGGCCTAACATTAAAGCTGATATTGCTACCTTTGTTGGAAAGTGTCTAACTTGTGCCAAAGTTAAAGTAGAATATCAGAAGCCCTCAGGTTTACAACAACAACTAGAGATACCTGAGTGGAAGTGGGAGCGGATTACGATGGATTTCATAACCAAGTTGCCCAAGACAACGGGTGGTCTCGATACCATATGGGTGATCGTGGACAGGTTAACTAAGTATTCACCCTTCCTGCCAATCAAAGAAACCGACAAGATGGAAAAACTGACCAAAACTTACATTAGGGAGCTTGTACGACTACATGGTGTTCCCATATCTATTATATCCGATAGAGATAGTAGATTCACTTTAAGATTCTGGCAGTCGCTACAAAAGTCCCTGGGAAATAGGTTGGACATGAGTACAGCCTACCACCCACAAAATGATGGACATAGTGAGAGGACGATACAAACGTTGGAAGACATGTTGAGAGCTTGTGTGATCAACTTTGGTAAAGAATGGGATATCCATTTTCTATTAATCGAGTTTTCATACAACAACAACTACCATTCAAGTATCAAGGTTGCTCCATTTGAAGCCCTCTATGGCCGGACGTGCAGATCCCCTCTGTGCTGGGCTGAGGTGGGTGACACGCAACTAGCTAAGGGACAAGTCCTTGACAGCACTCTCACAGGTCCGGAAATCATTCGGGAAATGACAGAGAAGACCGTTCAGATTCGTGAATGATTGAAATCCTCTAGAGACCGACATGTTGGAACCTGAAAGTGAACCTCTAGCAATCATAAGTCCAATCACCAATTCCGAAGTCGGCCAGTGTTCCCAAGTGAAGAGTAGTCCAGAATCTGTCCGGACTTGGAGAATAGAAGATGAGAAGTTCAGAAGTGAAGACATTCTGAAATGGACATTATGTCCGGAATGTGTGTTGATCCGGAGTCACTGTTTTTGTCTCTTTGTGTATTAATTATGTTTGTCTCTTTGCATGATTAGACATTTCATAGGACTTAGTATGTTTGTCAACTTGGACAATCAGAATGTAAGAATCATTCCTTTTATCCGGTCCTATGTATGTTTACTGGTTTGTACCATGTTTCACACACTCCTATTTATAGGAGGTTTCAATGCAAAGTTAAACGACGAATCTTTCACTCATTTTGGCATTTACTAAGTTACTTCAATCCCCTTTCAAACATTCTTCTTGTTCTTCATTTATTAACTTTACTTTGATCTTTATTCTCACTCTTCATTTATGGCTTGATTATTTGTTGAATATTTTAACTCAGACTTGACTGGACTATCCAGGCTTGACTAGAACATTTATTAGCAAGCAGACATTGATCTTAAGCATTCACTCAAGGTTTGAGTTTTTGAACCTTGTCCATGCGCATGAGATCTATCTTGCTCTCGCAATTAGTAGCAGAGCTTGATTGGTTGTCCTTTGAATCCATAAGATCAGATTATAGTTGGTTTGAAATTACCTTGGTATTTCAACCATTTCTGTGTTAAGGATAAAAGTTCTTCTATATACCACTTTTGCTTGAAGATATCTTAACTTCAATGGCTTCTTCTTATCCTCAACAAATGATTTCAATGCAAATCACAAATAGCGTGGGTGGCCCTACACATGCCCCACTGCTAGTTGTGGAAGAATATGATCACCGGAAAGTTAGAATGGAAAGATTTTTACTATCCAAAGAGAAAGGTGAAGAGATTTGGAGATCCGTCAAAGAATGTCCTCATGTTCCTTTAAGAACGGTTGTTAGAGATGCCGCTGCTCAGCTTATGGGTCAAGATGAAACTCGTCCAGCTCCTGTAACAGCAGATGATATTGAGAAGTTGCATGCTGATCAAGTTGCTTTCTCATAAATGGTGTTTGGTGTTCCTCCTTCACTCTTTGAGAACATTAAATTGTGCAAATCAACAAAAGAAATTTGGGACACTCTCCAAGACCTGACTGAAGGTTCAGAAAATATGAAAGACAAGCGTCTCACCTCAGTTGTCAATGATTTCGACACCTTCACTACCACTCCTGGTGAATCAGTAGCGTCACCCTCTAACCATTACTGAATCGTGGTCAACAACATGACTGCTCATGGGATTGTCTGAACTCCTTTGGAGTACAATCTCAAATTCATAAACAGTCTCGGCAAAGGATGGGGAAATGTAAAATCTTGTCTCTAAAGTAATGGTTCTTTGAAAAAGTTAAAGTTCTATCAACTCTTTGATGAACTTCAAGGACACGAGTCTAATGTTGCTCAAACAATAAGGGAACTCTCCGGAGGCCCTCATGCTCTTGTGAGTTCCTTTGAATCAACCATTCCAAACACATCCACTTCGGACCTTTTCAAACCAGTTATTCCATCTGTTCAATCCTCCTTACATGTCTTACCCACACCTAACTATCCAGATGATGATTCCGAAGACATGGAATCTGAACTACGTTTCCAACAGGAGTTTGCTCTCCTCTCTATGAAATACAAACGTACTTTCAATCCCTCTTACAAACCATACCAAAATCCGTTCCATGCTCCTCACCAAAACAATCCTCAAACATACTCTGCTCCGGAACCACAACCAACTCCAGAAAATCCTCCCTCATACAAACCGAACAACTCAAAACCAAACTCTACATCGGAACCACAACAGAATCCAAAATCCGATAAACCAAAAATTGTGTGTCACAAGTGTGGACATGCAAATCACTTTGCAAAAGATTGCTTGGCTGAAGCTCCACAAAACCCAAAGATCAAGGACTCTGCATACTACGCTCGAAGAGCTCAAGAGATGGCTGAGAGTGAAAAAGCTTTTGTAACTACTGTATCAAGGGATGTCGAAGGATATTGGTCATCCGGAGATGATGATGAAGAGCTCAAGAGATGGCTGAGAGTGAAAAAGCTTTTGTAACTACTTGTTTTGTCCCGGGAACTAGTTTGTGAATCAATCATCCTATATCGAACATTCACTCGTATCACTCACACAAGGTGAGTTCATACCCCTGCAAATTATAGTTTTAAATGCTTTTAGGAGGAGAATATAAGTAGAACACAATATAAATGTGGTAAACACTTACATGTGAAAACGTCAAACAAAAGGATTTCTTATGCTTATTATTGTTGTTAAAATCATTTCAAAGACTCTTTTAAACTATTTTAGATTGCTTTTATTATCAAAATCATATTTGTGTATCTATTTACGTATAAGTATGCTTTAACGGACTTAGGACTATTGCTAAATACCATGACTCATGTTCCTTGTTTGGTTGTGGGCTTGGGGTAGGATCACTAGTCCGACTGTCGGCTAAATCATAGTTATACTTATTGAATATATACATGAATATTTAAACCTCCATTTTTAAGGAACATACTTAACTCAGTTGCTTATGTTGAACAATTGATTCTTTTCTACAAATCAGTAACAGTCAAACAAACATGCTAGTAAAGTATAATAGGTATAGTTTAGAGGATCACTACATACTCTTTCTAGAACAGAGAAACATACATGAGTCAGTATCTACATACTAATTCTAGATCAGAGAAACATACGAGTCAATACATTCATACTATAACAAGAATAAGAAGGAACATACATACATACTATAAAAAGAACAAGATAACTAAAATGTGAGACACTATTTCTTGATATAGCAATATACTTGTTATGTCACGTTTTGTAAACAAAGTCTCCTGGAGGGAAAGTGTGAGTTTGTGTATTGATCTATACGGGATTGACCATCCCACACCTTGCTGCTAGCTACAGTGGGACCTGTAGGTCTATGGGTGACAAATGTCATACCATTTTCGACGGCTGAAAGACGTTGTGTTTTATATTAGTCAATCAAGCATGGTTATAACCTAATCACATTTAACCTAAATTAACCAATTTGGTTACAAGGTAGTTAATGCATCAGTAGCTTATCTTATAAATATGGAAAACTTGTATTTTATACTAATTCAAGTACAAACATATATTTTTAGAAGAGAACAAACATACAAAACAGTCGTGTCTTGGGTAGAAGACTACATTTCACTCTTAGAAGAAAATATAGGATTTTCTAGGTTAAATTCAAACATTTTACTAAACAAACACAAACATTTTCATGAAACCAATACAGACCATTGACATTAAATACTTATGCACTCACTCAACTTTTATGTTGATACTCTATTTCAAAATAACTTGTAATCTCAGGTCACCAGTAGACAAGTACACAAGACCAGATTTTGAGAAGACGGAGAATTTTCAACACTTGTCTTTTATTTTGATATATTTTTGGTGTCTTATAACTACTCACAGAACACACATGTATTAACTATTCTATTAATGCAATGGATGTTGTTGCTTGTTTTACTATTATGCATTGTTGTGATACTGTACATGACGTCCTCCGCTCCCGAATGTTTCTGCCATATCGGTTTCGGGGTGTGACAGACTTGTGTGCCTCCTCCAAGATCTTCTGTCTCACTCCTCCAGATACCGGTACCGACACTAGACTACACTATTTCAAAAGACCCCGACCATCCCGAACAAACAAGGGAATATGACCCCGAATCCGTTCTGTCTTCCAGTTCTCTTTCTTCAAACCCTCCACCTGAGCCTCCTTGATCATATCCAACAAGGGGGAAATCATCGTCATCCTCAAACAAACATCCCTAATCGGAGCACTCGCCACCTTGCGTCTCAAGTCACCGGCCACCACATTGGCCTTCCCTGGGTGGTACAAAATCTCGCAATCATAATCCTTCAGTACATCCAACCACCTCCTCTGCCGCATGTTAAGGTTTTACTGATCCATCAAATACATCAAACTTTTGTGGTCAGTAAAGATGGTGCACCGAACTCCGTACAAGTAATGCCTCCAGATCTTTAGAGCAAACACCACCGCTCCCAATTCCAAATCATGAGTGGGGTAATTCACCACATGAGGCTTCAGCTGCCTCGACGCATACGTGATCACATACCCCCTCTGCATCTAAACTGCCCCTAACCCTGAGATAGACGCATCACAATATACTACCAACTCATCCAATCCCTCGGGTAGGGATAAAATCAGGGCCTCACATAGCCTCTGTCTCAAGGTTTCGAAATCCAACTGTTGGTACGGGCCCCACTGAAAAGTCACATTCTTTTTGGTCAAGCGAGTCAAAGGTACGGCGATCTTAGAGAAATCCTGAATAAATCTCCGATAGTACCCTGCTAGGCCCAAGAAGTTAAGGATCTCAGATGCATTTTTCTTTATTTCTGACCGCATCACTACCTCAATCTTGGCTGGATCAACCAAAATACCCTCTTGGTTGAAGATGTGCCCCAAAAACTGCACCTCTCGCAACCAGAAATGACACTTTGAGAACTTGGAATAAAGCCTTTCCGTCCTCAGTGTCTCCAATACCTCCCTCAGATGCTGCCTATGTTGCTCCTTGGTCTTAGAATAGACCAAGATATCATCCATAAAACTATCACAAACCGATCCAACATCTGCCTACACACCCTGTTCATGAGGTCCATGAACGTTGTTGGGGCATTGGTGAGCCCGAAAGGCATCACCGCAAACTCGTAGTGTCCGTATCATGTCCTGAACGCTGTCTTAGGTATATCCTCCTCCTTAATCCTCATCTGATGGTACCCCGACCGAAGATCAATCTTGGAGAGCCAAGATGCACCTTGTGATGGGTTTTGAGCATTCTAACACTCCTATGGTGTACATGCAACCATAGAAACATTGGCTCTATGTTTTCTGTAATATTCATGAAAATTTGATTTTTCCAAGGTTCACATCCTAACTAGCATGGCATGGGGTACTTGTAATATAAAAACTAGTAGAATGGCATACCTTTCTTGTAGCTTGGATTCCTTAAGACCTTGTGAGCCTAGCATCCGAAATATGATGCCTCAAATGTTTCACACAACACCACAACACTTGGAATAACTTGAGAGAAGAACACTTTATCATAAAATTGGCTAGCCCTCTAGTTCTTGTCTTTGTGGCCAATTTTACTCCACATGAGGTTCTTTATATAGTGTGTCACATGTAGGGTTACGCCATGTAAACCCTAATGTGCATGGCTTTTCATTTCCCCCATGATCCATGGCTTATAACCTCCATGGAGCATCCATGGAGCACCCAATGGGTCCTAGCCCAATCTAGTGAATCATGAACCATAAGCCCACTATATAAGAATGAATGATTTACAAATCAATCCCCATATATTTAATTAGTCTCTTTTTGATCACAAAATTAAGTCCAAATTAATTCTTGATCAATACTAATTAAATAATATGATTTCATATTAATATATTAGAACTTATAATATATTAACAAACCGTAAGTGTCCTTTTTCTCATTTTGTCTATCCAATCGTTATGATGCCATGCAACCCAAATGGACCATGCCAAACCGGGTCAAGTACATACTAAATATAGTTATGGACTTAGACACCTTATCCAACAGTCTCCCACTTGGATAAGTCTAATAACTATTGTTATATGTATGACTTTAGGAACCGACCAGCAATCGTAGCTCTTTCAAAGTCTTGCGGAACTAAGATGATGATGCGCCATTTAAGATAAGTGATCATATAATCCTCTGTTCTAGATATCAGCTGGATAAATACATGGAACAATGTCGTACTTATTGTCCAGCAGTTTGTTTCCCGATTTCCGATTTGTTTGACATAGAACTAAACTGAACACATCAATTTGGTTCTGATCGGGCCCGACACATAGGTCCAAACAAAATCATCGAGGGGCCCAGATATCGCATTTAATCCTCCCAGGATTAAAAGGAACCGATAAACTTCGACTCATATGCTTGTACTAACTACTTGTTGAATCATACATAAAAGCACGTTTATAACATCGAGTTACCGATGCGTTTTCGTACAATCAATACACAACCAACTCATAATCAACAACTCATGTCTCTAGGTTTTAAGACTTATATGATATTATCATCTCACGATCACTCGAGATAAATTCCATGAAGTGATACAAGTGAGCGTGGGTTGATTCTAATACTCAGAACTTATGAGCACTCATGAATGTTGTAGAAACTTTTGCTATGTATAACATCTTAGTCATCTACAAACCCAATTCATGACAGTCTTGATTCATATCTACTTCCAACATATGACTGGTTGTGGAGAGTTTGAATAAAGTAATTATTCTGGAAGTCAAAACATGCAAAATTTGAAACAATAGTAAACAATTGACACAAGATAGCAACACTTTACTTATAAATAAAAAACAACTTTTATTTAATCATCAAATGTCAATTACATTTTACAAGTTTCAGATAAACTATCTAATTTGTAAAACTAATATCATCCTTCAGCCAGATGCGCCTCGCATGCTGCAAATGCTTAACCCTACACAGTCCCTTCGTGGGGGGATCTGTTGGGTTCTCATCCGATGATACCCTCTTTACCACGAGGAGTCCTTCCTCTATCCGATGTCTAATGAAGTGGTATTTTCTTTCCATGTGCCTGGATCTCCCGTGATCCCTTGGTTCCTTAGCTAAGGGAACTGCACCCTCGTTGTCACAGAAAATCTCCATAGGCTCCTTAATAGCTGGTACAACTCCAAGGTCTCGAATGAAGTTCTTTAGCCATATAGCCTCCTTTGTCGCCTCGCTTGCTGCTATGTACTCTGATTCGCAAGTTGCATCAGCCACTGTTTCGTGCTTGGAACTTTTCCAAGTAATTTCCCCTCCATTTAGGGTAAAGACCCAGCCCGACTGAGAGCGGAAATTATCCCTATCAGTCTGGAAGCCAGCGTCACTATACCCCACCACTCTCAAGTCATTACTCCCACTGAGTGTAAGGACCCATTCCCTAGTCCTCCGTAGGTACTTGAGAATATTCTTCACCGCAGTCCAGTGAGCCTTGCCCGGATTCCATTAATATCTGCTGACCATGCTCAAAGGAAAGGCCACATCAGGGCGAGTACAAGTCATAGCATAGGATACTCGACTCATCTCAGCTATCTCAGCCTCTGTGCTCGGGCTCTAAATCTTACTCAGTTTGGTGTTGCTCTGGATTGGTAAGTCACCTTTCTTGGAATCCTGCATGCTGAACCTTTTTAGCACCTTATCCAAGTAGGTACTTTGACTAAGTCCAATTAGTCTTTTACTCCCGTCTCTCAATATCGTTATCCCTAGGATATAAGAAGCTTCTCCAAGGTCCTTCATAGCGAAACACTTCCCAAGCCAGGATTTAACCTCCTGCAAGGTTAGGATGTCATTTCCTAACATAGGACTCATCTTCGCTCCTCGAAAAAACAAATTCTTTGATTTTCTCATCGAAACAAAGATTCCATCTGCGAGATGCTTGTTTTAATCCATAGATGGATTTCTCAAGCTTACACACTCTATTAGGGTGATTTGCATCGACAAAACCCTCTGGCCGACTCATGTAAACATCCTCAGAAATGCAGCTATGGCTAGCATAACCCTAATAGACTTAATCTTCGCTACTGGTGAAAAGGTCTCATCATAATCAACTCCCGGAGTTTGAGTAAAGCCCTTCGCAACCAGTCGCGCTTTATAAGTGTGTACATTCCCATCCATATCGGTCTTCTTCTTGAAGATCCATTTGCACCCGACCGTCTTACGACCCGGTACATTGTCAACCAAGTTATAAACTTGATTGTCATACATGGACTGAATCTCGCTGTCCATGGCATCTTTCCAGTTGGCAGATTTAGGGTCTGTCATGGCTTCCTTAAATCTATTAGGCTCATCTAAATTTACCAGTGTCCTATCACTGATAAATTCATCACCATCCGCAGTAATATGAAAACCATAGTAATTCTCAGGCGGATTGCTAACTATTGTGGAACGCCTCAGAGGTACGGATTCATCAACAGGAGTTTCCTCCTCAGGTTGATTGCTAGGGTTTGAGGTTCCTTCACTGCTTGACTCTTGAAGTTCTTCAAGGTCAATTTGCCTCCCACTGTTTCCTTGGCTTATAAACTCTCTCTCTCTCTCTCTCTCTCTCTCGCTTGCTATCTCTCTCTCTCTCTTTCTCGAAAGACCCCTATCCTTGCCACAAAGACCACATTCTCACTAGGTCTGTAAAAGAGGTAACCAAAAGAATTTTGTGGGTAGCCGATGAAAATACACCACTCACTACGTGGTTCGAGCTTGTCCTGAGTCTCACGTCTCACGAAAGCCTCGAAACCCCAAATCTTGATGTGGTCTATATTGGGAACTTTCCCAGTCCACATCTCGTAAGGTGTTTTGGCAACCTTCTTGGTAGGGACTAGATTAAGGATATGGGCGGCAGTCTCCAAGGCATACCCCCAGAATGAGATTGGTAACGAAGCTCGACTCCTCATGGAACGAACCATGTCTAACAAGGTTCGATTGCGCCTCTCAGCCACACCATTCAGCTGTGGTGTTCTGGGAGGTGTCAATTGTGAAACAATTCCACATTCCTTAAGCTAGTCAAGGAACTCTGTACTAAGATACTCTCCTCCTTGATCGGGTCGGAGCATCTTAATGTTCCCGCCCAGCTGCTTCTCCACTTCCTGTTTAAACTCTATGAACTTTTCAAAGGTTTCTGACTTATGCTTGATTAAGTAGACATAACCATATATATTGTAATCATCAGTAAAAGTCACATAGAAGCGGTTAGCATCCCTTGTGGCGGTTCTGAATGGTCCACATAAATCTGTATGTATAAGATCCAACAAACCTTCACCCCTAGCACAAGTACCAGTGAAGGGTGACTTTGTCATTTTTCCAAGCAAACAAGACTCGCAACTGTCATCCGACTTTAAGTCAAATGACTCCAAGACTCCAGCCTTTTGGAGTTGGCCTATACGCTTCTTGTTGACATGTCTAAGACGACAATGCCACAAGGATGCCTTATCCAAACTAATGGAAGAATCGATATACAACACATTATTTCGTAAGTTATCTACAACTGACACAGTTTCATATACACCATCACAAGTTAATGCTTTAAAACAAAGAACATTATTATAAAAGCATTAATACCACCTTCATGTATATCTTTTAAGATTTCCAAAGCTTCGTGATCTTCTAGGTATTTTAGGTATGGCCATGCCATAGATTTTTTGTATAATACTCCTTGGATCATCACAAAGAAGGAGACCCTCATTTTGAATTCTTTATCGCTCTTTTTTTCTTTTAGGATCATACCCTTCTAGAGGTATTCTATGATAGGTTGGATCCATGATCTTGTATTAAGTTGCCAATCCTGAATGTTTGATACAGGATCTTGAACGTCAAGATCCTGATGGGTGGATTGGAGATTTGGATCTTCAACTGCTGCGATGTTAGCAGCTTGATCGGGCTCCTGGGCAGTGAGATCTTTTGGCATCTTGGTTGGATCTTCTATTGCTAGGATCATTACATGAACTATTGGGATCTTGGTTTCTGGTGGGTTCTTGAGGGAAGATCCTGGATTGGCTAGTGTGTCTGCTTCGACATTGTCTTCTCTAGTAAGTTGGATTAAACTAATGTTTGTAAATTCTAAGGCTAATGTTTTAAGTATTTGATGCTATAGTTCTAATCTTTCTCCTTTGACTGGATAAGATCCATTGAAATTGTTAGTTATTAATAGTGAATAGGCATATACTTGGAGATCCTTGATATGAAGATCCTTATCTAGGTGTAGTCCAATGATTAGTGATTCATATTCTGCTTCATTGTTAGTTGCGTTGAATTCACAACTAACTGCATGGGGTAGGATGTCCCCTTGTGGTGATTTTAGTATGATCCTAAGGCGTGTTCCTTTGAAGTTAAATGCTCTATCTTTAAAGAGTATCCATTCACCCATGTTTTTTTCTTTCTAAATTCCTCGAATTTCTAATTGTACCTCAGCTTGTAGGTTATCACTAAAATCAGCCACAAAGTCTACTAATGCTTGTGACTTTATTGCTGATCATAGATCATATTTAATGTCATACGTGTTGAGATTCACTGACCATTTAATTAGTCTACATGGTTTCAGGATCTAAGAGACTTTTACTTACATAGTAAACAGCATGCTGATCTCCGTCAAGATCCTTGGCCAGGACTATACTAACGACATTGTATGAAACTGAGCGATAAAGGAGGAGCGGTTCCTCATCAAGTGGTTTCACCAACAGTGGCATTGAACCTAAATATTTCTTAAGATCTTGGAAGGCGTCTTCATGTTCTTTTGTCCATTCAAAATTCTTGTATCTCTTCATGATATCATAGAATGGTTTGCACTTGAGATGAATCTATTCAAGGCTGCCAATATTCCTATCAATATTTAGATATCCTTGGTTAAGTTAGGGATTTTAGGTTGACTACATCTTTGATCTGCTCCAGACATGCTTCTATTCCTCTCTTAGTGACCATGTAACCAAGGAACTTGCTTGCTTTCATTCCAATGTGGCACTTGAATGGGTTTAGCTTAATTTTGTATTCATCTAGTATGTTCAAAGCCTCTTCAAGATCCTTGAGGTTATCCTTTGCTTTTTTGGATTTTACCACCATATCATCAATGTATACATCTATGGTGTCCCCCACATTGTCTTTGAATATTATTTTACTAGTCTCTGATATGTTGCACCTACATTTTTTAAACCAAAGGGCATTGCGATATATCAATATATACATGTGAGGGTTATGAAGGTAATATCTTCTTTATCGGATGGCTCCATTTGTATTTGTTGAAATCCAACTGAGGCATTCATGATTGTTATCAATTCATGGCCTACTGTGGGAAGCCTTACTAAGATCGGTGTAGTCCACACATACCCAACATTTTCCATTTTTCTTATGTACTACCACTACGTTGGCCAATAACCTTGGGAATTTGACTTTTTTAATCATCCTTATCTTAAGAAGTTTTTGAGATTCCTCTTGGATGATTTGGTTCCTTTCAGTTGCGAACTTCCTTCTCTTTTGATGTATTGGTATGAAAGAGGGATCTATATTAAGATTGTGTGTTATAATTTCTTTGCTTAAACCTGTCATATCTTCATGTCTCCATACGAAGGTGTTTCTTATGTCCTTTAGGAACTTCACTAGGCCTTGCTCAAGTTCTTCAGGTATTGAGGATCCTATAAGTACTTTAGTGTCAGGATCCTAAATATTTGAGGACACTTCTTTTACGTCTTGTTCTTTTGCTTCAAATACGCCCCGTTCCCATTTCTTTAATTGCTATTGTTTTCTCGGTATTGTGGAGGGCTTCATTGAAGCTTTATAATATTCTTTGGACTCTTACTGGTCACCGATGATCTTTATTGTCCCCCAAGGGGTAAGCATTTTGATGCATTAGTGGTATGTCGATGGTACTATTTTCATGTCATGGATATATGGTCCACCTAATATCACATTGTAAGAGGAAAAAACATCAATAACACAAAAGCATCGCATAGAGTCTATCCCTTCGATGTAGACAGACCGTTTGATCTCTTTAATTGTGTGCTTTGTTTCACCGCTAAATCCTATGAATATTGAGGATTTTTTTGATTATATCAAATTTAGGGATGTGCATCCTGGTCAAAGCGTCTAAGAATATGATGTTTATTGCTGCTCCTCCGTCTACCATGATTCTTCTAACAAAGTGATTGGCGATGTGGAGAGTTATCAACAGTCCGTCGTGGTGAGGATCTTAGACATTCGGTCTATCTTGTTCAACGAAGGTGATTTCTTACTCATTTGTTATCAAAGTGTTCTTCTAGGGTCTTTCTTATTTCTCTGCGTTGGATAATTTAGCATGTATTTTAGTTACAGAGTAAGAAGTTCAAACAATATTAGAACCCCCAAAAATTACGTTAATTACATTGGCGTCTGAAGGAGGGGATCGTGGTTTTTCCAGGATCTTCGCTGGATCTTGATCTTTTTCTCGATATTTTTCTTTCCTTCTTTATAGGATCTCTTTAAGATATCCTTTTCTCAGAAGATAGCTAATTTCCTTCGTAAGGGCTATATAATCTTTAGTGATGTGGTAGAAATCTTTGTAGTATGTGCACTACTTAGATTTGTCTTTCCAGCCACTTGATTTTTCTCATTTCCTTGGCCACCTCACCTTCTCACCATGATCCTACATAGAAAAGATAAGACATGAAACATACATAGAAAAATAATAGCCAGTGATCCTAAGGAATTCATCCTCCCCCTTTATTATAAAGGGCACTAACCTTATTATGATCAAGTTTTGAGTATGGCTTTAGCTTGTAGATCTTTGGGCAGAGGAATCAGCCATCCTGTTAGGATTTTGTATGAATTTGAAGTGCTGGTTCTCTTCTGGATTTCATAGTCTTCTTCTAGTCTGATGAATCTCAACACTCTACTTTTGACTTCATCCATCCTCTTGCATGGGGTCATCACAAAATCTTCGTAGAAAGGAGAATCTTTCTTTAGACCCATCTTAAAAGCCTCTACGGTAGTGAACATATAAATATCAGGGATGTTGAATCCTCCTTGCCAAACCTCTTTACAAAATTATTAAGGGATTCCTTAGGATCCTAGACTACTCGATAAAGATCACTAGTGATCCTCTCGAATGTTAAGTTGTAAGAGAACTGGTTATTAAAAAGGTTAACTAGATGAGAAAAAGAATTAACGAAATAAGAAGGAACATTGAGAAGCCATTTCAAGGCTGATCCTGTAAGGGTTGAACCAAAACCCTTGCATAGACAAGCCTGTTTAAGATGTAATGGGATGGGAATGATTTTCGTTCGTTCTCTGTATTTTGTTATGTGCTCCTCAGGATCTATAGTTCGGTCATAGGGTTTGATGCTGGGAGTTTCAAAAGGTTTTGGGACTTCAATGTTGTTAGGACCAAGATCCTTAACCCTATTTAGGCTCCTAAATCTTCAAGATTTTTCAGGATCTTGACCCATTCTTAGGATCGTGACCATTATTATTTTATTTTTCTCACATGTGTAAAAATGGTCAATAAGTGCCTCATTCTCAATGAAGAATCACTTTAACCAGGCTTAAGGCCCAGGAATACAAAGTCAAACAACGTGAATATGTTTATTCAAGACGATCTTATAAATATCAGACTTATTGTTACATAGTCTAGACTATAAATACACATTACAAACACGATTAGCTCTACTGTTACACTTGTACTTATATTATCTTCATTACTTCTGTAATTTCATATTCAAATCAATAAAAACAACAAGGCAAGTGATCATTATCACTTCCCAAGGTTTTATGTCGGAGATCCTATAAAGGATCAAGGGCTTTCCTTGTAACTCAATTGTCCCATTTTGATTACTATTCGATATTTGCATTCACTTAAACACCAGATCCTCTCATATAATTTGGTTGAATAATACTTGATGAATTTTTGGCCAAAACAATTGTTATGGGCGATACTTCAGGTATAGGTTGAAATACTCTAGGTACACTCGAGATCATTTACCTTAGTCGCTGAACTTTCATAGCCATGACTAGACTTATCCCCGCATCAAGATCCAAACAATTAGTATTAAAGGTATTATCTTCTACAAAGTTACCAACATCTTTGTTTTTAGGAGATGAAATTTTCGTCAAGATCTAGGATCACATGAGTTTGATGGTTTTGGGTTGCACCCCCAGTCGGAACAACGGCATATGTTGGGGCTTTAGTCTACCGATGATTCCTTGAGGATCCTAAATTATCAATATTTATGACCTTGGGTTGCAAGATCGAGGGTGCTGCTTCTTGAAGTTTGCAGATATTTTCTCTTATTCTTTGTATTTCTTTGAATAATGTCCTGTCGTTGACTCACTTTTTGCTTCAACATCTTCACCATGGATAAGATTTCGTTCTTGGACTTCAAAATGGGAGGAGCCTGGAATCCCTCGGACCCTAGACTTCGATGGCTAGTGACTGGAGAGGTGGTATCCTTTGAGGCATTTAATGTTTTCTTCTGACCAGGAGGTCCACTTGGAGGTGATCGAAGATTTTTAGAAGAAATAGGAGGAACAAAGGAAGAAGATAAGGTTGATCATGTAGGCATGGTTTTCTGAAGATTATGAGCACCACAGCCCCACAGTGGGCGCCAAAATGTTTTGTTTGAAAAATAATCAATGAGGTACCAACATAGTTGTATGAGAGGTTGCGGTGTTACGATTAATGTGAATGTGAAAATGAAGTTAAAATGACATCAATGATCAAATCTTTTGATCCTTGCTAGGATCTTCGACATAAAACCTTGGGAGGTGATAATAATCACCTACCTTGTTTAATCTTATTAATCAGAATACAAGTTACATAAATAATTTTGAGAACACTAGTACACATGATTTTGTAGCTCTATTCGTGTGTTTGTACGATTTTTACATGTGTATCTATAACCTAAGTTGACTAACTAGATGTTCGATATTCTTGGGATCTTCTTAAACAAGGTTTTGCACATTGCTTTGACCTAGTAATTCTGTATTTTTATCTTGACTGGAGCGATTCTTCAATGTATATGTGTTCTTTGTTTACCATTTCTACACATGTGAATAACAAACAAGAAATATATTTGTTAATCTCGTTAGAAAATAGCATTGGTAATATTCAGGATCTTGACTCGTTAACACATTTTTTTTGGGATCGTGACTTCTCTTTAAGATCCGAGATCCTAGACAAGTTTAAGGATCTTGACCCCTAACTATATATATATATATATATATATATATATATATATATATATATATATATATATATATATATATATATATATATATATATATATAGACATACACACACGCTAACATTTCAACCTAACCCACCCATACACCTGATAGTCATGTACACTATCAACTACATCTACATACCCACACCCGATACAAAAACTCTACTTTATAATCATACCCTTACACCTATTCTCATGATGTACACTCTCAACATCACACCCAAATACACCAAAATCCCACAACACAAACCCTACCTCACTTACACACACACACACACACACACATATATATATATATATATATATATATATATATATATATATATATATATATCTATATATATATATATATATATATATATACATATATATATATATATATATATATATATATATATATATATATATATATATATATGTGTGTGTGTGTGTGTGTGTGTGCATATAGGTGATGGAGAATAATGCTAGTAGACATAATAAGTCCGATAATAATACTATAAATAACAATATCCTTTTGGGTCACACACAAGAACAAAATAAAGAAGAACTGAAAAGATATTTATCTTAGGGAATTGTTTACTTAATTGATTAATAGATTATTTAATTAATTAGAAAACATGGAGAATATGCTAGAGTTTTGCGTGTTGGGTGCGATTACAATAGTGGAACTCTCCTGTAGGTTCTCTTGTCGAATCAATTAGTTTGTCTAAAGAAGAAATCTAATGTATGTTTTTTTGTCTATTGGGTTCTAATAAGTTACATGGATTAGTTGAGTTTAGATTCTTATGTTTCTAGTGTTAGATCAAATTGTTTGTTGTTTCTGTTGCCATATTGTTTGTACTAATGAGGATCGAAACCCATCAATGGTACTAGAGCATAGGCTAACTCATGTCTATTGCACTTAGACTTTGTCCTTTGACTTTTTTAGGTTTTGTATATGCATGGTTTCTGTTTTAAATTGTTTTAAAAGTCTAGAAATTTTCCTTGATTGAAAATGAGTTCGTTTATGCTTGAAACACGACGTGTTAGTCATTCTTCCTCTTCCCCACAACATAGCTGGTCCTCTACCACATTGTAGTATAGCTGGTCCTCCACCACATTGTAGTATCTAGATCGCGACTGTCTTGATCGCTACATCGTGGTCTCTACCTTGCCACGTCGTGTTTTGCACATGAGAACCTAAATAATAATTTAATTAAATCGTGTGCTTTCTGAGTGCCACGACATATCAGATCTTTCCCTGCTTCGTGAAACCTGAAGTTCCAGATTCTTCTAAATTGTTTTTATTTTTGGTTGCACATCCTTTTCAATTTAAATCACATACAAACTAGCATTCATACTTAAAGATAAAGTTACATTTGATTTAAATTATAAGATTATTTAAAAGACAAATGATTATAACTCATATAAATAAATTGTTGGCTTTTTAGTCAATAGAATTAAAGGACATATAATCCATAATTAATTAAAAGACAAACGATTAGAAGTCATATAAATTAGTTGTTGAGTTTTTAGTCAATAGAACTAAAAGACATATAATCCACAAATGTGTGTGTATATATATATCTATCTATATATATATATATATATATATATATATATATATATATATATATATATATATATATATATATATATATATAGTAAATTAGTATTTATATGTATAACATTAAAATCAACATTGATCTGTCCCATGTTTCTTAACGTGCATTGTTAGTCTTACCACGATTAGGTTCATCCACTTTATTGCTATAGGGGAGGTTTAAGGTAGGTCTCTTTGATTCTTAATGAGGATGGCTTTTAAGTGACATTCATTGCTACCCACCCTCACTGCCTTCTTGAATTTGAAGTGTAGATACAGAAAGGGTTTGATAGGACAGTTGTGCAAAGTTAAAAGTATTTACTTAATAAAGTCATAAAACAAAATCCAATTTTATATTAATAATGTGAATCTTATGCTTCCCATGAAAACTACGCCTTGTCATATATTCTTCTTGGTGTTTTGCGTGGGTGGTTTACCGAGACGTCAAATAAGAATATTATCATAGTAAGGTATACGGTGATCGCGATTCCCAAGCGTTACTTGAGCTGAATTTCATGTAGCTTCGCATGGTCGATCCACCATTTTGATTCATGATCATCAGCTAATCTAGTCATGAATGCTAAATGAGCATAAGAAGAGATTAATATGTTATTGACATAGTCAATAACTCATGAAAGATCTTGGAATCTCATAAAGTTTGTGATTGACAATTTTTTGTCCACCTACATAGCTTCTTGGTGTGATTTTTGGCTAATCCACTTCACATCATGGAATGAAATATGGATCCTATCCTTATTTGAAATAATTTTGTAATTGGGTATTTATTCATTAAGGATAAAGAAAACAAACTGAGGTTTAACCATGAACTGAATGATGTCTTAAAAGTATGCACTAATAGTTAACTGCTATAAAATCTTCTAAAAGGATAATCTATAAGGATTAATCAATCTTGTTCATGTTTTGAGAATATTTCTCTTAAACAAAAACAAAGATCCTACCTTTAGCTATAGGAAGGAGCAAGTATCATATACTTATTACATCAGTAGCATTGATGCTATATGGAATTCCATCAAGATAGGAATTAAGTATGGAAACATATTAACTCGGTAACCTATGAATATAATCAAATGATTCTGATTTGATATAAGAAATATGGAAGGATCCATCTTAGAAAATGTTAAGTGTACAAATTAAAGCAATATGGATTTCCATTGTGTTTAGAGGTGACTATGGTGACATAACCAACTAGCCAACTAGTGCATATTATCAGGTGATTCTGATATGAGCTTTTTGGAAAGATCTACTATGAAACTACGTTGCATGTTAATAACTTTTGGAATTAATATGGAAAAAAAGAGAGACTCCACGTTTCAAAGAACTAAGTACATTGATAAGACTAAGGAAACATGGAATTTCACTTGTTGGAATTGTTTATGGTCAGGTGATATCGACTTAGCATGGACAGCTGGAAAAGATCCATCGTGGAGTTACATAGCATGTTGAGAACCTTTTTGTAACATCCCGACTCCCATGTAAAACATTTATATATTTATATTTTTAGGGTTGACTGAGTGACTCGCCGAGTTGGATGCCCAACTCGTCGAGTAGAGACGGATTGGCCACGTAGGTTTAATGACAAACTCGACGAGTCAGAGAGCAGGCTCGCCGAGTTGGCGCCGTGTGAGGAAAGCCTAAATCTCCGAGATTGGGTCCTATTTTAAAGGACCTTAAGCCCCCATTTTCGGCTCACCAGCCACCCTACTCCCCTGTGTGAAACCCTAATCGTTTTAGTGAACTAAGAGAGAAAGAGAGAGGCTAATCTTGTGGTTTTAGTGTACTTTTGGAGGAGAAGTGAGGAGCATCAAAGCTTGGATCAAGAGGAGGCTTTTAGATTTAGAGAGTTTTTAGGGTTTTCTCCCATCCATCTTGTGTCATTGAGTCATTTGTGCATGGCTTGAGGTTGGAACCTCAGATCTGGACTGTAGGATGCCTTGTGATTCCAAAGACTCGAGCTTCATTGAGCTAGACGCAAGCTCTTGTGCATCTAACCCTTGTTGGAGCTTGTATTGGCATTATGAGCCTAATATGCCATGCATGAACGTAAACCTTGCAGCTTTACATGATATTCGAGCCTTAGGAAGATAGATCCGGAGTATGGGGCATCATTTCTGCCTTAAAACGCCTGAAGGAGAATTCGACTTAAGGGACTTGACGAGTTGATGAGCCGACTCGAGGACTCGGTTAGGTTTTGCCCCGATGAGTCTGAACACGATGTAACTCGGCGAGTTGAGTTGGACTTTCATGAAGGTTCTGAGGGAACGAAGGGACTGAACGAGTTGCATAGATGCACTCGACGAGTCGGGTTAACATGGATTGTGGACTCGAGTGTTAACTTCAGTTGACTTTAGGGTTTGGTCAAGACAGGGATTATTGAGCCTATGGAGGGTTAGAATGGTCTTTTACCCCTTCCAAGAGTTAGAGAGAGAATAGCCTTTAGTTTATTAAGAGTTGTGATTGGAGTGTTAATTAGAGATAATTATCATATGTGTTAGGCGGAGGCTAGATCGGTGATTCGTGTACGAGATTCATTTGCTTGCTTACGAGGTGAGTCTTCTCACTATACTTACATTAACTGGTAATTTGTGTGATCAGAGGGTCTTGTATGCTATTATCGAGTATTGTTATATCCTGCATTATCTCTTTGTGATTTATGTTGTGTATTATTCTGAGCTTTACTGAGTTAGGACCGGAGGGTCCACCCGAGTTGTGGGACCGGAGGGTCCCACTGAGACACATTGACCGGTGGGTCTTATTTGAGATATAGCAATGAGAGGCTAATGAGATATGTGTGGTATTTTGGGGAACTCACTAAGCTTCGTGCTTACCGTGTTATGTGTTATGTGTTCCAAGTACTTCTCAGGATCGCGGGAAGGCGCTGACTTGATTGTACACAAACCTGAGATAGAATTTATGTTTTGTTGATCCTGGTATTTATCGAAAAATTTATGAATTTGTGTTTTGACAATTTGACATTTGTGGTTTTTGGAATGTGATACGGAGAATTATGTGTTTTAAAAATGAAAATTTTGTTTGAATATTTACGGTGTTACAAGTTGGTATCAGAGCCTTGGTTTGAGGGATTCGGATGTACTTTCGGGTATGTTTGAACTCAAACTGAGGATTTGAGAAAAAATTTCGAAGAGAAATGATTTTTCTAAAACGAGAAAAGAGTTTTTAAGAGAAAGAGGAGGAGGATCAATGTGTACAATCAGCCAGAGCCCGACAGTGATTCCCAAAATACCATTACTTTTTTGTATTATGAGATATTTCTGAGATATTAGAGTTTCATGCTAGACGATAGGCTTGGTACTTTAGAATTTAGAGCTATATTTTCCTGATTCATGATGCCTTAGCCTAGGATATGCTATGGAGTGATCTTATCTGTTATTTGCTCTGTGTGAACTGAGTGGGAGAGACATACCAAGAATCTTTTAGAGAGAATTGAGTGATCTAGGAGAGATACCTAGATGAGCATAGAGGAATCTACCAAGAGAATAGTTTGAGATCCGCGAGGGATAGAGTACTGTGAATTAGGATCCTAGGAGGAGGATTTCGGATGACTACATGTTGGTGTGGAAGGTAGAATTGGGCCCGTACTACTGAAAACACCAGATCTGTATGCAACCCAAGTAAGAATCCTTGGGATACTAAGGAACATGTAGGGGTGGGGAATTGAGTGTGAGTATGCTCGATTGAGTCTCTGATTATTTTCGTGTTGTGTTTCAGAGACATTATGGTGGGTACACTCCAAAACACAGGGAGCACCAGTGGTACCAGTGATGAGGAGATCCGCAGGATCATCCATGTCGAGGTGGGCGCAGCCATCAGAGAGGCCATCCTAGAGATGTTTGGGTCTATTAAGACCACGTTGATTGAGACCTTCGATGAGCGCTATGCTGCTGTTACTGAAGCTGCTGCTGCCGCAGCCACCGCAGCCCTTGCTGCTCCGAGACCTCAGGGGGGTGACTCGTTTTTGTTTCGGGAGTTCAGTGTCACACCCCCGAACCAGACGGCGGAAACGTCTGGGGGCTTGTGTGACTATAAATTGAAATATCATCACAATGAATATACATGAAACATAACACAATCGTCACCAACATTACATATTACAACTGGCATTGTTCACATCAAGTAGATTGTTTTACATTACATAATTCGAAAATGTAAATTGTACGATAATTGACATGTGCATAAAGAAATCCCAAAATACTCTTGATGGTTCTTCAGCTTAACGATTACCTGAGAATACAAGTTATTTTGAAAACGGTCAACATATATAATGTTGGTGAGTTCATAAGCATGTTTGATTGAAAAACTTTGTATTGGGAGTATAACCCAAAAAATCCGATATTTTCTGTAAAATTCTTTGAAAAAGATGTATTGACTAAGTATAAATGTATGTGTGATTTTCATTGTAAAATCATGTGTAAATGAAAAATCCAAATTCCTTGTACTGTATCTGTAATGAGAAAAAGGTAATGAATGATTAATAGTGTTTCCCCTAGAAAATCCGATATTTTCTGATTAATAAAACTGTTATAGTTCTTGCATTATCGTATAAGTTGTTTTGTATTGACACGATCGAAGGGTTTAATCTCCGAAATGCTAAAATGGTATTGGATCTCTATGTGAGCCGTTATAACCATGCATGATAATGACTAAATTGCCTGTCTTGGCATTTTTCCAAACGCCGGTATTTGATCAAGGTTTTGTCGCCCTAGACTGGCCTAGTCTAGCTGTAGCGAACAGCTAAGGCATAGGGGATCACCCTGTATAGATATATACACAAACTCTCGCTCTCCCTCCAGGAAAAACTCTAATTATAACTATAGGCTACGGCCATACACTCAGTGATGTCAACCGACAAGTCCCACTCGATCCCAGGTATTTCCACATGAATACATATAACGTTATATGTATTTAGTTTACAAACACTAGTTCATATATGGATGTGAATTGATAAAGCCCAACAAAACATGAAAAATGACACTTGTGGCCCATTAGACGTGTAAATTGTTTCAAGGCTTGTTAGGTATGCAGAAGGACATTTAAGGCCCGTTAAGCATACAATGAATAGTTCAGGCCCAATTATCATGTAAACGGGCCACTAAGGCCCAATAAACATATAAAGGATAATTTAGGCCCATTAAGCGTGTAATTGGGTCACTAAGGCCCAATACACATGAAATGAATATATTGGGCCCATGAAATGAATATATTGGGCCCAATAAGCACGTATAGGAAATACTAGGCCGAATATTCGTACCCTTATTGTATTTCGTTTATTTGATGTAGTATGGTTCGTTTAGTCGGAAAAATTTATTCATAATGTTATGAAACTCGAATGTATTGTTATAATGTTATTTCTAGCGTGATACGTCAAAAATTCTTTAATTTGAACTTGTTTTTAATAAAATTACACTTTAGGTCTCTTAAAATGTCATTTTTGGTCCATTTTTATTAAAAATAACATTTTAGTCCATCAATTTATAAAAAATTGTATTTTCGCCCCAAATGTTTAGTAATTTATGGATTTGACCCAAAAATACATATTTTGACTTTTCGGACCCATTTTTGCAGAAAATTACATTTTCAACCCCTTATTTGCGTAAAATGACATTTTCGGCCCATTTTTGGAAAATTAACATTTTTGGCCCAAATTTTGAGATAAGTGTTATTTCCAGCCCCTAATCTCGTTAATTTTCGGCCCATCTCGTTTATTAACATTTAGTGAGGGTACTTTTGCTTCATTTGATCTTCGTGTTCCCATGTGAATTCCGGTCCACGCTTGGCGTTCCATCGAACCTTCACAATTGGAATGCGGCTTTGCTTTGTACGCTTTACTTCCCTATCCAATATCTTGACTGGTTCTTCGACGAACAGGAGATTCTCGTTGATCTCGATCTCTTCTAGAGGAATGAAAAGAGTTTCATCTGATAGGCACTCTTTCAGATTCGAGACGTGAAACACGGGGTGTACGTTGCTAAGCTCGACAGGTAGCTGCAACTTGTAAGTCACTGGACCAATCCGGGCAAGAATCTCGAACGGCCCAATGTATCGCGGGTTTAGTTTTCCCTGTTTCCCAAAGCGGATCATTCCTTTCTAAGGAGAGACCTTTTATAACACATGATCCCCGACTTGAAATTCTAATGGCTTTCGCCGCTTGTCAGCAAAGCTCTTCTGTCGGTCTCGCGATGCTTGAAGTCGAGCTTTGATTTGGATTATCTTTTCGGTCGTTTCACGGATGATTTCGGGTCCTATAAGATCACTGGCTGGCGATTTCCCTTTTTCTAGCTGGGTATCACCCACCTCGGGCCATCATAGAGGCGATCTTCATTTACGACCATAGAGAGCCTCGAAAGGAGAAAACTTGATGCTCGTGTGATAACTGTTGTTATAGGAGAATTTGATCAGAGGCAAGTGGGCGTCCCAGGATTTGTCGAAGTCAATCACGCAAGCTCGAAGCATATCCTCGAGTGTCTAGATGGTACGCTCGCTCTGACCATCTGTCTGTGGGTGGTAGGGTGTGCTCATATCTAGCTGTGTTCCCATTGCCTTTTAAAGAGATTGCCAGAATCTCGAAGTGAATCTGCTATCTCGATCCGAGATAATAGACACTGGCACTCCATGGAGTCTCACGATCTCCTTGATGTGGACTCGGGTCAGCTTTTCCATCTTGTAGGACTCTTTTATTGGTAGGAAATGAGCGGATTTTGTTAATCTATCGACGATTACCTAGATAGCATCCAATCCGTCTGCTGTCTTTGGCAATTTGGTCACGAAGTCCATCGTAAGCCTTTCCCATTTCCACTCGGGTATCACTGGATGTTGCAATAATCCCGAGGGCTTTTGGTATTCCACTTTCACTTTGGGGTAAGTAAGACACTTGCCCACGAAAGTGGCTATCTATACCTTCATATTAGGCCACCAATAATGTTGTTTGATATCCAGACACATCTTGTCTGACCCCGGATGAATAGAATATCACGTCTTGTGGGCTTCATGCATGACTACCTCTCTGAATCCCCCAATCTTAGGAACCCAGATTCTGTTCATGAAGTAGTGAGTTCTGTCCTCTTTAACTTCAAATCCCTTATTTATTCCCCGTAGGGATTCGCTAGCGACATTCTCTGTTTTCAATGCGTCCAATTGAGCTTCCTTGATCTGTGAGGTTAGGTGAGATTGAATGCTGATTGATAGAGTCTTCACGCGACGACTTGAATACTCCTTTCGGCTCAGGGCATCGGCTACCACGTTAGCCTTCCTTGGATGGTACTTGATCTCACACTCGTAATCATTTAGCAACTCAACCCATCTCCGCTGCCTCATGTTTAGTTCCTTTTGATTTAAAATGTGCTGGAAGCTTTTATGATCGGTGAAAATGGTGCACTTGGTACCATAAACGTAGTGCCTCCAAATTTCCGAGGAGAAGACCACTGCTCCCAGTTCGAGATCATGGGTGGTGTAATTCACTTCATGGGTTTTTAGTTGCCTGGACGCATATGCAATTGTTGGGTTTTGAGCATTCTAACACTCCTATGGTGTACATGCAACCCTATAAACCTTGGATCTATGTTTTCTCTATTATACATGCAAATATTAACTATTCCAAGGTTTCATCCTAACTAGCATATTTTGAAGCACCTATACTACAAAGTTCTAGTTAGATGACATACCTTTTGATGTAGCTTGATGTCTTCAAGCTTTAAGAGCTTAGGCCCAATAGTGTGGAAGCCTCAAATGGAATCACAAATCACCAAAACACCTTGGAAGAACTTGAGAGAATATGTATGCACACTAAAATCGGCCCACTCTTATTTTCACACACTTGTGCCAATTTTGTGAGCCAAGGACCCCGTTATATATTATGGAGGATTATGGTTACATCGATGTAAACCCTAATACCCATGACCTTTCATTTACATAGGATCCATGGGTTAAAAGCTCCATGGACCATCCATGAAAGCTTAGCCCAACCTAAATGAACTTGGCCCATTCCATATATATAAGAGTCCATATTTAATTAGTTCTTTTTGATCACTTAATTAATTCTAAATTAATTCTTGATCAATACTAATTAAATAATATGATTCCATATTAATATATTAGAACTTATAACATATTAATATAAATCATAAATATACTATTCTCAAAAGACTATCCAGATAAATTGTGTCGGTGAAGTGCAACCCAAATGGACCATGCCGGGTCGGGTCAAGTACATACCAAATATAGTTATGGACTTAGACATTAATCCAACAGTCACCCACTTGGATAAGTCTAAAACTATTATTGAGTATGACTTCAAAACCTAACTGGCAATCGTAGCTCTTAAAGCCGCTGTCGAACTCTGACCTTGTCAATAACTTATGCATTAGATAAGGGATCATATATTCCTTCATTCTAGATATCATATGGACTGAGACATGGATTATAATCATTCTCTCTGTCCATTTGTTGTTTCCCGATTTTCGATTTATGATGACTGACTGATTGAACAAATCAAATCAGTCCTGGCTTGGCCAAGCACTCACATGTGTCATCGCTAAATCATCGAGGGGCCCACAGATATCGCTTTTATCCCGAAGGTAAAAGGAATGGATAAACTTCGACTCATATGGCTTGTTCTACTACTTGTTGAATCATACACAAAGGCACGTTTCATAACATTGAGTTACCAAATGTGTTTTCGTGCAATCAATGTATAACCAACTCATAGTAACAACTCATATCTCTAGGTTTGAAGAATATAAGATATTATCGTCTCATGATCACTCGTAATAAAATCCATGAAGTGATTCAAATGAGCGCGGGTTGAATCCAATACTCAGAACTTATGAGCACTCGTGAGTGTTGTAGCACCACTTTGTCCACCAACTTGGACCTCTACAAACCAACCCATGACAGTCTTGATTCATATCTACTTCCAACATATGACTGACTGTGGATGGTTTGAATAACTTAATCATTCAGGAAGATTGACTTAGTTATTCTGGAAGTCAAAACATCCAAAGTGAAACACAAGAATAAATGAATCAAATATGGTATCAAACCCTATGAATATAAATAAACACTTTTATTTATCACCATACTGATTACTCATTATTCATTGTTTCGGTTTTATCAACTTTATACTTGAATTAAAAATACTAGTTGTCCCATGCTCCAAGCATGTACACTATGTTTTTCTTAAACAATGGCTTTGCCATACACCAAGTATGCACTCTATGTTTGTCTATGATCCTTACTTTGTGAAATAAACCAATTGAATATAATTTCAATGATTCTAATTTCACACTCCCAAATCCTTATAAAAAAATGTGAGAATTTCAAATTCCTATCATTTATCGAAATCTGTTTAGATTTTAAACTTATATGCACTGACCCTCCTGTCATGAATATGTACAAAGTCACAAAGACTTGTCAACAGTCATTATAAGGTATTCCAATGGAGATCAACTCCATGGAAACTAAGTCTCATATTCAAAGTACATTGCTTTGGACATGCTTCTTGCATTTAGTTTTCTAATCATACACAGATAACTTCCACCTATGGAGACAACTCCATATTCTCATTTTGACTATCACTTCTGAATAAGAGATGTCTCTTTTCAAAATATGTCAATGTGGTCCTTCCAAAATTAGCACTATACTTCCAACTGTCCCTAAGCAACCAATCTTTGGTAAGCCTCAGATTGTCCTCGACAATTGCTTAATCATTTTAGTCATATCTAATTCTAGACCTTTTCCCTTCTTAATGCCTCTGGGCATTTGGAAAAATTTAGAAATGAGAAATATTATAGCACATGCAATCGATCCTGTACCCAAAGCAAATGGTACACGATTCATGATGTCTCACATAAAGACATGATTCTAGACCAGTCTTTTGCTACAATATTTTTTATTTGCCATGTTTTCAAAATTTGACTATGAAGAGGGATGCCGTAATCATAATCGAATTTTGAGAATGCAATATATAGAATTTCCTTAAGTTGAACCAATCCAACATGAAATTCATATATATATTCTTGACTAAAGATGATTAAGGTCTCAATCTAAGCCTTTAGAACTGGAATGAAGTATATCCTCTCCCTTAAATATAGCAAAACAACTTTTTCAATCCCTGCAACCTCACGAATTGAAACTTTTGTTTTCTATAACTAACATTGCTAACTTGCAACACTAACAATAATTATCATGCTCCCACTAACATGATGATTATTAGCATAACTCTTATGCTCCCACTAGCTTTGACATGTACTCAGAAATCAGCTGGACTTCTAGAAATCAATACTTTATTGACTTTCTTACCAAAGTTCAGATTTCTGATACGAGATGCTTTGATAAAACTTTATCAAAATCATACACCTTTCCTTAGATAGCATGCATGTGTGTCTAAACAATTTCAGAACTATGAAAAGGGATGTCGTAATCATAGTCTCAATTGTTTAGACCTTTTGCCATCTGCTTCAAATCTACTTAGTGGAAGTGTTTCCTCACCATCATTTTCATGAATCGGAGAGAAACCTTATGACCCTTAGATTTTATGGTGTATGTGTTCTTATCCATGTGAATCGTCAAAACCATAGTCACAAGACAAGGATAATGACAAATCCAAACTCATATGGACTTAACTTCTTGCCACCTGGCAGTACAGGGCCTGCCATTGCTTCCAAGTGGTTATGCAACCAATTGAGAACTTTCAGAACTCCTATGCAAAGCCAACTTTAACTGGAATGGGCACAGAATATGTCAAAACGATAGGTGATAAACCTCAAGTCGTGTGCTAGTGTAGAACCTCAGGTTTTATTCTTGATTAGTTCTTGAAATTCTTTTTAGGATCTTTAAGACTCCCACTATCCTCTTGACATATAAGACTATCTTGCCAAATATTCAAGAGATAGTGCGGATTCTTTATCAAGACAAACACTTCACACAATTGGCCTTAGTTGGTCTTTGTTTTATCCAAAACATCACAACTTACCAATTTCAAATGTACAAGAGTAGGACACTTTTACTCTTACATTTGACAAGTGTTTTAAACCTTTCTTTAAGATATGTCACTCAAGTTACAATCTTGGAGTATGACTCTAAGAATTTTTTTGGAACGAAGTATGACTCATCTTCCTGATCTAACCATTTCAACAATTCATGACTCCTCTTCTTAGTCATAATAATGCACTAAGATGACCTTTAGAGGACTAATTGTGATATGATTTCTAAATCATTAAGATGATCACAAACATGATACTAAAGTACTCTCCCATCTTTTCAGATTTGAGAAACTTTTATCTTTCTGCCTAATTTGATTCTTCCCATTCGTTCTGCCATACATTGAGACTTTTCCAATGTTTCATAATTATACTTAAACTTGTAAGTATAACCATATTTACTAAACTTTAGTAAATCAAATAGTCTTAACGAGCTTTGTGGTGGACATGACCAGTGCACAAGAATGTGTACTCGATCCCTTTAGTCCTTCACTTGACTCACACATCCATGTGAACAAGTAATTAGTCTTGATTTTCCAATGTTTGAAAGTTCTCATTCATCATACTATTCAACTTGCATGATTCCAAGTTTCGGTCCAATTGAAACTTGGGCGATGAGGAACTTTCCTGATTTGGTAAATTTAGACACTACCACAAATGAAAGAATCAAATCCATTTTCCAATATTGATGTCAGTGGAATCATATAAGCAACAATTTTCCACAAATGTCATTGTAAGGATACTTCAAATAAATAAAATTAAATAATTTTCTTTTATTTTAAAACTTTGCGGAAAAACTTATCCTTACAATCCACATGGAAAATTGTTGTTATCTATTCCTTAGCAATATATCATAACTTCTTAAGCAACTGCTCAAAATTCTGATGCGATCGAAATCCACCTTCGCGGTCAGAATCAACATATACTTCCTTTAAGATTTCTCTCTATTCTTTGATTCTTAAAACATCAACATGTGACCCAGTCACATCATGTAATGAGGATCTCAGAATAAAACTTAACAGAGTTAGATAATGGGCTCTACCTGATGTAGAGTCAAACTTATTGACTTTAACATCCTTAGGTAAATTTGGCAGCTTTGCAATCAACGCCCCTTCCTTTGGCAAAATAAACATATGGACCCTTTGGTAATGGGACTATCTCAGACTTAGCCTTTCTCTTTACCATTTGGTCAACGGGGTTGACTATGGCCAATCCCTTTCCATTGGGAAGAGAATGCTTTTTCTGGATTTCCAGTGTCACCATTGTCACTATCCATAAAGTTTTTGGGAAGTTGATCTTCTAATCAAATTTGTTTTACTATCGTTCCAAATCATTGCTGATTCAGCAGCACCAAGCAAATAGATATGATCATTAAGGTTCATGTCATAGTCTGTTTCATAGTAGTCCCAAAGGAACTCACTATGTGACTTAGAAAGTGATTGAACATCCAACTTTCTCAAGACTTTGAAACCCAACTCTCCCGGCTTGTCAATATGTGACTTCATCTCTAAGATGTGATCACACATAGACCTTGCTTGCCATTAGGGCTTGAGTGACCTTGAACTTGTGGGTTAAGGATAATAATTGGAGGAGGTGGAGGAAGTAAAGTTCCAAGAGATTTGGGAAGATCATAGATGTCTGAACTCGACATCTTTTGGGAGATATTCAAGATAGTTGATCTAAAGTCCTTAATATAACACCGAATATGAAATATTAAGGCTAGGATCCAACAACCTATTTATAACTGGAAGAGGGATGCCGTAATCCGAATTATAAAATAGTTGAAGGTAGGTAAATGACGATTTACCAATTTCCACCATGAAAAACGAAATAATTTAATTAGGTTTTTTTACTTGGATTTGAAACTCCTAGATCTTTTGAGATTCATTGAACTTTTCAATGGCATGTTTCAATCTCGAGTGTGCCCTTCAGGTTTTGTGTCTGGGATGCCGAGGATCACAAAACAAGGTGTGAAGTAACCATGCAAATATACTTGGTACCCTTAATATTTACCCCTCAATCGATATGCCGGTTAACCACACGAGCTCCACCGATACTACGATAAATATTAAGTTACCCTTTGCCTACTTTGTTAAATCCAGGTTAGTGTGCCGGTTAACCACACACGCTAAACTAAAGGTTTAAACAAATTGCAAAGTGTAATTTCATGGATTAGCACCTTATTCACATTTTCCTAAGTAACTAAGATTGGGAATTAATAAAAGGTTTAGTTACTTAGTATTTATCATTAATACTTTTAATGAAGAGAGAATTATAGTCATTGTCCTACCTGTTCGGCTAACGACCCTCCACCAGTCAAGGAAGCGGTGGGTGAGAGTGGACACCCATTAAGCTGCCATTTTATAGGCAACAACCTTATACCCCCCTTATAGACCGGCTTCGTGAATGAGGCCTACTAATGGTAAGACGACTTGCTCTTATACATATAATATATTAAACTTTTAATATTATAATAGTATAAGGGTGTATTTTAGACATTTAAAATACTTGATGGTTTAATCTATTAATTAAACTAGACTTTTAATTTAATTAAACTCAAACCATATATTTATGGATTTAATAATACTCTTTTAATTAAACGCTTTAATTAACTATTAATAAAGTCCATAAGAGTTAATTTGAACTATTCAACAAAACATCATAATTCCAATTATAAAACTCAAAATTAAAACCATTTAATTAATTGTTTAAGTTATGAACCCAAGAGTTTTAGAATTCAATTCTTTTTTTTCATAAAAAACTTTTCTCAAATTCCAAAACTTGAGGGCAAGTTTTGTAATTCTTGAAAACCTTTGGATTCCATAACTTATGGAATTAATGGTGTTTTATGATGAAACTTCCCATGTTCCATAACTTAAGAACAAGTTATGGAATTCTTTAAAACATTAACACCAAATTTTGTAACTCCATAAAAACTTTGAATCGAATTTTTTTTTTTAAAAAAAACTTTCATATCCATAACTTATGGAAGTTTCAAAAACCCTTAAGATCACAACTTTAAAAAAAACTTTTGAGCTCCAAAATTTTATGACAAAATTTGTAACTCCTTAAAACATTTAGATCAAACTTTTAAAACTAATAAAATAATCATATCATTTTATCTTTTACTAAATTTGACCTAATTCAACTCATATAACAAATGATTCAAATTTTACAAATAATTCGTTTTTCACAAAACAAGTAATTATCTTAAAATTTGACAAACATCATGTTTTTTTTTCCTTTTTTTTTTCCAAGTTGAAAATAAAACATTTGCATCAATATAACAGAAAACAACCCATGACTCTGATACCACTGTTGGGTTTTGAGCATTCTAACACTCTTATGGTGTACATGCAACCCTATAAACCTTAGATCTATGTTTTCTCTATTATACATGCAAATATTAACTATTCCAAGGTTTCATCCTAACTAGCATATTATGAAGCACCTATACTACAAAGTTCTAGTTAGATGACATACCTTTTGATGTAGCTTGATGTCTTCAAGCTTTAAGAGCTTAGCCCCACTAGTGTGGAAGCCTCAAATGGAATCACAAATCACCAAAACACCTTGGAAGAACTTGAGAGAATATGTATGCACACTAAAATCAGATCACTCTTATTTTCACACACTTGTGCCAATTTTGTGAGCCAAGGACCCCTTTATATATTATGGAGGATTAGGGTTACATCCATATAAACCCTAATACCCATGACCTTTCATTTACATAGGATCCATGGGTTAAAAGCTC
Source organism: Lactuca virosa (assembly GCF_052849685.1). Lineage (NCBI taxonomy): Eukaryota > Viridiplantae > Streptophyta > Magnoliopsida > Asterales > Asteraceae > Lactuca > Lactuca virosa. The sequence goes on along the minus strand of NC_136428.1, from coordinate 308,913,855 downwards.
CATGGACCATCCATGAAAGCTTAGCCCAACCTAAATGAACTTGGCCCATTCCATATATATAAGAGTCCATATTTAATTAGTTCTTTTTTATCACTTAATTAATTCTAAATTAATTCTTGATCAATACTAATTAAATAATATGATTCCATATTAATATATTAGAACTTATAATATATTAATATAAATCATAAATATACTATTCTCAAAAGACTATCCATATAAATTGTGCCGGTGAAGTGCAACCCAAATGGACCATGCCGGGTCGGGTCAAGTACATACCAAATATAGTTATGGACTTAGACATTAATCCAACAGCAATTACCTTCGCGCGTTGCTCAGAACACAACCTAAACCTTGATTCGAAGCATCACAGTAGACTACGAAGTCTTCGGTTCCCTCCGGTAAGGATAGCACTGGTGCACTACAGAGGGCTTGCTTCAAGGTTTGGAAGACACTTTCTTGCTTCTCAGTCTAGTTGAAAGGCACGCGTTTTTGTGTCAATAAGGTGAGAGGTTTGGCTATCTTGGAGAAGTTTTGAATAAACCTTCGGCAGTAGCCTACAAGGCCCAAGAATTGGCGAATTTCTGTTGGTGTTGTCGGAATTCCCCAGCCTTCGATGGACTTGACCTTGGATGGATCTACATGGATTCCTTCCTTGCTGACAACATGTCCTACGAAATTTACATTGCGGAGCCAAAACTCACACTTGGAGAGTTTCGCGTTCAACATTTCAGCCCAAAGGGTTTCTAAGATCTGTCGGAGGTGTTGGCTATGCTCTTCCTTGCTTCGAGAATATACGAGAATATCATCGAATAAAACGATCACGAAATGTAAAGGAATGGGCGTCAGACTCGATTCATGAGGTCCATAAATGCAGCGGGGGCATTTGTTGGGCTGAAGGGCATCATGACGAATTCGTAATGACCGTAACGAGTTGGGAAAGCAGTATTAGGAATGTCCTCATTTCGGACTTTGAGTTGATGATAACCGGATCTCAGATCTATCTTTGAAAAGTAACTAGCCCCTTGAAGCTGGTCAAATAGATCATCGATTCGGGGAAGTGGATACCGGTTTTTGATGGTGAGATTATTCCATTCCCTATAGTCAATGCACATCCTGAAGGATCTTTCTTTCTTTTTTAACGAAAAGCATTGGGGCTCCCCATGGAGAGAAGCTTGGTCTTATGAATTCCTTTATCCAAGAGTTCACTTAGTTGGCTTGACAATTCTTGCATTTCGTCAGGAGCCAACCTATAGGGTGATTTGGCGATCGGAGTGGATCCAGGCACTAGGTCGATTCGGAATTCGACTTGTCTTTCTGGGGGTATTCCCGGGAGATCTTCTGGAAACACATCCGGGAAGTCACATGCCACTGGAATGTTTTGAATGTTCACTTCCTCTTTGGTGTTATCCACCACATGAGCAAGGAACGTGTAGTTCTTTTTATGTAGACACTTTTGTGCCTTGATACACGAGATAAGACGAAGGTTTGTGCCGGGTTTATCTTCGTAGATTATTAGGGTTTCGTGATTAGGAAGATGAAGGCAAACGGCCTTCTCGTAACACATAATATCGGCATGATGGGGGCTTAACCAATCCATGCCAATTATCACATCAAAACTCCTAATATTTATAGGCATCAAATTTATGTGGAAGGAGTTTTTGTTTAGTGTTAACGTGCATCGTATATAGATATCTTTAGTTGTTTCAGTTTTCCCATTAGCCATTTCCACCGTGAAGGCATCGTTGAGCTTCTGGGGTTGTTGATTTAGCAAGTATTTGAATTTATTACTAACGAAACTTCGCTCCGCCCCACTATCAAATAAGATGCATGCGTACGAGTCGTTAAGTAGGAACGTACCGGTGTCAACGGCTGGGTCCTGCACTGCTTCACCCTGACCCATTGTCAGCACTCTCCCTGCTGCTCCTGCCCCTTGATTGTTTGCGTTGGGGCAATTACGCCTAATATTCCCGGTTCTCCCACATCCGTAACAGGTATGACTGGCCCCAACATTGGTGTTGTTGTTATTGTTTTTGTTGTTGTTTGGCATCTGGTTTTGTTGAAGCCGAGCCCTACAATACTTTGCTGTATGGCCCTTCCAGTTGCACCTTGTGCAAATCATCTCTCTGCATTCCCCATGATGGTGGAAGTTGCATTTGTTACATTTGGGAAGATTTGCTGAGTACTTCTTTGGGGCATTTGGCGTGGATGAGGCTGGAGCATGTGGTGTGGTGGTAGCTTGAGTTGCAGCATGGACAGTCACAATTTGTTGTTTCTTTGATGACTCGGAGTTATGTTTTCCCTTTCGCTTGTTGTTTTTCCTTTTCTTGTTCTCACCTTCCTTCTTAACCTCCGCTTCTACTATTTTCGCACCCTTTTTGTTGCCATGATCATACAATTTCTTAGCTAGCCTCTTGGCGCTGTCGAACGTCTCCGGGTTTGCCGCAATGACATTTCCTTGGATAGGTGCAGTCAAGCCCCAAATAAATCTCTCAATCTTTTTCCCTTCTGAGGTGATCATTCCGGGACACAAGAGAGATAGTTCACTAAACTTGGTTATGTATGCATCGATATCGGAGTTTTGAACCGTGAGGTTCCATAATTATTGTTCCATCTTCTGGATTTCGCCTCTTGGACAGTATTTAGCCAGCATCATTTCTTTGACCTCTTCTCAAGGCAACGCGTTCGCCACCGGGAGTGTCATGGCCCCTATGTGGCCATTCCACTAGGAGAGAGCTTGATCAGTAAATGTGCAGGCTGCGAACTTGACCTTGCATCCATCTGTACACCCGCATATTTCAAAAACGGATTCCACTTTCTCAATCCATCGCTTCAGGGCTATTACGCCTCATGTTCTATTAAAGGCTCGAGGTTTGGCGTTGGTGAAATCCTTGTAGGTGCAGGTTCTCGTGGTTCCGTGGTTTGTTCCTTGATTCGTGCTCCCGACTCCCTGCCCGTTGCCTTCTCCATTGTTCCCGTTGCGAATCTGCGCAAGTGATGCAGTGACCGCAGCGGACACTGCTGCCTGAAATGAAACCGAGTTTATTTCAGGCAGGGTTGGTGTTGTGTTGTTTCCATGGTTGGGTCTTTGAGGCATCTTTTTGTCACAGAACGGAAAGATGTTGAGTGCATATTGTTTTGCGAGTTTAGAATTCCATAGACTCGGCGTATCAAGTGTGTATTTAAGTAATTCCATGAATTAACATAAAGCAAGGAAATAAAACACATAGCAGATAACAACATCATGATTAAAACATAAAGCATTTTCATTAATACTAATTGTTTTAATACATGAAAATTTGCCAGAAGGCATAAAGTACATGGAGAAATATAATATCCGACAGCATGACGACCCTATGAGTAGTGTAATCACTTAAACATAAGGTCGATAGTACATAAAGTAAAACAGAGAAATGGTAATCGTAACAGGAGCACATGAATAGATGCTAGCCGCGGCGAGGTGGGTTTGGTGGTGCTGATGATGAGGTGGGGGCGCCTTGAAGTCTAGCCAGATGACGCTCGGCGTCCTGAAGTCGGGATACCAACGCTGCCTGACGCATCTGGTAGTCCCAGACTACCTCGTGCGTCATCCTCTCCGTACGCTCCATCGCGGCTCTCATGACCACCATTTGGCCAGCGGTCGCCTGCGCCTGCTCGCCGATATCGCGAGTCCTCCTCACTATCACTCATAAGGCTCGATCACCGGGTCCACCGTGACTCAGATCGTAAAAGTTCCGGTCCATACCAAATGGGGGTCGCACTCCCTGCTGGCGGCTCCATCTCAAGATGTCATGTGCCCATGGAGGCGTGGGTCCATTGGGGCCCATTCGGTATGGGGGCACCCTAGCCATGTAAGGAGGGTTGATGACCTTGGACCCTGTGTCCGAGTCATCTGAGTTGCTGCCCTCTGCCTCCTCCTCGTCCGAGTCGGCTAACGGCCCTGCTAGTCCTCCTACGGGCTCCTCTTCATATTCACCTTCGGGTTCCTCCTCGGGTTCCTCTTCGGGTTCTTCTTCGGGTTCTAGCCATCCCCCATTTCCCTGATTGGGGAAATAGGGATCCCCAGGGTGATGAAATCCCGCCATAAAGTCTGCACGAGGGGGGGTGTAAGACGTTGTAAATTTTTTAATCACGTATGCATATGGTATTTCCGAAAATACTCCTATAGTATTTTAATTATTTATGTTTGAATTCCTGAGAAGTTTTGAATATGAGGTAAGTTTCTAGGTCAACTTCCCGCCATAATTACCCCCAAACAAATGTCGGTCATGTTTTGAATAAATATAGTTGATACAACTATATTTACCCCCAATATAAGCACATAACTGCCCGGGTTTAATCACAGTGTTCCATTTCCCTTAGAGACTTTTAAGGTTAATGTTTTAGATGCACTTTATTCAGAGTGTTTTAAGCCCATTGTATTTATAGTTGCATATCATGTATGGTTAGATATGCTAGTTCACTATAAAAAATGCTCTGATACCAATCTGTCACACCCCCGAACCAGACGGCGGAAACGTCTGGGGGCTCGTGTGACTATAAATTGAAATATCAACACAATGAATATACATGAAGCATAACACAATCGTCACCAACATTAAATATTACAACTGGCATTGTTCACATCAAGTACATTGTTTTACATTACATAATTCGAAAATATAAATTATACGATAATTGACATGTGCATAAAGAAATCCAAAAATACTCTTGATAGTTCTTCAGCTTAACGATTACCTGAGAATACAAGTTATTTTGAAAACGGTCAACATATATAATGTTGGTGAGTTCATAAGCATGTTTGATTGAAAAACTTTGTATTGGGAGTATAACCAATAAAATCCGATATTTTCTGTAAAATTCTTTGAAAAAGATGTATTGACTAAGTATAAATGTATGTGTGATTTTCATTGTAAAATCATGTGTAAATGAAAAATCCAAATTCCTTATACTGTATCTGTTATGAGAAAAAGGTAATGATTAATAGTGTTTCCCCTAGAAAATCCAATATTTTCTGATTTATAAAAATGTTATAGTTCTTGCATTATCGTATAAGTTGTTTTGTATTGACACGGTCGAAGGGTTTAATCTCCGAAATGTTAAGATGGTATTGGATCTCTATGTGAGTCGTTATAACCATGCATGATAATGACTAAATTGCCCGTCTTGGCATTTTTCCAAACGCCGGTATTTGATCAAGGTTTTGTCGCCCTAAACTGGCCTAGTCTAGCTGTAGCGAACAGCTAAGGCGTGGGGGGTCACCCCGTATAGATCTATACACAAACTCTCGCTCTCCCTCCAGGAGACTCTAATTATAAGTACAGGCTACGACCATACACTCAGTGATGTCAACCGACAAGTCCCACTCGATCCCAAGTATTTCCACATGAATATGTATAACGTTATATGTATTTAGTTTACAAACACTAGTTGATATATGGATGTGAATTGATAAAGCCCAACAAAACATGAAAAAGGACACTTGTGGCCCATTAGACGTGTAAATTGTTTCAAGGCTTGTTAGGTATGCAAAAGGACACTTAAGGCCCGTTAAGCATACAATGAATAGTTCAGGCCCAATTATCATGTAAACGGACCACTAAGGCCCAATAAACATGTAAAAGATATTTTAGGCCCATTAAGCATGTAATTGGGTCACTAAGGCCCAATACACATCACATTAATATATTGGGCTCATTAATCATGAAAACGGATCACGAAGACCCAATAAGCATGTATAGCAAATATTAGGCCCAATATTCGTACCCTTATTGTATTTCGTTTATTTGTTGTAGTATGGTATGTTTAGTCGGAAAAATTTATTCATAATGTTATGAAACTCGAATGTATTGTTATAATGTTATTTCTAGCGTGATACGTCAAAAATTCTGTAATTTGAACTTGTTTTTAATAAAATTACACTTTAGGTCCCTTAAGAATTAAATTAACATTTAGAGGCTTATTTTTACATGAAATGTCATTTTTTGTCCATTTTAATTAAAAATAACATTTTAGTCCATCAATTAATAAAAAATTGTATTTTCGCCCCAAATGTTTAGTAATTTACGGATTTGACCCAAAAATACATATTTTGACATTTTCGACCCATTTTTGCAGAAAATTACATTTTCAGCCCCTTATTTGCGTAAAATAACATTTTTGGCCCATTTTTGTAAAATTAACATTTTTGGCCCAAATTTTGAGATAAGTGTCATTTTCAGCCCCTATCTCGTTTATTCTTAGATTTGGCTCGAGTTTTGATTAGATAACATTTTAATCCCCAAACATTGATATTTTTGCAATTTGGGCCCAATAGGCCGTGAGGCCCATATTAAGGACCAAAATGCCAAATTTTGCACTTTTGACCCTTAGAAAAATATGGTTGTTATAAAAGCTCACTTTTAAGCTAATAATATACTCTTTTAGCCCCTATAAAACCGTGGGTGTCACTCTTGACCCCAAACTTTTGTTTATTTGCCAAAAACGATTCCTAAAGAAGATTTTGTTTTGTTTTTCACAACTTAGGCATTTATAACACTTTTAACATTGTAGTATGATGTCTAGAGTGTTTTTGTTTATGAATCTCACTTATTTTTGTTAGAGTTTTATAGATCCATCGAGTTTAGCAGACAAACACAACAAAAGCCAAGAAAAATCACACATAGCATGCATAAATGTTTAGATCTACACATAAACACTTGTATTCTCCCCCAAAAACATGTAAAAACCGAAAACAAGGGGGGTATAAACTCACCTTTGCTTGTTTTTCTTGGTTTTGAAGAAGAATTGGAAGAGGTTTCGGTTCTAGCAAGCCTTCATTGAATAGATCTCGAGCTTATGGGGGTTTTCTAAGAGTATGATCACAAAATGCTTAGAAGGAGTGATCTTAACATAAGAATGAAGTTATACAACTTGGATATTTAAGGACTTACCAATGAAAGATGATTTTTGGTGAAGATCTTCTTGAAACACTTAGAAATCTCAAAAATTTGGATGGAAGGAAGGAGGATGTTCTTGAGTGTTTGAGAGAATTTGCTTGAAAGATTTTTGAGAGAGTGAGGGTAGTGTGAGGTTTTTCGGCCGAGAAGAAGAAGAGAGAAGAGATAGGGAGTGAGGTGATGTGCATGGAGGTCCACCATGCAATAATATGCTACTTAGGATGAAACCTTGGAACAGTTAATATTTGCATGTATAATAGAAAAAACATAGATCCAAGGTTTATAGGGTTGCATGTACACCATAGGAGTGTTAGAATGCTCAAAACCCATTAGTGGTATCAGATCCATGGGTTGTTTTCTGTTATATTGATGCAAATGTTTTATTTTCAAGTTGGAAAAAAAAAAGAAAAAAAAACATGACGTTTGTCAAATTTTAAGATAATTACTTGTATTGTGAAAAACGAATTATTTATAAAATTTGAATTAGTTGTTATATGAGTTGAATTAGGTCAAATTTAGTAAAAGATAAAATGATATGATTATTTTATTAGTTTTAAAAGTTTGATCTAAATGTTTTAAGGAGTTACATATTTTGTCATAAAATTTTGGAGCTCAAAAGTTTTTTTTTAAAGTTGTGATCTTAAGGGTTTTTGAAACTTCCATAAGTTATGGATATGAAAGTTTTTTTTTTTAAAAAAAATTTGATTCAAAGTTTTTATGGAGTGACAAAATTTGGTGTTAATGTTTTAAAGAATTTCATAACTTGTTCTTAAGTTATGGAACATGGAAAGTTTCATCATAAAACACCATTAATTCCATAAGTTATGGAATCCAAAGGTTTTCAAGAATTCCAAAACTTGCCCTCAAGTTTTGGAATTTGAGAAAAGTTTTTTTTGAAAAAAAGAATTGAATTCTAAAACTCTTGGGTTCATAACTTAAACAATTAATTAAATGGTTTTAATTTTGAGTTTAATAATTGGAATTATGATGTTTTGTTGAATAGTTCAAATTAACTCTTATGGACTTTATTAATAGTTAATTAAAGCGTTTAATTAAAAGAGTATTATTAATCCATAAGTATATGGTTTGAGTTTAATCAAATTAAAAGTCTAGTTTAATTAATAGATTAAACCACCAAGTATTTTAAATGTCTAAAATACACCCTTATACTATTATAATATTAAAAGTTTAATATATTATATGTATAAGAGCAAGTCGTCTTACCATTAGTAGGCCTCATTCACGAAGCCGGTCTATAAGGGGGTATAAGGTTACTGCCTATAAAATGGCAGCTTAATGGGTGTCCACTCTCACTCACCGCTTCCTTGACCGGTGGAGGGTCGTTAGCCAAACAAGTAGGACAAGGACTATAATTCTCCCTTCATTATAAGTATAATGATAAATACTAACTAACTAAACACTTATAAATTCCCAATCTTAGTTACTTAGGAAAATGTGAATAAGGTGCTAATCCATAAAATTACACTTTGCACTTTGTTTAAGCTGTTAGTGGAGCGTGTGTGGTTAACCGGCACACTAACCTGGACTTAACAAGGTAGGCAAAGGGTAACTTAATGGTTATCATAGCATCGGTGGAGCATGTGTGGTTAACAGGCACATCCATTGAGGGGTAAATATTAAGGGTACCAAGTATATTTGCATGGTTACTTCACACCTTGTTTTGTGATCCTCGGCATCCCAGTCACAAAACCTGAAGGGCACACTCGAGATTGAAACATGCCATTGAAAAGTTCAATGAATCTCAAAAGAATCTAGGAGTTTCAAAACCAATTAAAACCTAATAATACATTTCGTTTATCTTGGTGGAAATTGGTGAATCGTCATTCACCTACCTTCAAATATTTTATAGATTGGATTACGGCATCCCTCTTCCAAGTTATAAAATAGTTTGTTGGGTCCTAGCCTTAATATATCATATTGGGTGTTATATTAAGGACTTAAATCAACTTTACGTGAATTTCTCCCATTGTTGATGTCTGGTTTAGACAACAATGATCTTCCCAAACCATGCTTTCCTAATGAATATGACTTCCCGAGTTTAGCTCATGGAAGTCATACTTCTCTTCCTCCACCTCCTCCAATTATTCTCCCTAACCCACAAGTTCAAGGTCACTCAAGCCCTAATGGCAAGCAAGGTCTATGTATGATCACATCTTAGAGATGAAGTCACATATTGACAAGCCGGGAGAGTTGGGTGTCAAAGTGTTGAGAAAGTTGGATGTTCAATCACTTTCTAAGTCACATAGTGAGTTCCTTTGGGACTACTATGAAACAGACTATGACATGAACCTTAATGATCATATCTATTTGCTTGGTGCTGCTGAATCAGCAATGATTTGGAACGATAGTAAAACAAATTTGATTAGAAGATCAACTTCCCAAAAACTTTATGGACAGTGACAATGGTGACACTGGAAATCCAGAAAAAACATTCTCTTCCCAATGGAAAGGGATTGGCCATAGTCAACCCGGTTGACCAAATGGTAAAGAGAAAGGCTAAGTCTGAGAAAGTCCCATTACCAAAGGGTCCATATGTTTATTTTTCCAAAGGAAGGGGCGTTGATTGCAAAGCTGCCAAATTTACCTAAGGATGTTAAAGTCAATAAGTTTGACTCTACATCAGGTAGAGCCCATTATCTAACTCTATTAAGTTCTATTCTGAGATCCTCATTACATGATGTGACTGGGTCACATGTTGATGTTTTAAGAATCAAAGAATAGAGAAAAATCTTAAAGGAAGTATATGCTGATTCTGATCGCGAAGGTGGATTTCGATCGCATCAGATTTTTGAGCAGTTGCTTAAGAAGTTATGATATATTGCTAAGGAATAGATAACAACAATTTTCCATGTGGATTGTAAGGATAAGTTTTTCCGCAAAGTTTTAAAATAAAAGAAAATTGTTTAATTTTATTTATTTGAAGTATCCTTACAATGGCATTTGTGGAAAATTGTTGCTTATATGATTCCACTGACAGCAATATTGGAAAATGGATTTGATTCTTTCATTTGTGGTAGTGTCTAAATTTACCAAATCAGGAAAGTTCCTCATCGCCCAAGTTTCAATTGGACCGAAACTTGGAATCACGCAAGTTGAATAGTATGATGAATGAGAACTTTCAAGCATTGGAAAATCAAGACTAACTACTTGTTCACATGGATGTGTGAGTCAAGTGAAGGACTAAAGGGATCGAGTACACATTCTTGTGCACTGGTCATGTCCACCACAAAGCTCATTAAGACTATTTGATTTACTAAAGTTTAGTAAATATGGTTATACTTACAAGTTTAAGTATAATTCTGAAACATTGGAAAAGTCTCAATGTATGGCAGAACGTATGGGAAGAATCAAATTAGGCAGAAAGATAAAAGTTTCTCAAATTTGAAAAGATGGGAGAGTACTTTAGTATCATGTTTGTGATCATCTTAATGATTTAGAAATCATATCACAATTAGTCCTCTAAAGGTCATCTTAGTGCATTATTATGACTAAGAAGAGGAGTCATGAATTGTTGAAATGGTTAGATCAGGAAGATGAGTCATACTTCGTTCCAAAACAATTCTTAGAGTCATACTCCATGATTGTAACTTGAGTGACATATCTTGAAGAAAGGTTTAAAACACTTGTCAAATGTAAGAGTAAAAGTGTCCTACTCTTGTACATTTGAAATTGGTAAGTTGTGATGTTTTGGATAAAACAAAGACCAACTAAGGCCAATTATGTGAAGTGTTTGTCTTGATAAAGAATCCGCACTATCTCTTGAATATTTGGCAAGATAGTCTTATATGTCAAGAGGACAGTGAGAGTCTTAAAGATCCTAAAAGTAATTTCAAGAACTAATCACGAATAAAACCTGAGGTTCTTCACTAGCACACGACTTGAGGTTTATAACCTATCGTGTTGACATATTTTGTGCCCATTCCAGTTAAAGTTGGCTTTGCATAGGAGTTCTGAAAGTTCTCAATTGGTTGCATAACAACTTGCAAGAAATGGCAGGCCCTGTACTGCCAGGTGGCAACAAGTTAAGATTGCATAAGTTCAGTCCATATGAGTTTGGATTTGTCATTATCCTTGTCTTATGACTATGGTTTTGACGATTCACATGGATAAGAACACATACACCATAAAATCTAAGGGCCATAAGGTTTCTCTCCGATTCATGAAAATGATGGTGAGGAAACACTTCCACCAAGTAGATTTGAAGCATATGGCAAAAGGTCTAAACAATTGAGACTATGATTACGGCATCCCTTTTCATAGCTCTGAAATTTTCTAGACACACATGCATGCTATCTAAGGAAAGGTGTATGATTTTGATAAAGTTTTATCAAAACATCTCGTATCAGAAATCTGAACTTTGGTAAGAAAGTCAATAAAGTATTGATTTCTACAAGTCTAGCTGATTTCTGAGTACATGTCAAAGCTAGTCGGAGCATAACTGTTATGCTAATAATCATCATGTTAGTGGGAGCATGATAATTATTGTTAGTGTTGCAAGTTAGCAATGTTAATTATAGAAAACAAAAGTTTCAATTCGTGAGGCTGCAGGGATTGAAAAAGTTGTTTTGCTACAATTAAGGGAGAGGATATACTTCATTTCAGTTCTAATGGCTTAGATTGAGACCTTAATCATCTTTAGTCAAGAATATATATATGAATTTCATGTTAGATTGGTTCAACTTAAGGAAATTCTATATATTGCATTCTCAAAATTCGATTATGATTACGGCATCCCTCTTCATAGTCAAATTTTGAAAACATGGCAAATAAAAAATATTGTAGCAAAAGACTCGTCTAGAATCATGTCTTTATGTGAGACATCATGAATCGTGTACCATTTGCTTTGGGTACAGGATCGATTGCATGTGCTATAATATTTGTCATTTCTAAATTTTTCCAAATGCCCAGAGGCATTAAGAAGGGAAAAGGTCTAGAATTGGATATGACTAAAATGATTAAGCAATTGTCGAGGACAATCTGAGGTTTACCAAAGATTGGTTGCTCAGGGACAGTTGGAAGTATAGTGCTAATTTTGGAAGGACCATATTGACATATTCTGAAAAGAGGCATGTCTTATTCAGAAGTGATAGTCAAAATGAGAATATGGAGTTCTCTCCATAGGTGGAAGTTATCTGTGTAAGATTAGAAAACTTAATGCAAGAAGCATGTCCAAAGCAATGTACTTTGAATATGAGACTTAGTTTCCATGGAGTTGATCTCCATTGGAATACCTTATAATGACTTTTGACAAGTCTTTGTGACTTTGTACATATTCATTACAGGAGGGCCAGTGCATATAAGTTTAAAATCTAAACAGATTTCGATAAATGATAGGAATTTGAAATTCTCACATTTTTCGATAAGGATTTGGGAGTGTGAAATTAGAATCATTGAAATTATGTTCAATTGGTTTATTTCACAAAGTAAGGATCATAGACAAACATAGAGTGCATACTTGGTGTATGGAAAAACTATTGTTTAAGAAAAACATAGTGTACATGCTTGGATCATGGGACAACTAGTGTTTTTAATTGAAGTACAAAGTTGATAAAACCGAAACAATGAATAATGAGTAATCAATATGGTGATAAATAAAAGTGTTTATTTATATTCATAGGGTTTGATACCATATTTGATTCATTTATTCTTGTGTTTCACTTTGCATGTTTTGACTTCCAGAATAACTAAGTCGCTCTTCCTGAATGATTAAGTTATTCAAACCATCCATAGTCGGTCATATGTTGGAAGTAGATATGAATCAAGACTGTCATGGGTTGGTTTGTAGAGGTCCAAATTGGTGGACAAAGTGGTGCTACAACACTCATGAGTGCTCATAAGTTCTGAGTATTGGATTCAACCCACGCTCATTTGAATCACTTCATGGATTTTATCACGAGTGATCATGAGACGATAATATCTTATATTCTTAAAACTTAGAGATATGAGTTGTTACTATGAGTTGGTTATACATTGATTGCACGAAAACGCATTGGTAACTCGATGTTATAAAACGTGCCTTTGTGTATGATTCAACAAGTAGTAGAACAAGCCATATGAGTCGAAGTTTATCCATTCCTTTTACCTTCGAGATAAAAGCGATATCTTTGGGCCCCTCGATGATTTAGCGATGACACATGTGAGTGCTTGGCCAAACCAGGACTGATTTGATTTGTTCAATCAGTCAATCGTCATAAATCGGAAATCGGGAAACAACAAATGGACAGAGAGAATGATTATAATCCATGTCTCAGTCCATATGATATCTAGAATGGAGGAATATATGATCCCTTATCTAATGGACAAGTCATTGACAAGGTCAGAGTTCGACAGTGGCTTTAAGAGCTACGATTGCCAGTTAGGTTTTGTAGTCATACTCAATAATAGTTTTAGACTTATCCAAGTGGGAGACTGTTGGATTAATGTCTAAGTCCATAACTATATATGGTATGTACTTGACCCGACCCGGCACGGTCCATTTGGGTTGCACTTCACCGTCACAATTTATATGGATAGTCTTTTGAGAATAGCATATTTATGATTTATATTAATATATTATAATTTCTAATATATTAATATGGAATCATATTATTTAATTAGTATTGATCAAGAATTAATTTAGAATTAATTAAGTGATCAAAAAGAACTAATTAAATATGGACTCTTATATATATGGAATGGGCCAAGTTCATTTAGGTTGGGTTAAGCTTTCATGGATGGTCCATGGAGCTTTTAACCCATGGATCCAATGTAAATGAAAGGTCATGGGTATTAGGGTTTACATGGATGTAACCCTAATCCTCCATAATATATAAAGGGGTCCTTGGCTCACAAAATTGGAACAAGTGTGTGAAAATAAGAGTGAGCCGATTTTAGTGTGCATACATATTCTCTCAAGTTCTTCCAAGGTGTTTTGGTGATTTGTGATTCCATTTGAGGCTTCCACACTATTGGGGCTAAGCTCTTAAAGCTTGAAGACATCAAGCTACATCAAAAGGTATGTCATCTAACTAGAACTTTGTAGTATAGGTGCTTCATAATATACTAGTTAGGATGAAACCTTGGAATAGTTAATATTTGCATGTATAATAGAGAAAACATAGATCCAAGGTTTATAGGGTTGCATGTACACCATAGGAGTGTTAGAATGCTCAAAACCCATCAAATTGAACATAAGAGGTGTATTTAAATCGGTATTGATTGATATTCACTTAGAGTACATGCTTTACGATAGTTGAATGATTACACGAGATTAGAATTTTCCTAACTAAAGTGCTAGTTGTGACATTCAGCAACATGAAGCCACCAAATTTTGATGGGACACAGTATCCAATTGCTGCTATGAGATGGATCTCTTACATTGAGGGATGTTTTTACACGTGTTCATGGCCAGAGCACTTGAGGGTACGATTCGCGCTGAACCAGCTTCGCTTGGGAGCGAAGGACTGGTGGAAGTTTGTGACTGCTAGCTTTACTCCTACTGATCATACTTCAGTGACATGGGAGAGGTTTACACAGTTGTTCCGAGATGAGTATGTTCCCCCGGTGGAGAGGGAACGGTTGGCCCATGCGTTTCTGTCTCTCAAGAAGAAGATAGAAATTGTCACCGAGATCACGAGGATGTTCCATGAGAGGGCACTGTTTTGCCCTCAGCACGTGTCTACTGAGCATGCACGTCTGAGCCGATATCTGAGCATACTGAGGAGGGATATACAAGAGTTCGTGGCGAACTCGCCATATCGGACATTGGCTGAGCTTCAGACCAATTCCAGGCGCAGGGAGATGGAGCTAGAGTTACAAGCTAGGGAGGAGTGGGAGTCTCAGGGGAGAGACTGCTGACCAGTGCAATTGCAGCCAGCGACGAAGGGGGCAAAGCTCGTTGATACGAGGGTTGGGGGCCAGAAGGGCCGCACTTTTAGCAAGTGCGGCAAGAGTCATGAGGGATCGTATCGGGCAGGGATTTGCTACAAATGTGGCAAATAGGGGCAGTTGGGAAGGATTTCCCCAAGGGGTTTGCAGTTTGCTTTCACTACAACCAGACCGGCCATCGGAAGGCCGAGTGTCCTCAGCTCATTCAGGGGTCGGCCCAGGGTTCCGTTCCTGCAGCTTTGCGAGCTACTGATAGTCGACCAGCGTAGGTCAAGGCACCGAAGGCTCGTGGGAGAGATTTTCAGCTGACAGCAGAGGAGGTCCGCACAGCACCTGATGTCGTGGCTGGTATGTATTTCCTTATTCCTGTTATTTTGAGATTTGTTTTGCTTACACTGTGATGTATATAGATACTTTTTGTTGGGTTATGAGCATTCTAACACTCCTAAGTGTACATGCAACCCTAAATACCTTGGATCTATGTTTTCTCTATTATACATACAATTATGAACATCCAAGGTATTATCCTAATCTAGCATACAAAATAATAAATATAAAAACATAGAATACATACCTATTTGATGTAGAATGTCTTCATGAAGCTTGAGTGCCTAGTGCCCCAAGTGTGACACCTCAAATGGTTCACACAACACCAAATACACTTGGAATAACTTGAGAGAAACTTGAACACTCCTTGAAATCGTCTAGCCCTCACACTCACACATTAGTGCACGATTTCTTGAGCCATGGGATTCTTTTATATGGTGGCTATTAGGGTTACACCATGTAATTCATAACTTTACCTATTCCTTATGCTCCATGGATTTTAACCTCCGTGGAGTATCCATGGGTCACCCCGTGGACTTAGTCCAACATAAGGAATCTTGGATCACAAGCCCACATATATAAGAATGAATGATTTACACAATCAACCCATATATTTAATTAGTCTCCTTTTGATCACTTAATTAATTCCAAATTAATTCTTGATCAATACTAATTAAATAACCTTATTAATATATTAGAACTTATAATATATTAACCAACCTTAAGTGTTATTTCTCTCATTATAGTCTATCCAAATGCATGATGCAATGCAACCTAAATGGACCATGCCGGGTCGGGTCAAGTCTTACCAATTATAGTTATGGACTTAGACATTAATCCAACAGTCTCCCACTTAGATAAGTCTAAAACTATTATTGCGTATGACTTCAGGAACCGATCAGCAATCGTAGCTCTCAAACGCTTCTGTCGAACTCTGACCTTGTCGATGAACTCTGACCTTTGTCAATGACTTGTCCATTAGATAAGGGATCATATATTCCTCCATTCTAGATATCATATGGACAGAGACATGGATTATCAATCATTCTCTCTGTCCATTTGTTGTTTCCCGATTTCCGATTCATGATGACTGACTGATTGAACAAGTCAAATCAGTCCTGGCTTGGCCAAGCACTCACATGTATCATCTTTAAATCATCGAGGGGCCCACAAATATCGCTTTTATACCAAAGGTAAAAGGAATGGATAAACTTCGACTCATATGGCTTGTTCTACTACTTGTTGAATCATACACAAAGGCACGTTTTATAACATCGAGTTACCAATGCGTTTTCGTGCAATCAATGTATAACCAACTCATAGTAACAATTCATATCTCTAGGTTTGAAGAATATAAGATATTATCGTCTCATGATCACTCGTGATAAAATCCATGAAGTGATTCAAATGAGCGCAAGTTGAATCCAATACTCAGAACTTATGAGCACTCTTGAGTGTTGTAGCACCACTTTGTCCATCAACTTGGACCTCTACAAACCAACCCATGACAGTCTTGATTCATATCTACTTCCAACATATGACCGACTGTGGATGGTTTGAATAACTTAATCATTCAGGAAGAGCGACTTAGTTCTTCTGGAAGTCAAAACATGCAAAGTGAAACACAAGAATAAATGAATCAAATATGGTATCAAACCCTATGAATATAAATAAACACTTTTATTTATCACCATACTGATTACTCATTATTCATTGTTTCAGTTTTATCAACTTTATACTTGAATTTAAAACAATAGTTGTCCCATGCTCCAAGCATGTACACTATGTTTTCTAAACACTAGTCATGCCATACACCAAGTATGCATACTATGTTTGTCTATGATCTTTACTTTGTAAAATTGATTAATTGAACATCACTCCAATGACCCTCTTTTCACAGTCCCAAATCCTTACTGCAAATGCAAGAATTCCAAATTCATGCCATTTACTGAAATCTGTTAGATTCTAAACTTATATGCATTGATCCTCTTAATGATTATGCACAAAGTCGGAAAGACTTGACAACAATCATTACAGAGCATTCCAAAGGAGATCAGCTCCTTGGAAACATCCTTCTTTCATTAAGTTTCCTAATCTTACACAGATTGAATAATTTCTAACTTTAAAACATTTCCATATTCCATTTTGACTATCACTTCTGAACAAGAGTTGCCTCCTTACAGATTATGTCAATATGGTCCTTCCAGAATTAACATTATACTTCCAACTGTCCTTGAGCAACCAATCTTTGGTAAACCTTAGATTGTCCTCGACAATTGCTTAATCATTTTAGTCATATCCAATTCTAGACCTTTTCCCTTCATAATGCCCCAGGCATTTGGAAAATTTTAGAAAGGATGAATATAGCACATGTAATCGATCCTATATCCGAAGCATATGGGACACGATTCATGATGTCTCACATAAAGACTAAACCAGTCTTTCGCTATAATATTTCCATTTCAATTTACCAAGTTCTCAAAATTCAGATTATGAAAAGGGATATCGTAATCATAATCGAATTTTAGAACGCAAATAATGGACCTATATATAGAATTTCCTTATGTTGAGCCATTCCAACATGAAATTCATATATATATCCTTGATTAAATACGATTAAAATCTCAATCTATGCTTTTAGAATTGAAATGAAGTATAATTTCCTCTCCCTTAATTATAGCAAAACAACTTTTTCAACCCCTGCAACCTCACGAATTGAAACTTTTGTTTTCTATAATTAACATTGCTAACTTGCAACCTTTGTCATAATTATCATGCTCCCACTAACATGATGATTATTAGCATAACACTTATGCTCCCACTAGCTTTGACATGTACTCAGAAATCAGCTGACTTTCTTACCAAAGTTCAGATTTCTGATACTAGATTGTTTTGATAAAACTTTATCAAAACCATACACCTCTCTTAGATAGCTCACATGTGTGTGTAAACAATTTTAGAACTATGAAAAGGGATGCCGTAATCATAGTCTCAATTGTTTAGACCTTTGCTACTTCTCACAAGTCCATGTTAGTGTGCCGGTAAACCACACACGCTCCACTAACGACTTTGAGAATGCAAATATCACAATGGCTATCTAGCTAAAATCTACTTAGTGAAAGTGTTTCCTCACCATCATTTTCATGAATCGGAGAGAAACCTTATGACACTTAGATTTAATAGTGTATGTGTTCTTATCCATGTGAATTTGTCAAAACCATAATCACAAGACAAGGTGAGTGACAAATCCAAACTAATATTGATTAAACTTGTGCAATCTTAAATTCTTGCCATTTGGCAGCTCAGGTGCCTGCCATTGCTTCCAAGTAGTTGTGCATCCAATTGAGACCTCTCAGAACTCCTATGCAAAGCCAACTTGAATAGGCACAAAAATTTCAACACGATAGGTTATAAACCTCAAGTCGTGTGCTAGTGAAGGACTTTAGGTTTTATTCTTGATTAAGTCTTGAAACTTTCAAGAGCTTTAAGACTCCCACTGTCCTCTTGACATATAAGACTCCCTTGTCAAATATTCAAGAGATAGTGCGGATTCTTTATCAAGACTAACACTTTACACAATTGGCCTAAGTTGGTCTCTGTTTTATCCAAAACATCACAACTTACCAATTTCAAATGTACAAGAGTAGATAACCTTTTACTCTTACATTTGACTAGTGTTAACAAACCCTCTTTAAGATATGTCACTCAAGTTACAATCTTGGAGTATGACTCTAAGTATTGTTTTGGAACGAAGTATGACTCATCTTTTTGATTTAACCATTTCAACAATTCATGACTCCTCTTCTTAGTCATAAGAATGCACTAAGATGACTTTAGAGGACCAATTGTGATATGGTATCTTAATCATTAAGATGATCATAAACATGATACTAAAGTACTCTCCCATCTTTTCAGATTTGAGAAAATTTTATCTTTCTGCCATACTTCGATTCTTCTTATTCGTTCTGTCTCACATTGAAACTTCTCCAATGCTACAGACTTATACTTAAACTTATAAGTATAATCATATTTACTGAACTTAAGTAAATCATGACGAATAGTCTTCTTGATCTTTTGTGGTGGACTTGACGAGTGCACAAGAATGTGTACTCGATCCCTTAGTCCTTTCCTTATTCACATAAGGAATTAGTCTTAATTTTCCAAGCTGAAAGTTCTCATTCATCATACTATACAACTTGCATGATTCCAAGTTTCGGTCCAATTGAACCTTGGGTGATGAGAATCTATCCTTATTTGGTAATATTAGACACTACCACAACCGAAAGAATCAAATCCATTTTTCCAATATTGCTATCAATGGAATCTTATAAGCAACAACTTTTCACAAATGCCATTGTAAGGATACTTAAAATAAATAAAATCAAAACCTTTTTCTTTTATTTTAAAACTTTGCGGAAAAACTTATCCTTACAATCCATATGAAAACCTTGTTGTTATCTATTCCTAAGCAATATAAATATCATAACTCTTAAGTAATAGCCCAAAATTCTAATCACCGAACCATGCGATTGAAATCCATCTTCGCGATCAGAATCAACATGTACTTAATAGAGTTAGACGATGGACTTTACCTGAAGTAGAGCCACACTTATTGACTTTAACATCCTTAGGTAAATTTGGCAGCTTCGTAACCAATGCCCCTTCCTTTGGCAATAGTTACCTATGGACCCTTGATAATGGGACTATCTCAGACTTCGCCTCTCTCTTTACCATTGGGTCAACCGAGTTGACTATGGCCGATCCCTTTCCATTGGGAAGAGAGAGCTTTACTGGATATCCAATGTCATCATTGTCAATGTCCATAGCGTTTTAGGAAGTTGATCTTAGCAAATAGATAAGATCATTAAGGGTCTTGTCTTAGTCTGTTTCATAGGATTCCCAAAAGAACTCACTATGTGACTTAGAAAGTAGTTGAGCCACCAACTATCTCAAGACTTTGACACCCAACTCTCCCGGCTTGTCAATATGTGACTACATCTCCAAGATGTGATCACTCCTAGACCTTGCCTTGCCAATAGGGCTTGAGTGACCTTAAACTTTTTAGGAACTTGTGGGTTAGGGAGAATAATTGGAGGGGGTGAAAGAAGTATGATATCCATGGGACATCATCTTCATTTAGGAAAGCTTGTTTCAAGAGATTTGGGAAGATCATAAATGTCTAGACCAGACATCTTTTTGGGAGATATTCAAGATAGTTGATTTAAAGTCCTTAATATGACACCCAATATGAAATATTAAGGCTAGGACCCAACAAACTATTTTATAACTTAGAAGAGGGATGCCGTAATCCAAGCTATAAAATATTTGAAGGTAGGTGAATGACGATTCACCAATTTGCACCATGAAAAACGAAATAATTTAGTAGGTTTTAATTGGATTTGAAAGTCCTAGATCTTTGAGATTCATTGAACTGTTCAAAGGCATGTTTCAATCTCGAGTGTGCCCTTCAGGTTTTGTGACTGGGATGCCGAGGATCACAAAACAAGGTGTGAATAACCATGCAAATATACTTGGTACCCTTAATATTTACCCCTTAATCAGTGTGCCGGTTAACCACACACGCTCCACCGATACTATGATAAATATTAAGTTACCCTTTGCCTACCTTGTTAAGTCCAGGTTAGTGTGCCGGTTAACCACACACGCTCCACTAACGACTTAAGCAAAGTGCAAAGTGTAATTTCATGGGTTAGCACCAAATTCACATTTTCCTAAGTAACTAAGATTGGGTATTAATAAGAGTTTTGTTACTTAGTATTTATCATTAATACTTTTAATGAAAGGAGAATTATAGTCCTTGTCCTACCCGTTCGGCTAACGACCCTCCACCAGTCAAGGAAGCGGTGGGTGAGAGTGGACACCCATTAAACTGCCATTTTATAGGCAGTAACCTTATACCCCCCTTATAGACCGGCTTCGTGAATAAGGCCTACTAACGGTAAGACTGACTTTACTCTTATACATATATATAAATATTATTAACTTATAATATTATAATGTATAAGGGTTGAATTTTAACTTTGAAAATTCTAAGGGCTAACTTTGAATTAAAGTATTCATAAGTGAAAACTTTTCAAATTCCAAAACTTGAGGGCAAGTTTTGAAACTATTCAAAACTAATTAATTCCATAACTTATGAGTTTAAAGTAGTTTTAATTAAAACTACTTTAAACTAATTAATAAAAAAATAACTTTTTTTATTGTAACTTATGGAACTAATTAAGGTTACACTTTTTTTTAATTTAATGAAGAGACTCTTGAACCTCCATAACTTGAGGACAAGTTATGGAGTCATAAAACCATTTAAATAGAACTAGACTCTTCATTTTGTAACCTTTGCCAACTTTTATGAGTTTTATGATTCTTAAATGTGACCTTTCATATAACTTGAGAACAAGGTACAAAAACACACTTTGGAATCAACTCTTAGATTAAAATGGATTGAAAACAACTATTTCACACAACTTTTCTATTAATCTAAGAACCTCATAAGAACAAGATAATTCAAATCATCAATCTTCAAGAAATTAGCATGAACATACAAACTAATACAAATCTTCAAATTATGACAATTATCTTAGAAATTGGATTAGCATGAACATTACCACATCAAAAACAAGTTTGTAAGTCCAAAAACATCTTAGGGTAATGTTCCTAGTCCAATTCCAGCCAAAACAATCGAATATATGCATCCAACTCGATTTTTTCAGCTACTTTTGTAAGTATAACAAGAAAACAAGCCTAGGCTCTGATACCACTGTTGGGTTATGAGCATTCTAACACTCCTAAGTGTACATGCAACCCTAAATACCTTGGATCTATGTTTTCTCTATTATACATACAATTATGAACATCCAAGGTATTATCCTAATCTAGCATACAAAATAACAAATATAACAAGATAGAATACATACCTTTTTGATGTAGAATGTCTTCATGAAGCTTGAGTGCCTAGTGCCCCAAGTGTGACTCCTCAAATGGTTCACACAACACCAAATACACTTGGAATAACTTGAGAGAAACTTGAACACTCCTTGAAATCGTCTAGCCCTCACACTCACACATTAGTGCACGATTTCTTGAGCCATGGGATTCTTTTATATGGTGGCTATTAGGGTTACACCATGTAACTCATAACTTTACCCATTCCTTATGCTCCAAGGAATTTAAGCTCCTTGGAGTATCCATGGGTCACCCCATGGACTTAGTCCAACATAAGGAATCTTGGATCACAAGCCCACATATATAAGAATGAATGATTTACACAATCAACCCATATATTTAATTAGTCTCATTTTGATCACTTAATTAATACCAAATTAATTCTTGATCAATACTAATTAAATAACCTTATTAATATATTAGAACTTATAATATATTAACCAACCTTAAGTGTTATTTCTCTCATTATAGTCTATCCAAATGCATGATGCCATGCAACCCAAATGGACCATGCCGGGTCGGGTCAAGTCTTACCAATTATAGTTATGGACTTAGACATTAATCCAACACTTTTCTCGTGAGTTCTATACCTTCTTTGGTATTATTTGACTCGGGTGTGAGTCGATACTTCGTGTCTTTAGCTTTTAGTCGTCACATTAGTGTTAGACGAGAGGTATTGAGTCGACCTCTAAGGGTTTCAATAGCCGACGAGCATGCGGTTTTTTCCGCTGATATATTCCGAGGATGTGTACTAGAGATTTTTGGTGTTGAGTTTCTGATAGGTCCGGTGCTGATAGCCATGGGTGATGTCTGTGTCATAGTGGGCATGGATTGGTTGAGTCGGTTTAGAGTTGTGATCGACTGTGAGCGTCAGATAGTGACCATACGAGACCCTAGTGGGGGAGTGCTTACGGTGTATGGTGAGGGTACCAGATCTGGATCAGCTTTCTACTCTGCTGCCACATCGAGACAGAGTCTACAGCAGGGTTGTGTGGGCTTTTTGGCTTATGTGATGGATACGCGGGTTGCTACAGAGAGGACGAGTTCTATCTTTGAGGTGCCGATAGTGTGAGAGTTTCCAGATGTTTTCCCCGAGGAGTTGCCGGGTGTGCCTCCTAAGAGGCAAGTAGAGTTCCGGATTGATTTGGTTCCCGGCACGACACCTATTTCCAAGGCACCTTATCGCCTTGCGTCGCCTGAGATGCAGACATTATCCTCACAGCTTCAGGAGCTACTGGGGAAGGGATTTATCAGACCGAGTAGCTCACCGTGGGGAGTGTTGATTCTTTTTGTCAAGAAAAAGGATGGTTCACACCGGTTGTGCATTGATTACCGGGAGATGAACAAGTTGACGGTCAAGAACCGTTATCCACTACCGAGGATCGATGACTTATTCGATCAGTTGCACGGGGTATCTTGGTTTTCCAAGATTGATTTGAGGTCTGGATATCATCAGATGAGAGTTTGCGAGGAGGATATCCAGAAGAAAACCTTTAGGACTCGTTATGGGCACTACGAGTTTGTGGTAATGCCTTTCAGGCTCACCAACGCACCGTCAGCGTTCATGGATCTCATGAACCGGGTGCGCATGTCCATGTTGGATCGATCAGTGATTGTGTTCATCGACGATATTCTGGTGTACTCGAGGTCCAAAGAGCAGCACGAGGAGCATATTCAGGAGATTCTTGGAGTATTGAGGGCTGAGAGGCTTTATGCCAAATTTTCCAAGTGTGATTTTTGGTTACGAGCGGTCCAGTTCCTGGGGCACCTCGTTAATCGGAATGGGAAATTGGTCGACCCAGACAAGATTGAGGCAGTTATGAGATGGGAGGTGACGAGGTCCCCGTCCGAGATCAAGAGTTTTCTTGGTTTAGCCGGTTACTATCAGAGATTTATCAGAGATTTCTCCAAGATTGTTGTTCCTCTTACCAGATTGACCGGGAAGGGTGTTACTTCTGCCTGGGGCCCGGGCAGTAGGCCTCATTCGAGACCCCTCGCCAAAGGCTGTGAGAAGAACCAATGTTAGCCCTTCCCGAGGGGGTAGAGGACTTCGTAGTCTACTGTGATGCATCTATATCAGGGATGTGAGATGTGTTGATGCAGAGGGGACACGTGATTCCATATGCATCGAGGCAGTTGAAGCCTCATGAGACGAGGTATCCCACCCATGATTTAGAGTTGGGGGCAGTGGTGTTCGCCCACAAGATCTGGCGCCACTATCTGTATAGAGTCTGGTGCACCATATACACGGACCATAAGATTCTGAAGTACCTTATGGATCAGCCCAACCTAAATATGAGGCATAGGAGGTGCTTGGATGTAGTGAAAGACTATGACTGCAAGATCTTATATCACCCAGGCAAGGCTAATGTGGTAGCTGATGCCTTGAGCTGTAGAGTAGAGATTGCTCCGATTCGAGACATGTGTATGAGGATGACGGTGATGAATCCAGTCCTAGATACAATCCGAGAGGCCCAGGTGTAGGCCGTGAGACCAGAGAACCGCAAGATGGAGCGGGTGATCAGACAGGTTTCTGAGTTTGAGACGGATAGTCGGGGGCACATGACTTTCCGTGGGCGGATTTGGGTGCCATATACAGGTGGAGCTCGGCGTATACTGATGGAGGAGGCACATAGATCGAGATTATTGATACATCCAGGAGCCACTAAGATGTATCTGGATCTGAAGAGATATTACCGGTGGCCCTGTATAAAGAGGGATGTGGCATGGGTAGTTGAGACGTGCTTGACTTGTCGTCGGGTTAAGGCGGAGCACCAGCGTCTACATGGCCCGTTACAGCCTCTAGAGGTTCCCCAGTGGAAATGGGAACATATTTCCATGGATTTTATCACCAAATTACCGAGAACCACACGATGTGTCGACGCGGTATGGGTGATTGTGGATCGGTTTACGAAGAGTGCTCATTTCCTTGCTATCAGTGAGAGCTCTTCCGTAGAGAAGTTGGCTGAGATTTTTGTGAGAGAGGTGGTGGCTCAGCATGGAGTGCTGAAATCGTTAGTGTCAGATCGGGATATGCGTTTTACTTCCAGGTTCTGGAAGAATTTTCATGAGGAGTTGGGTACCCGATTGCACTTCAGTACCGCATACCACCCACAGACAGACGGGCATAGTGAGCGGACGATTCAGATGTTGGAGGAGATGCTGCGTGCATGTGTTATGGACTTCGGAGGAAGTTGGGATACTTATTTTCCCTTGGCTGAGTTTTCGTACAACAACAAACATCATTCCAGTATTGGCATGCCTCCCTTTGAGCTCTTATATAGGAGGAGGTTTCGGACTCCCATATGTTAGGGAGAGGAAGGGCAAAGAGTGATGGGTAGCACCGAGATAGTGCTCAAGATGACCGAGCAGATTCAGCAGGTCAGACAGAGGTTACTGATGGCCTAGAGTCGTCAAAAGAGCTACGCAGACCGGCGACGATCCGAGCTAGAGTTCCAGGTTGGAGATTTTGTCCTCCTGAAGGTATCCCCGTGGAAAGGGGTGAAACGAGTCAGGAAGCGGGGAAAGTTTGGTCCTAGATATATCGGTCCTTTCATAGTGACTGCCAAAGTGGGGAAGGTAGCCTATCGATTGGAGCTACCTGCAGAGTTGAGACAGATTCATAACACCTTCCACGTGTCTCAGTTGAGGAAGTGTGTAGCTGATGAGACGGCAGTGGTACCCTTAGAGGTCATTCAGGTAGATACGAGCTTGAATTACATTGAGAGTCCAATAGAGATTTTGTATAGAAAAGTTAAGACCCTGAGGAACAAGGAGGTGTAACTGGTGAAGATGTAATGGGAGCACCGCAGGGGATCCTAGTGGACTTGGGAGCCGGAGTCCGAGATGCGCAAGCAGTACCCAGATTTGTTTCCGGAGGATGACTTCGAGGGGGAAGTCTGATTCTAGTGGGGGAGAATTGTAACATCCCGACTCCCAGGTATAACATTTATATTTTTATATTTTTAGGGTTGACTGAGTGACTCTCCGAGTTGGATGCCCAACTCGTCGAGTAGAGACGGATTGGCCACCTGGGTTTAATGACCAACTCGACGAGTCAGAGACCCGACTCGCCGAGTTGGCGCTGTGTGAGGAAACCCTAAATCTCCGGGATTGGGTCCTATTTAAAGGACCTTAAGTCATCATTTTCGCCTCACCAGCCACCCTACTCCCCTGTGTGAAAACATAATCGTTTTAGTGAGCTAAGAGAGAAAGAGAGAGGCTAATCTTGTGGTTTTAGTGCACTTTTGGAGGAGAAGTGAAGAGTATCAAATCTTTGATCAAGAGGAGGCTTTTGGATCCAGAGATTCTTCAGAGATTTGCTTCAGTTGGAGGTAAAAAGATGCTAACTTGATCATTTCCTTATGAGATCTTGGTTTAGGGAGTTTTCAGGGTTTTCTCCCACCCATCTTGTGTTACTGAGTCATTTGAGCATGGCTTGAGGTTGGAACCTCATATCTGGAGTGTAGGAGGCCTTGTGAGTCCAAAGACCCGAGCTTTATTGGGTTAGAGGCACGCTCTTGTGCATCTAAACCTCGTTGGAGCTTGTATTGGCATTAGGATCCTAATATACCATGCATGAACGTAAAGCTTGCAGCTTTAAGTGAGATTCGAGCCTTAGGAAGATACATCCAGAGTATGGGGCATCATTTCTACCTTAAAAAGCCTGAAGGAGAATTCGACTTAAGGGACTCGATGAGTCGATGAGTCGACTCGACGAGCCGGTTAGGGTTTGTCCCGATGAGTCTGAACACGCTGTAACTCGGCGAGTTGACGGGTCAACTCGGCGAGTTGAGTTGGACTTTCATGAAGGTTCTGAGGGAACGAAGGGACTCGACGATTCGGGTCAACATGGACTGTTGACTCGAGTGTTTACTTCGGTTGACTTTAGGGTTTGGTCAAGACAAGGATTATTGAGCCCATGGAGGGGTATAATGGTCTTTTACCCATTCCAAGTGTTAGAGAGAGAGAGAATAGCCTTTAGTTTATTAAGAGTTGTGATTGGAGTGTTAATTAGAGATAATTATCATATGTGTTAGGCGGAAGCTAGATCGGTGATTTGTGTACGAGATTCATTTGCTTGCTTATGAGGTGAGTCTTCTCACTATACTTACCTTGAGTGGTAATTTGTGTGACCGGAGGGTCTTGTATGCTAATATCGGGTATTATGATATCCTGAATTATGTCTTTGTGATTTATGTTGTCTGTTATTCTGAGCTTTACTGAGTTAGGATCGGAGGGTCCACCCGAGTTGTGGGACCGAAGGGTCCCACTGAGACACATTGACCGGAGGATGTTATTTGAGATATAGCCATGAGAGGCTAATGAGATATGTGTGGTATTTTGGGGAACTCACTAAGTTTCGTGCTTACCATGTGATGTGTTATGTGTTTTAGGTACTTCTCAGGATCGTAGGAAGGCGCCGGCTTGATTGTACACACACCTGAGATAGAGTTTATGTTTTGTGGATCCTGGTGTTTATCAAACAATTTATGAATTTGTGTTTTGACAAATTGACACTTATGGTTTTTGGAATGTGATATGGAGAATTATGTGTTTTAAAAATGAAAATTTGTTTGAAAATTTACGGTGTTACACTTTTGGAACTAACACGACTAAGAAAAGAACTCAAAGTTTCAAATGCTCCTATGGTTAGATGTCATGAAAGAAGTGTCAAGAAAAAGAAAGCCAATTATCCATAGGCAAAAGGATGTTCTCATTTGGTGTATCCGACTGTAATATCAAATTCAAAGAACAATAGGTAGGCCCATTTTGAGATGTATTCTGATAGGCTAAATTGATTAATAAGAAAAAGGACTAAGAAAAGCACAAATACCTAATGCAATCTGATGTAGACTAAAAACCTAAAGAAGGGTTGGTTGATCGTTGATAACAAGGAACCGTAATATTTTTTAAAGGATCAAAAGTCAAATTATTCTTCCAAGTGTTTAGTCTAAAATTAGAATAATAAATCCATAACACCATTGATATGTAACTTCAAATCCTTGAGTGTTTCATGAAAGGGTGAGTATTGACATTTGCGAGAATGTCCAATCACCAAAAGGAAGTAATAGAGTATAACATAGAGAAATGATTATGATCAAGGACATCGAATCGAGTTCCTTTACTGTCCTTAGGATCACAAGATGACTCGTTCTCCTCAATGTTAAATCTATGGTCTTCTGATTGAAATTGTTTATACAATGTTTCAGAAGATTCTTCTAACTTATTTAAATATTGGACATTTTTCATGTTTACTATTTCAAAGTAACTCATGAAATATTTGAAACTAGTATAGTAACAATAATTCAATATATAATCATTACTTGGATTAAATGCAATTATGGAATCATCTTCTTGAATAAGAGTTGGATTACCAAATGTATAGTTGGATCAGATTTTGAAAATCATTTTTATCTTAAGTTTTATGATAGATGCAAACCTTATTTCTCAAGAATGAAAACAAAGACACCATCAAAGGAGAAAGTATTGGTTGAAACTAGTTTACACTTATTAGCCGTTTATATTAACCACGATGCATGTTGATTTAAATATATCCAAAATGTGTAGATCATCATATTTGAATGTGTGAATGAGAAGTGCATCGCCAAATATTCAGTGGCGTAGAATTTTGGAAGTCATTAGACCACAACTCTTCTAAATGATACATATATCATAGTATCAACATAAATTATTAACAAATGACTTCGTAATGCTATCAATTGTTGTAACGCTTGGTCCATGTATTATTTATTTCTCAACATTTTAGGGTTTTGGGATGGAACTCGACGAGTTGGGGAGCTCCAAATCGTTGTGTAAGGATTCATTTGGACGTGGGATTAAGGACTTAACTCGATGAGTTGGGGAGTCCCAACTCGACGAGTAGACGTTGGAAAGGAAAACCCTAATTTTTAGGGTTTGCACCCTATTTAAAGGCCTTAAGCCTCATTGTTAGCCTCCCTTATCACCCCCTTTGTCCAGAGAAACCCTAGTTCGTGCTTTTCCTATCATTTTGAGTGTGTGAGAGCTTAAAGAGTGCCATTTTGGTGTGTATTTGAAAAAGCTTGAAATGGGTTGTGCAAAGCTGAAGGGAGAGGTTGTAGATCCGGTGTTTACTCTATTGTGGCATCCATATTGAGGTATAAAGTTGATACCTTGGTCATTTATTTTCTAGATCTCTTCATTTGAGAGTTTATGGTCATTATTAGCTTATTTTGGGATCATTCTTGGGTATGAGCATGTCATGAAGCTATGACTTCAGATCTTGACATCTCATGGCCTCTTTTTACTTAAAGTTGCCATCTTTATCAAGTCTTGGCCCTCCTTCATGCCCTATATGCCTTAATAAGCTATGATTTAGTGTTTTAGCCCCCTTAATGCCATGCATGGGCGTAAAGATAGCAACTTTACGTGGTATTTCATCCCTAGGAGATCACATATATAGTTTGGAGCATTAGACTCGCTTAGAAGGTGGCTGAACGAGTTAAGATTGGGCAAACTCGACGAGTTGCCTTTCCAACTCGGCGAGTTGGCTCGGGGTTTCCCAGATCTTTTGGATATTGTTCGAACTCGACGAGTTCTTGTGATAACTCGACGAGTTGACTAGGGTTTTTCCCGGTTTTCTGAGAACGGAAGGAACTCGACGAGTCAGCAAGTGTACTCGACGAGTTGGGTCAACATGGACTGTTGACCTTGGCTGTTGACATTGACTTTGACCATGGTAGACCAAGTTTTACTTTAAGGGTATCTTTAGTATTTCGGGATTTTGATGAAGTTAGTTGCATGGTGGTTGTAGGCAGTTGAGTTCAGAGCTGTGAGTTAGGATTTGATATTACCAGTTCAACATTCCTTGAGAGGTGAGTCTCCTGACCATACCAATGGGTTGCAGGCACCAAGGCCGACCCATTATATGATATGTGGTATGCTAGTTGATTATGTGTTAGGTGGTATGCTAGTTTTCCTTGTGATACTTGCATGGAAGACCCCGAGAGGTTCATGTGGTAGTAGACTAAGACCATGTAGGGGTTCCCATGGCATTCAGTGTAAGACCTTGGAGGGTTTCCATTTCATCCTAGTATGTTTGCATGTTTAGATTGTATGACATTTTGTTTCATTAGCTAAGACCATGTGATAGTTCCCATGGCAGGTAGTTAAGAGCATGTGGGGGTTCCCATGGCAGATAGTTAAGACCATGTGGGGGATCCCAAGGCAGTGGGTTAAGACCATGTGGGGGTTCCCATGGCACCCGATGTGAGACCTTGGAGGGTTTCCAGGGCATCCTTATATGTTTGTATGCATGGATTGTGTGGCTTATATCGTTTATGTGAGTATGTGGATTGTGTGGGCTACGTTATGGGGAACTCACTAAGCATTAGCTTACAGTTTGTTGATTATTTGAGGTACTTCAGGATCTAAGGGAAAGAGCCCGGCTTGATGGCGCGGCATGCACTCTCTGGCGTTTTGTTGGGGACACTATGATATTATGAATAATTTATTTGATGTTATGGATTTTCAAAACAATTATGATTGGAATTTTTATATTTTATGGAAATGATTTCATTATTTAAAATGAAAAATTTTATTGGAAAATTTGGGTTGTTACAAGTTGGTATCAGAGCCTTGGTTTGAGGTATTCGGGCACACCCTCGGGTGTGTCAGAACTCAAACTGAGGAAATGGTAAAATTGTTTTCAAAAATCAAAAGTTAAAAACATCTTACAACCTAAAAAGGGAGAGTGCAATGCGCGTAATCGGCCGAGCTCAAGTAAGTGGTTCCCCAATATGTTAGCCAAGCTATATTGATATTTGGAATTTGATAATCGGATGGATTTTGCTAAGTGTGTGCTTTTAAATTTATATACGTTTAGGATTGCATAGCCCTAGAATGATGAATTTTGCCTTATTACTTTTCCTTGTTTGGATTGTGGTATAGGGTAGAAGCTTATTTGAAAGTCTATGTGGTTCTATTTGTGTATAACTTGCATGCATAGGGAAACCAGTTATGACTGCTGGGATTCTGGTTTGATGGGAGTGAGCAAATCTTAGGATAACCTAGGATTTGAGTATGTGGTGGTTTGTGAGATGTGTTTTGTTTTGGGTTGAATTAGAGTTATCAGGTAGAGCCGTGTGGAAGGTACATGTAGGTATGGAAGGTAGTATTGGGCCCGTACTACTGAAAGCATAGGACCTATAGCCGAACCAATGTTAGATCTGGAAGCTCTAAGGATACCGGTACGGAGGATCCCCTTTTGTATATCTTGATCATTCTGTCGTATGGTAATTTTTCAGTTCTGAATGGTGGTGACACGTCATGGAGCAGGGGGATCAAGATCTGGGTCGAGCTACGGTACAAAGCCTATTGACGAGAGGCTGTGAGAGCTCATTGCAGCCGAGGTTACGAGGGGAATCCTTGACACTTCCCCAGTGATTTTTGGGACAGTCAAGGAGGGGATGATGGAGATCATGGAGCAACACTCTCAAATACCACCTATATAACATATAGACATGAGTCATTAAAATGACCAAAAAAACTTTCAAATTTTCTGTTACTAAATTTTATTGCTTTATACTATTCCTCATTAAAAAATATGAATGTAGGCGAAAACCACATGCAAATCCGAGTGTGTATGCAAACGTTATGAAGAAAACAAGAAAATCTCCGAATCAGGTATTTACGCGGGCCGTGTAAATTAAAGCATGCATTTACATGGGTCGTGTTTTCATGTATGGACACACCTAAAACTGGATTTTTCTCAAAATAACACCCTACTTTGTACCATTTATTTAGGTTCTCACACATGTTTAGGAGGTGTTTTATCATCTTAAAACACTCCACTTAATCCATTATGTGCTCATTGAAACCTTTAGATCATGATGATCCTCAAGTGTTTAAAAGAAGGGTAAACTAGTCCATTTTTCACTTAACCATTGCAAAGCTCACAAGGCTTGTTTCAAACTTATTGAACACTCAATAAATGTTGTTAAGCACATAAAACCTTAATTAATCTCATTTTAATTACATAAACTAACCATGGAATCCTCAATTCTATTCCATTTTTCCCAAATTGCCCTTTAGGCTAAAACAATCACTAGAACTACTTATAGCTCAAGAGATCTTTCATGTTTATGTTCTAATTCCATCTCTAAAGTGTCTATTAATGTTCATGAATGCCATACCCTTATGGCTAATTATTCCATATATTTATCCCCAGATTTCCCAAAATACCTTTATGGCTAATTATTCCATATATTAATCTAGGAATCAAGAAACACCTCATGTTTTCAATTAAAATCATTCCAATAACATCCATTCATGGTTATGAACTTCAATTGCTTAACAATTATACCAAATTGCATAAAATCCATTGATGTCTTCATATCTTTCCCTAAGTCGCCTAAAATTCATGTTTATGCTTGATTCTACCATCATGGATGAACTTGAGCATTTCAATTGGTTTTATTGCTATCAAATACAATCTAGGTCATAGAATCCAATCTCATTTAAGCATCAATTGCAATATCCCCAATTTGGGTTTTCTAGGGTTCATGTAGCTTTTTACCCAAATCATCAAATCCATCAATAGGATGATTGTATTGAGATTAGAACGATGGAAACCACTCAAGGGAGGTTAGAAAACCAAACCCTAATCATTTGTTGAAGTTAAAATCGACATTAGGGTTCACCCCTAAACAATGAACTCGAAAATAGAGCTAGAGGGAAAGGATTTATACCTTCTTATCCTTTAACTACTTCTCTTCTTTGCTTGAATGCTTCACAACTCCATTTCAATCAAACCCTATATGCCCAAGAGTGAAGAGATCACCATTTCTCTATCTGTTTCTCTTAATCATGTTCTTCTGATTGAAATGGGAGAGAATACCCGTTACTAGCTTTAAACTTCCCAACTTTCCACTTTTGGTCCCTCCTTTCAAAAACCCTTTCAAAATAACTCCAAACTAACTTAGAAGCTTCAATTAACTTCCAAAATGGTCCTTCTCCATCTTAATCTTCACAAACTTAGTCTAGGATATTAAGTTGGTCAAATCACTAGTCAAACCTAAGTCTCACCTGATTGTCAAACACGACCCTTTTAACTTTGAAGATTTTATGATTTTCACTTCTAACCTTCTAAACCTCATATCACAAAGGATATGAATAAAACTTGATGATTTATTTATATAAATCATTTCTCATTTATTACTTTATTAATTTAAGGACACAAGGATGTTACAAGGGCCGTGGCCATGTGAGTAGAGGTTTCCCCAACAAAGGCTTGGTTTGTTCCCACTACAACCAGATCGGCCATAAAAAGGCCGATTGTCCGAGGTTGCAGGGAGAAGGAGGAGCAAAGGTAGTTCCTGCACCCGCCACAACGAGGATCACTGATGGCCGCTCTGTTAAGGCGGAAGCTCCTACGGTGAAGAGCCGCACATTTTAGTTGACTACCGAGGAGGCTCAGGCAGTCAGGCAGCACCAGACATCGTGGCTGGTACATAATCTATTTTTCCTTCCTTATAATTACTTTTTATGCTTATGTATATATATATATATATATATATATATATATATATATATATATATATATATGTTGCGCTCGTATAGGGACCTTTTTGGTCAATGGTATGTCGGCTCATGTTCTTTTCGAATCGGGAGCCATGATCGTTTATATCTCTTGCGCTCAACAAGAAGTTTCGGGATGCTCCGGGGACTTTGGATTCCCCGCTTGAAGTTGAGACTGTGGATGACCGCACCGTGAGTGATGTGCGGGTATATCGGGACTGTGTCCTGAACGTGCTTGGGGAGAGGTTCTGTGTCGATCTGGTTCCAATACCGTTGCGAGGGCTGAAGGTGATCGTCAGAATGGACTGGTTGGGGGCCAATGGGGCCATGATAGATTGCGAGCGCCAACTGGTGAGAGTTCGAACCCCCAAGTGGGGGAGAACTGGTTATTCATGGGGAGAGGGCCTCATAGGGGCCAACCCTTTGTTCAGCTACGAGGGTTAGGAGACTTCTCCATCAGGGTTGTTCGTGATTTTTGGCATATATCTCAGATACGAAGGTTAAGACCACGACAAATTTGGGTAGTGTACCAGTTTTACGGGATTTTCGGGATGTCTTTCCTGAACAGTTACCTGGGGTGCCTCCGAAGAGGCAAGTAGAGTTTCGTATTGATTTTGGTGTCGGGTTCCGCTCCAATAGCCTAGGCACCGTACCGGATAGCTCCGCCTAAGATGCAGGAGCTGTCTATGTAGCTTCAGGAGCTGCTAGACCAAGGGTTTATCCGTCTGAGCAGTTCTCTGTGGGGAGCATCGATCATGTTTGTGAAGAATAAGGACGGGTCACACAGGATGTGTATCGATTATTGGGAACTGAACAAGCTAACGGTGAAAAACCGTTATCCGCTTCCAAGGATAGATGATTTGTTTGATCAGATGTAGGGTGCATCTTGGTTTTCCAAGAGTGATCTTCGGTCGGGGTACCATCAGATGAGGATTAGGGATGAAGATATACCGAAAACAGCTTTCAGGACCCGTTACAGTCACTACGAGTTTGTGGTGATGCCATCGGGCTCACCAATGGCCCAACAGCGTTCATGGACCTCATGAATAGGGTGTGTAGGCCGATGTTGGATTAGTCTGTGATCGTTTTTTATCGATGATATCTTGGTCTATTCTAAGACCAAGGAGCAGCATGAGCAGCATCCGAGGGAGGTATTGGAGACACTGATGACAAAAAGGATTTATGCCAAGTTCTCAAAGTGTGATTTATGGCAGCGGGAGGTGCAGTTTTTGGGGCACATCATCAACCAAGAGGG
Source organism: Lactuca virosa (assembly GCF_052849685.1). Taxonomy (NCBI): domain Eukaryota; kingdom Viridiplantae; phylum Streptophyta; class Magnoliopsida; order Asterales; family Asteraceae; genus Lactuca; species Lactuca virosa. The sequence continues at coordinate 308,878,926 of NC_136428.1, read as the reverse complement.
TATTTTGGTTGATCCAGCCAAGATTGAGGCACTGATGCGGTGGGAAATGCCGAAGAATGCATCTGAGATTCGTAGCTTCTTGGGTCTAGCGGAGTACTATCTGAGATTTATTCAGAATTTCTCCAAGATCACCGTACCTTTGACTCGCTTAACCGAGAAGAATGTGACTTTTCGGTGGGGCCCAGACCAGCAGTTGGCTTTTGAGACCTTGAGACATCGATTATGTGAGGCCCCGATTTTAGCGCTACCTGAGGGATTGGATGATTTGGTGGTGTATTGTGATGCGTCTATCTCGGGGTTAGGGGCAGTTTTGATGCATAGGGGGCATGCGATCGTGTATGCCTCGAGGCAGCTGAAGCCTCATGAGGCGAATTACCCCACTCACGACCAGGAATTGGGGGTGGTTGTGTTTGCCCTCAAAATCGGGAGGCATTACTTGTACGGAGTTCGGTACACCATCTTTACTGACCATAAAAGTTTGAAGTATTTGATGGATCAGCAGAACCTTAACATGCGGCAGAGGAGGTGACTGGATGTATTGAAATATTATGATTACGAGATTTTGTACCACCCAGGGAAGGCCAATGTGGTGGTCGATGCCTTGAGCCGCAAGGCGGTGAGTGCTCCGATTATGGATGTTTGTTTGGAATGACGGTGATTTCCCCCTTGTTGGATATGATCAAGGAGGCTCAGGTGGAGGTTTTGAAGAAATAGAATTGGAAGATAGAGCGGATTCGGGGTTAGATTCCCTTGTTTGCTCGTGATGGTCGGGGTCTTTTGACACAGTGTGGCCGGGTGTGGGTATCAGTATCCGGGGGTGTGAGACAGAAGATCTTGGAGGAGGCACATAAGTTCGAGTTCTCTATGAATCCGGGGGCCACAAAGATGTATCGAGATCTGAGGTTGAGTTATTGGTGGCCTGAATGAAGCGGGAGGTCGCGTGGTTTGTGGACCGGTGCTTAACTTGCAGGAAGGTCAAGGCCGAACATCAGAGGCCTCACGGGAAGGTTCATCCGCTGCCCATTCCTATGTGGAAATGGGAAGAGATCATCATGGACTTCATCACGAATTTACCGAGGTCGGTAAGGGGTGTGGATTCCATTTGGGTCATTATGGACATGTTGACGAAGAGTGCTCATTTTATTCTGATCTCCGAGAGCATCTCTGCTGAGAAATTAGCAGATATTTATGTTGGAGAGGTGGTAGTCAGGCATAGGGTGCCAGTGTTAGTGGTCTCTGACCGGGATGTCCATTTTACATCCAGGTTTTGGAGGAAGTTCCACAAGGAGTTGGGAACTCAGTTACATTTCAGCACCGCGTACCACCCCTAGACAGATGGCCAGAACGAGCAGACGATCCAGACGCTCGAGGATATGCTGAGGGCATGCGTATTCGATTTCGGAGGGAGTTGGGATACATACCTCCCACTAGCAAAATTTTCATATAACAATAGTGTTGGATATAGTGTCTAAGTCCATAACTTTATTTGGTATGTACTTGACCCGACCTAGCATGGTCCATTTGGGTTG